>NC_137638.1:5996595-6326595 GCF_963383615.2 Lipophrys pholis
AGGAAGAACAATGTGATTTCGGCAGGTCAGAGGTGTATCGAGGACCCTTCACAACCCTGAAAACTTAAAAGTAAAATTTTAAAACAGATTCTAAATTTGACTGGAAACCAATGACGACAAACCAAGACTAGAGAAATGTGAGATCTCCTTTGGGCTTTTGTCTTTCTGCAGCATTTTTCACAGTCTAAAGAGGATTCGTTTCAACAAGTAAAACGATTGTCACAATAATCCAAACGAGAAGAGACACAATCGGTTACATCCACGTCCATCATCGTCTAGGCAAACCTAAAAAAAACTGTGCAGCGCTTCATCACTTTCAGAGCCGTTGCTTTGCCAACACTCCAGACTTCCACTGCCATCCTCGCACTTGTGTAGGAACTCAGGACTTCCTCTTGGACCAATTAAAAACTTATATTAATGAAAGTCCGACAGCCTCTGCAGGACAGTCCAACTTTTCGTGGGTGGAAACAGCCCTAATGGCACAGAAAGGACCTAAAATTATCACAACCCTTCCAAATCGATTCCCATCTAAACAGTGAATAGAAATAATTACATAAAAATAGCATTTCTGCTGCCAATTCCTGTCCTATTAGTCTATTATAGTGTCATTATGAGAGACTGGAAGACACACCGGGGAGGACAGACTGCCCAATACTAAGCTTGTTACCTGGAGTTATACCCTTGTGGACCCTACAATCCAACTCTCACACTAAAATAAACAGTTTGAAACACATTAATTTCACCCCCACATGTTGTAATTACAGTCAAATTCTTACTTTCTTTCCCAGATATTAGCAGTGAAAAATAATCAGAGGTTACAAAGTTCCACTGAGCTTCTTTGACTTTATTGTACTGTCCCGTTGTCATGTGAACGGACACCCCAAAACACAACGTTGTTGTGTAAATGGGGCCTTATCAAAAATAGATTTCTTTAATAAAACAGTGGTCGCACCATACAGACGACGAGATCTTTTCCACAGTAATCTAAGAACTGTGGCTGCACCTCCAGTTGTCTCCGCATGATAAGAAGCAGAAACCAGAGTGAACGTACGAAAGATTAAATGTGTGAAGAGACAAAGAAAAAACGGCCTGAGTTAGAGGTATTAAAGTGAGATCCTGACAAGATCACACCCATAAATCCTCCAGCTCTCAACACGTTGAAATCTCCACCTTCTCTTTAACACGTCTGCGTCGATATTCCCAGAGTGAGTCAGCTCTCCCGCTAACGCTGTGACTCTCGCCGTCTTTCAGAGAAAAGTGGATTAACTTCGAACTGAAACACTCCTGTGTGTCCCGTTTCTGAGTTTCACCGCCCGGATGAAGACGGAAGCTCCGGAGTCACACATAATGAACATATCAGTTCCTTTAGTGGAGACACATGGCCCTGTTGTACCGAGGGAATTATGTCGAGCTGTGTGCTTCGGTCCGCCTTTCGGACCTTTTAACCATCAGTCTTCTTCACTGAGCTATGGGGTGGGGTGGGGTGGGGGTGGTGGTGGTGGTGGTGGTGGTGGTGGTGGGTTATCGACGGAAACCTGCAATGCATCCAACCCGACGTAATGTGCATGTATCTGGCTTCCCAACTGACCCCAAAATTTCATATTCAATCCAATATTCATGACAGCTCCATACTTGGGCTCGACTCGACTCGAAGAGGAGGTGGAGGAGAAAAAGGAGGAGGTGAGGACCAAGAGGAGGAGGAGGAAGAGGAGGAGGGAGAGTCCAGGGTTCAGACTGGGTGACAAATCAGATTAACTGTGCATTTGTTGCTGTGCTCAGACTGCGCTTTTCTCTTATCCTCTGGACACTCCTCAGTACTGTAGGGAAACAAGAAGGTGGAGGATCAAGTCGAGGCTGGGGAAAAAGATGGAGGATTCTCAATATCTGCTCTTCTAATGTCTGCTACACACTGTACAAATATCCGGCTGTCCCAGATGAAAGATAACAATCATATCTTTGGTCTTGGCTCTAAATCGATGGTCCTACGTCGCACTGTGAGACCAGCTAAAGGACGGCTGTTGTCATGGTCTTGCGACCGAAGACAACCTGCGATAAAATTCAGATAGCGTCAGATATTTGTAGTGGTGGCGACTGCTGCTGCGGCCTACGTCAACTAACTAACCGATAGAAACGCAGTATGAACTGACGTGCTGATCAACTGATGGAGCTAAACCCAAATAGATGCTTTACAGCTACAACGGCAAAACACGTCAAAAAAAGGTATGTGGGATATAAACAAAACCTTTTGGGGGATTTCTCCCCAAACACACAAATGCACAAAGGGCGAAGGCTCCGGTCAGGTTTCACTACATTCTTTTTCGTGAATGAATCACGCACGCTTACGGCGTATGATTCGGTCCCAGCTGATGTGTGGAGAAAAAAAACCCACGGTACCCTTTGTAAGACGTCAGCAGAGTATCGCAGGACGAACACACACATACAGCCGATTTATATCCAACAAGTAATTAAGAGTGCCTGAAGGAAACCAGAGCTCACACAGCGAGAACATGCGAAGTGGATACAGAACTACCAGGAGAGCAAGTCAGTGTGGTACTTGTCTAAAAGCAGTCGGATAGAAGTTCAGAAACGGTCTAAAACCAGTTCATCTTGGTCAGCAAAATGAGCAAAAGAAACCTTCAAAGTACATCAGATGAAATCATTGTGAAATAAAGTAGAAAGTAATCCATAACTCATTTAAAAATACTGTGAAATGTGTCCAAAATCAGAATGATCTAGTCTAAAATATGATAAAAAAAAAATGAATGCAAGAATGTATCAAACTACTAACACATCCAAAGCTTGTTTCAAATCTAGTTTAAAATACTAAGAACCAGTCCAGAACTATACTAGAACAGTATACGTTTCTAGATACTCTGGACCCCGCCCTCTTCTTACCTTGTATGTCCTTAAGCTTATCATGTAGGCAGTTGGTTCACAGTCAACTACCGACCTTTACTATCCCATTGCGGCACCCCGGGGCAGGAGTCGTCTAAAATATGCCTAAAACAGTCTGGACTATTGTAAAAGTTATCTAAAGCATGTTTTAAATGTCAGAAATATTTCCAGATCCAGTCCAGAAGATCATTTGATGATAATCTTTATTACAGAAATATCAATCATAAAAACCTTTTAAAATATGTGTACATATATACACACTCCATGTTTTACGTACCCATATCCCTGCAGCTATAGTCTATTTAAAATACCACACATGTACACAAACAGGAATCATATCGGAAAAGGAAGAAGCAAAACTTAATTGATATTAGAGAATGTAATTTTAATATGCACAAAGACTAATGAATTTTCTGAAACACATTTAAGATTAGACATTGTCTGAAACAGGGGTGTCAAAGCTGGGCCGTTTGGAGGCTCTGATCCAGCCCATCAAGGCACCGAGCAAATGGTAAAAATAGTAGAGAAGACACGATACAACACTGAGACCCGAGCTGAAATATTGGTGATGATGACACGAAAGTGAGCAAATTAGTATGAGCCTCAAAGCCGTGCTGTCAGAGTGAGTCTATAAAGACATGCATAATGCAACAGAAGACGTTTTGTGAATATTTCACTGCATTTTTTCGCCAGAAGGTTTCATTAAAATTAACTTTATGTTGATATTATCATAATTTTTTGGCAATAATTGTTTGTTTTTTGTGAAAATAGAGATATCTTCATCATGTATACTCTACGTCACAAGAAAGTTTGAATTTAAAGCTTATTATGGCACAATGTCAGCGCTCACTGAATTAAAATGAGTTTGCTCAAACATATCCGCAGAACTAGCTTATAATAGCGTATAAGAAATCTGAAATCAGCGTAAAATCTGTCCTGCTTTGTGTAACCTGAGAGTAAGTGTTTTTCAGCGACACAGTAAAATAAATATAATACAATATATAAATACAGCTAGATTACCTAAAGAAACTCAGATGGTTTTGGAGCTGCGTGTCAAAGTAACATCTTCATCTGGGATCCAGATAAATGTTCACGCCCTCCCTGATAAATCCTACCCTCTAACAGACAGTCAGTGGTCCTAATGTTCTGGCTGATGGGTGTATCTGTGTTATTGATCATCTGTTTCATCCTACAGGGGGCAGTAATAACCCTTTCCCCTGCTCGTCTGGACGAACGGAGGATGTGTCCTCATATTTGTGGCTGTTGCCTGATTACAAAACGCTCCAAACTTTTCCACCTCCGTCTCGGATCCGTCCTAGGGAGCTCGTCCACGGCCCCGCGGGACACAGGGAGTGGGAAAATGACGCCGAGGAAAAGCACTGCGAGGCTGGAGGGAGGAGGAGGAGGGAGGAGGAGGAGGAGGAGGAGGAGGAGGAGGAGGGAGGGGGCTGAAGGATGTGAAGCTGAGGGGATGGATAGAAGGAGGAAGGAGGAAGGAGGAGGGGGGTACACAGTGGAGACGACTGGAGGTGTAGCCATAGAAACAAAGGAGGCTCCACTGATCTCATTAGAGACAAACAGCCGGGAGACGAGCTGCAGCTCAGCCCGTCGCTGGCTGCTCATATCTCCACATGTACAGCTCAGGATTAATCTCATTAATTCACCATTAACAGAGCACCTCGTTCTGGGGCTGTGAGCAGCAATTACAACTGCTGGACGCAGATTATTTATTCATTTGTTTATCATTCGCCATGAAAACAGAGAGGCATCGTCAAGCCAAACCGCACGAAAGACATTCACGGGTGTTGTTTGCCGGTGTCACACATGAAGGAGCAAACCGATGTGTTTTCAAGGATAAAACTGCTGCTGGCTGGACTAATGTCACACATAAACACACACAAACACAAAGGAGCAGGACCTGTTTTTAATAACATCCTTTAGGTTTTTTCCAGTTTTCATCAAGTACTTTGATTCATGAAGAAATACTGTATAAACAGAAGACTACTAGTCTATTATACAATGAAAATCTATCAAAACATGATCAAAAATGTCAAAAAAAAACAAAAAAAAAAACCTTCAAACAAGAGTCCAAAACTAGTCAAACTTATGCCCCAGAAAACTAGGAAAACTAGTCTCACACACACCAAAAATATCAGTCTAAAAGAAGTCTATGACTTGTCCCAAAAAAAAAGTCTAAACCAACACAATCTGTCAAAAAGTAGCCAAATATGCCAAAAGAAATACTTTAAAACAAGCCTAAACTTGTCCGTCACTAGTCAAAAATCAAGTTTAAATTAAGTCGAGCAAAACTACTCCAAAAGTAGTCTTAGACTGAAAATCAATCTAAAAAAACCTCCGCAACTAGTCCCCAAAATAGTCCAAAAGAAGACTAACATATGTAAAAAAAAAACTAGAAAAATATGCCAGGAAAATACTCTAGAACTAGTCTGTCATAGGTCAAAAACTTGTGTAAATCTAATCCTTAAGAAGTCTCAATTACTGTATGTTCAAAAGTGGTACGCCAGAAAACTCGCAGTAAAACTAGTCTAACATACAACTAAAACAGATTAAAACTACTCTATGACTAGTCTTGACAGGAATCTTGTAGTAGTCTAATGTACACAGAAAATCTGTCAAAAAAGAAGTCTATAAATAGAGTCCCCCCCTAAAAAAAAAATAAACTAACGTCTGTCAAACAACTGAAAAAACATAGAAATATCCTCTAAAACTAGTATAACATAGGCCAGAAACTAGTGTAAATCTAGTCCATAACAAGTCTGAAATGTAGTGTTAATGATTACTGCTCCTAAAGTAGTCTAAAATGTGTTATAAACTAGTCTAACTTCCAGTAGAAATCAGTCTTAATCTCGTCCATTACAAGTCTGAAATATGTTTCAAAACTGGTCTTAAATACGCCAGGAAACAGTTTCAAACTAGTTTCAAACTAGTCTATAACTAGTTTGAAACTAGTCTAACAAACACTATAACTGGTCTAGTGTATTTAAAGTCTGACGTTACTCCTAAACTAATCAAAATTTTATCATATACCAAACACTGTTTCAAAACTGGCCCAACACAATAATAAAACAAGATTTATTCCTCAAATTGTCAACAACCTGGATGCAATGAATCTTCACAAAATCAACAATTAAATTGAACAAAATAAAAAATTATGCGGAGTTCCTCAAGTCTCCGTCCTGGGCTCACTTCTGTTTAATATCCACACGCTCCCAGTGGCTCAGATCTTAGACAGCAACAAAATCTGTCTAGAAAATAGAGTCTTTGGACTGACTTCCTGTCACACAGAGAATAGATTTCAAAGTAAAACTAAATCTCTGACTGGTTTCGACTTCAAATCAATCACATATCTGTGGTGTTCTGATGTTCTCTCTCAGGTCATCTGGATCAAACTTGCTTTCTGTTCCAGAATCAGAACCAAATGAGCAGAAGTTACCTTCCTTGTTTGAAGGTCATAAAAAGGGACGTTACAGAATAATGTCACTCGCCCGATAAAGAGTCCGCGCATGTGTGCACGCTGTGCTAACACTGTCGCCGATAGGAACTTGCAGTCTGCTTCTTTATCAGCGGCTGCTTTAACAGAGTCTGAACTGATTAACGTCCGATGTGAAAAGTACATATACAAATATATCTATGTGCAATATGTGAAAAAATTCTGATTTATGTAGTAAAACAAAGTATTATCTTCAATGAGCTCTTATCACATCATATATATGACAGTCGGGCAGACAGGTTGATCAACACTGTCAAAAGAAACACACACAAAAACACTTTCTTGAATCTATCCACTTTATTCCAAGCTTTAGATTTAACATATTTATGTGTTTTATTATCAAAACATTTCCAAAGATCTGGTGGATGAAAAAAATTCAATGAAATTGTTGAGGAAAAATAAAAATGTCTTTGTGTGGGGACGTTTGGACGTTGCTCTTAAGTTAGCTGCTTATGTCAACAGTCTCATAAAAGGTCATAAATAATGTCAAATATTGAACCCTGTTACTGAAGTACACACAGACAGATCATTTGATGGCTGATGTTAAATATTATGATTGTGTGGTCCTGATGTACAAACACCTTTTATAAAGTTCATAAAATTTTCGCTTCAATAAATAGAACGTGCTTCTGCCTTGTGTGCATTTTGTAGACGATCAACTAAGAATAACACTTTGACTGAATGAAAAAGCGGAAAATGTGCTTTTACATTCCCAACAATAATCCACAATAACAAAGTATTTACATAATTATCACACGGGATCAAAGGGGTCACGAAATATTGACATTATCAGAGATTTTTACCAGTTTTTCAGACATTTTCATCTGATGTATTAAAACATGAAAATACACGCGTAGAGGTCAACACATTTGATGTCTTCTGGCTTTACGAGCGGGTTTTATTTGCTGATTTCCAGTCTCGGTCACTGGAGCCCTCGACGAGCCACTGACGCAACGCACAGATACAATATTTGTCCAGTCAAACGTACCGTGCACTCCAGATCGAGCGGCCGCAATAAAACCGGACCGGAGCGTCTCCGAGATGGACAGTAAGTGCAAATCAATGCTTCCAGTTGAGTCAGAGCTCCGAGGCCAAAGGCAGCGTTCATGTAATGGACATCAGCTTAACATAATGACGGAACGCGCTCAATAAACTCCACTCATCACTGTCTGGCATCCAGACAAAGAGATAACATGGCTGAATGGGGCGAAATAACCAATTCTGGAAAGAGCTTATTCAAGAGTTGCGATCTGGGCGTGGCGCCGGGCCAGAAGACATCCCGGGAGCGGTTTCGTTTCAGGCCCTCTGGATACATACTCAGCCATTCAGGCTCTGCAGTCGCTCTGAGAGCTGAGAGGGGGCAGCGGTGCCCCGCCGGGTCCCGACCCGCCTCCACAACAGGCTCTCCGATCAATGAGGCGGTCTAGGGGGTGTCGAGACCCCAAACGGGCCATCGATCGGCAGTCGAAGGCGCTTCGGTCCAAAACAGAAAAGATGTAGAGTACCTCCTCTCTGCCCTCTTCTCTCTCTCGCTCTCTAATATATATATACAGTATATATATATAATTTATATTGCTAATGTTACAACATGTAAAAGTTGTGAATGGAAACAAATACATAGATAATGTTTGGGTTATTTTGTCCTTTTGTGTTCACATTTTATTTTTTATTTTAATACTTCACTTCAAGATGATTAATAATATACACCATGAGCATCAGATAAATTAATACTAAACTTGCCTGTGCTTTAAATATTTTTTTACATTATGTGATGGTCCTTCATGTTTTCCTCTCAACTCTGGTAATGTTCAATGTTTGTTGTTCGGCCTCTAAAATGTGAAATATAAATAAAGCTGTTTTTGTCATTTTCATTCCTATTCACTGGGGTTTTTTTTCTCGTTCCTTCACACAGATACAGTGTTTGCTATAAACTGTGATGGCAGAGTCACACACTGTGAATCAGACCCTGTTCTGGCATCTGAAATGTGTTGCTGTCTGTTTACAGTGTTATACATTCACACATTTGTACACTGATTCACTCGGAAAACGGGAAAATGAGCTGAAATGAAAACGTGGTCGCTGCCGTTTAAATCCAACGCCGTCTCTCTCCGCACGTTTAGGAGGAAGTGGAGGCAGCGCTCGCATTTCCCAGCATAATCCTCCACTTCCCGAGAATAAAAGTCCATTTAAACAAATGGCCGGGAGAGTCACGTACAGCTCGGCTGCCAGTCGAGCACCTCAATCCCCACCGGGCCTCTTCAGCGCCGCTCCCAGCAAATGGGCAGAGGGTTGGAGTAGGTCTGACAGATGTAGGTTTCTGGGAAGCAGATACCATTTATTTTAAGCGGCTCCCACTCAGAAGCCGATTTTTACACCAGATTTTGTCACATTTAAGGCTCAAATTCGTCTATGAACAAAGAACAGAGATTTTTCTAGGACTGTCCCTCAGAAACAATGCGAAGAAGACGTATCATGAATGCCAAAAGTAAAGCTGGTGAGAGACAGCAGCTCTACAACAGAAAGAAGAAACCCACTGAAACTTCAACGTGTTTAGTTTCTCAATTCAACTTACAGCCAACATTTACACAGATTTTGTCATGTTTTAGGCTAAAATTCTTCTTAAAGCATCAAAATAAATAAAAAATTTTTGGACATTCTGACTCTGAAAACCTGTAAAAATGCTTGATCAAGAATTTGGAGTAACTCACTTTATTAAAAAACTTCTGCGTAGAAAGAAGATCGCTACCTGCTGTGAAGTTAATGAGTACGAGAATTAAAAAGTTCTGATTCAGGCACCGTTTGCACGAAAATGTTTTCAAGTAAAAATGAACATTTTTGACGGCAATTTTGGGATCTGTTTAAACAACGGTTCTCGGAGCCACTGAAAATGCAACTTTTTGAAAACGCTCCGACTCCGTCTACATGGGAACGGAGGAAAACACAACTTTTCTGAAACGCAGCTGCTGCACATGCACACCACAGCCGCAGTAAATAGTTGTTCTGGATATGCTCAGTAGATGGAAAACAAGAAGGTTTTCCTCCAGAGTGTCATGACTCCCGGTCCAGATTCTCCTGGGACTTGGTAGTTTAATAGATGAGAGTCACCGTAATAACAACCCAACTTGGTCATCTGTCCATACGACTGTTTGTGTACTGCCATTGTTACTGCTTACAGCGTATTGTTCTCTGCGTGCATGTGTTTGTCTTTTCATTACAAAAACAACCAACAGCGCCACCTTGTTGCCTGTCATGCTGATTACATCGTTTTGGGTGTTTCTGCCGTTTCCATGGAGACAGGCATTGTTTGTCCCTTTGCCAATTAAACACGAATCCTTATTGAGACAATACGCTTTCACTTGAAAATCATGTAAACGGTTTCAGTTCTTAATGTGCTTTAATAAAATTGATGGAATTGTTTGGTGTTGTGATCGGACCCAGGTTTAATTTATTGACACCAAGGAACCCTGTGTAATGTTTACGGCAGCTGACGTGGAAGAGAAAATGTGTAGCGAAGCCTAACTGATTTAACTTAAAATTAAAAGCCTGAACAATGTGGAGTGAAAGTGTTTCAACCAGATGTTTCTCATTCTGATCTTGGAGTGAATAAATTGCTGCTTCTTCCAAGGTTTGATACTGTTTTACATTAGCAGTGCATAAGTAGGCTATATCATACTGCACAGATGCGCAAATACTTTTTATCATTACTTCCCAAATCATACTGTTAATAAGTATTACCCAATTATATGGAAATGGAAAAATCTACAAATAAACTGAAACATTTCAAGAATTTATTTTCAGCAATCAATTAGTACTCTTAATTATTGATGCACCAAAGCAGTTTTGCTGATTTTAAGCCTTTTCAGCCTCCATGAAAGTTAAAAAGACGGTCAATGACAAGAAAATAAAGTAAAATCCTCAAGACCGATCTAACACCAGGGGCAGAAACTGTATGAAGGTGTCTAAAAGGTCCGGAAGAGACTCGTCGTGCAGGACGAAGAGGAGTCGCACTGAAAGGAGTCTGTGTTTTCAGTGCAGAAGTACACGATCTGGGTCAATACTCCACTGCTTCATGCAATAATGATGCTTTATTTATAGTGAGCTCTGTACACTAACGCCTCAGGGAAGGCAGACCGGAGCAATAATGTGGGCTTATCAAAGGAGACAAAATGCCCCCTCTAACAGGGCTAATTCATCCAGTGAAACCTGATCAATTATTCATCTATTTGTTCCAGGTTTTCCCTTCAGAGAGCGGCTGATTACAGAGGAGCTGGCTGTGCTACCGGTGTGCATTAGCTCCGACCGCAGCGCAGCCATCATCACCCCATCCACCAGACCCCCCCCCCCTTCCGCTACCTGCAGGACTCATTGACTGAGGACTGAATCAATGTTCTGCTTTCACATTATGAGATACTTCTTCATAACTCTACAAATGGCTGGAGAAGCAGAGCGACGAGCAACGGGGAACAGCTCCTTTTGTGTTCCTCAAGTTAGTCTCTCTATTCTAACAATGCTAACGTAGCTGTATGACCGTGTTGGTTTTAGCATTAGCTGAGCTGTTAGCACCGTGTGAGTTAGTTTAACGACTGATTCAATCTACAATCTGGACATTAGCTGATGTTACATTAGTTAGTGGGAGGAAGATGCTCTGTAGTCTGGATCTAAGTTCTTCTTAAAAAAAACGGATTTACGAACAATGAGAAGAGGCAACAGCAAAAACACCTGAAATAAACTTTAGACACGTTTTGGAGAGAGAAGCTAACTGCTAATAGAGCTGGGTAGTCGTCTGCTGATCACAGAGCAATAAAAGTGATGAATCTGAGTCACCGAGTTCAGACTGCTCTCCTCACAGGAAACAGACAGAGGGTTAAAACATAGGATCAACAGCCTCTCTTCTGTTTGCAGGCATTTTATTTTCCCAAAGAATCACAGCTGCTGTTCGGGGACTAAACCGTTAGACTCTGGAAAAAACAGCCAGAGCAGCATAATCCTCTTAGGTGAGGAAGAGCGAAGGACGACGATGCAGACAGACGACGGAAACATGACGAGTAGATTTGTATCGCGGGCTTCAGGAAGAACTTCGTCCTTCTCTTCACTCGAACTCTCAGGCTGTTTATAATATCCACAAAATTCAAAAGCTGCCAGGAAGAAGAGACAAAACGCCCGGACGCTTCCAACAAGAGCGTCTCAGAGCCATCGAAAACACACAGTGACATAAAAGAACTGACAGATAGTAAAACTTGAAGTTTGTCGTAAAGGAACCAAGATGGAAACTTGGGATTGAAGCAAAAGAGACGGATACAAAAAATAAAGCCGCCATATACACGAAGGAAACAGAAACCAAAGTCCAAATCGAATCAAAACCCCTGGAGGGAAAATGAAGAAGAGATACAAAGGAAAATGAAAAGCAACACGTCAAACTCAGCAGGGAAAACACACGGAGAGAAAAAGACAAGCGAGGACACAAGGACGAAGGAAAAAAAAAAAGACACTGAGCTGAACATAAAAACGAAAAGCAGCTTCTGCACATTTCGTTCTGACTCTAATCGCGGATAACTCACCAAAAATATGCAATGAACAGCTTTTAAATGGCTGAGGCCCTGTTTCACGAAAACATTTCCAAGTGAAGCGTTAATCTTTAGTTGTGTTTTTTCGGTTTGTTTACGCGACAGCGGTGCCCGGAGCCACTGAAAACTCAACTTTTTGAAAACGCTCCGACTCACGTTTCCATGGAAACAAAGGAAACACCTGCGCATGCGCAGCACCACAGCGGTTAATAGTTCCTGTGCACATGTTCAAGGAGAGGGACAATGAGAACAATGTTTTCCTCGTGACTCCCAGTCAGTCCATATTCTCCTGGGACTAGTCTTAGAGTTGACAGTCAACGTAATAACAATCCAACTTTGTCGTCTGTCCATACGAATCTCCGTGTGCTCACATTATTGATGTTTATGGCGTATTGTTCTCCGAGTGCATGTGTGTGTACTTTCATTACAAAAACAAACAACAGCGCCCACTACTGTCTCAACATGAAAACTACATTGTGTTCAGTGTTTCTGCCATTTTCAAAACAAAACTAAACTCATCATACTTTATTAAATCGCTTTGGGGAAATTCCTTTTTATCCGCATTGACCAAAACTATTTCTAGGATGCAGAGGTGCAGCCACATTATGATGTTTGCTGATGGGGGATCAAGGATTTTGCTCTGTTATGTGGAAGAAAAAAATCTCAGCACCAAGATATTTACATCATCTCCATAAGTGTTTGTATTCATTACGAGCCATATCGTTATTATCACAGTAATCTACAACGTTAGTGCTATTTCATGAATGGGTTTAAAATTGTCCTCAGGTGATTTTAACTTAGATTAGAAACGTGTGCGGGGTTGATAACTAACGGTTCTGGTTTGCGAAGCAGATCACAGCTCGTCTTATTTTGACGCCATCGCTGTTTATAACATGTCCTCCATTTGC
Organism: Lipophrys pholis; assembly: GCF_963383615.2. Taxonomy (NCBI): domain Eukaryota; kingdom Metazoa; phylum Chordata; class Actinopteri; order Blenniiformes; family Blenniidae; genus Lipophrys; species Lipophrys pholis. The sequence goes on from NC_137638.1 coordinate 6,009,474, forward strand.
TCCGGGGTCGCCGCTTCGAAAAGACCCGATGGGCTGGGCCAGACCTCCACCCTAGTAAGGTATAGAGCGGCTAATAGGAGCATACATCTGCCCCCATTCTCCGATCGATGGCGTATTGAGCCGTGCGCGGGGGGAACAGATCCAGCAGTTCTGCGGAGGTGAATGAACCATTTCTCACATATCTGCGACTTTCAACATTTCCATAACCCACATGAAGCCTCACAGCAGGAGCGCGACGGCCTCGGTGAAGTCCCAACGCTCCAGATAATGTTCCATCTAAATATAAAGATATCTCTGTGCTGCAGAGGTTTTATTATAAATCTAATTAATAGATGCTATCGTGGGCCAGGATTCGCTATGTTTGAAAAGCTGCACAGTCAGCATCTTCGGCTCGGCGGAATCAGAAAGAGGTCGAGACTCTCACACACGGAGAGCTCGTATTCAACTGGGAACTGGTTGCTGTTTCTCCCTCGTCTCACGAGTTTATTTTGGTGTTAGTTCACCCAACTCCGAGAGAATATTACACTTTCTGAAGCCCAATTTGTACTCCATTGGGCTTCAAGAGAAAACAACGCCCAGGGGGAAGGCACACCTCTGATAATCTAGGCGGCAGCATGCAGGAAGTTAGCTTGTAGCTCGCCGCTACAGTCTGCTGGCTTCACCAGAAGCTGAAATTCACTCACAATCAATCTTTAGGCCAAATTAGCGAAGGCATTGGGTTGCCACGACGCACCTCCACACAGCCTCTTGAGCTGACGCTACACACACCTCCACCAGCCTCTACCTACGTAGCCCTACGTAGCACAGAGCACGTGGGGTAGTATGCAGGCCATGAGGACTGTGATTGGTCCGCTCTACTACATCATGGACAGCAAGGGCTGTGATTAGATGATGTCACAGTCACAGTCAACCTTTGAGCCAAATTGCTCATTATGAGAAAAATAAACACAACCAACGAGTTTCATGCGGTTTCGTGACCGATAGTTCTACGCCCCCTAGTGTTCTGGTGGTGAACTACTTGGAGGCCCACAGAACCTCGAAGCAGAACTTTTGTTTTATCCAACCCAAACGTGTTTCAGGGTGCTGGATCTGATCCTGACACACAGTGGATGTTACTCCGACACCGACAGAAACATAAAAGTACAAATGGTTAATGGATTTAACTTATATAGAACTTTTCAGCTGCTTCGGCAGCCCTCAAAGGACTTTTCATCGTTAATCACATGCACTCATTTACACACACATTCACACTCCAACGGGGGGCGGCTGCCATTCAAGACACTGCGTTTATCCATTGGGAGCAGTGTCTTGCTCAGGGACACTTCGACTTGAAGAAACCTTCCAAGTGAGAGACGATGACTCTACCAGCTGAGCAACAGCCGCCCCCAAAAAGCTTAAATTTTTTGGGGAAAAAAAGGTACAAAAGGAGGATTTTCCACATGGAAAGATGAATTTCCAATTGGAAAGACCTGCTCTGAGTCCTCACGCTGTAATTACAGCCACCGCCAGTAAACGTACTCCGCTGTAATTAATTAGCAACAATTAGCAGAGTTTGCAAAACAGCTCAATGAGAGTGGAAAATGTGCCGTTTGCGTGGCAACATCTCGGGTCCTTTTCAGCCTGATTCAGCTCCAGTTTTCCAAACACATCGAGTGAAGCTCCTCTGGTTACATCTGGTTCCTCCTGACTGATGTCAAAAGCTGTCAGACTCGACCGGTCGGCAGTTGGAGAGCGCACAGAGACATCTGTGCGCATGCACAATAAAAGTGTTTCTGAAAAGTTGTGTTTGATCTCGTTTTCTCAGAGACAGAGTCGTTTTCAAAAAGTTGTGTCGTCGTCTGTTTACATGGAGATGGACTGGGAGCATTTCCACAAAGTTGTGTTTTCCCACGTTTTCACAGAGATTGAGTCGGAGCGTATCCAAAAAGTTCCACCTTGGGAGCCGTTTTCCAAAAGTTGCATTTTCAGAGGTTCCGAGCATCGTTGTCATGGAAACGGACCCCCTTTTGGCAATAGAAGTTTACTCTTTCTCACTTCAAAATTTTATTGTGTGACAGGGGCCTTATTGCTCCATTGTAATTTCTTCTTTTTCTTCACTGTTAAATAGGAAATAACCCTAAACTTTCACTGTAACTTCAACTGGAGAAGAGTCGTCTCAAATCATCACATCAGAATGTGTTGCAATGGTTTTGTAAAAAATTTAAATTGCATTGGGATTTAAATTTTTTTTATGTTTTTTACAAAAATATAGCATCATAAAGTTGAAAGTCCAGGTCATTAAGGTTCTCTTAAAGATTTTTCAGCCTGCATCATTAACCCAACATATTGGATGCCTTGTGGTATTTGACTCACTGCCTAACAGTTTAAACTGTGCTCACAATGCACTGCTACGTCTAACAGTGGGGGGAAAACCCAGGATACCACTGCATGCATAATGCAGCCTGCTAACTTTTTTCTTTTTTTTTCCTTTACGCAGCCACGCTTTGAATTGCAAATGAAGATTTAATTATTTACAAAGTTAAAATCTCAAGGAGGCGGACTGCTAAATTAGTCGAATAAAATGACACAAATAGCCCGACAATAACCTGTAAAATCACAGCAAACTGCCTCGTTTATGAGCCGCTAACAGGTTTAACACAGAGTCAACATGACTCCAAAAGCTTTTTAAACTTGGATTTCCTCTCGGATGAGATTAGCTAAGCGTCATATAAGTTTGATAATGCTAATCACGCTATGTTGGATACAGGCTAATGCTGCTTACAGTCGGACGTCTCTTACGTTGCTCTGAGGAGAACCAATTTTATTCAAGATTAATGAGGTATTCCTTCATTAGAAAAGAGTTTAGTCATTTAGTGACAGAACAGTTTTGGCTAATGCTAAAGCTAAAGTTAAGACTGCGCCCAGTGTATAGCATGGAGCGAGCTAGCAGAGACGTACATACATAGCGGTTCTTTCTATCTTTCTTTTCTTTGTTGTTGTCAGGTTGACAGCAGCTGTGATGTGTAACATGTCGGCGGGAAACAAGCAGAGACACGACTTTATCCGGACCCCCGCCGTTCCTCCCTGGAAACTCTGGAGCCGTTACCATGCCACAAAAGTCACCTGTCTCCTCTTCGACGGGATAAATAACTGCTGAAAGCCGCCCCGTCCCTCCTGGTAGTCATGAGAAGGCATTCTGGTAAACACGTAGAAACTCAAGACTGAAATAAATCCACAAAAAGATCACGTGGAAATACATCACACGATACAAAAGAGAGTTTTAGCCTGATTTTCTTGACAGCCTTCCAAAGGAGAGCTCTGAGAGGTCCATGGAGGTGGGTAAAAAAAATCAGTGGACTGCTTGTCTTGTCGAATCTGAGAGGTTAACTGAAGTTGCCGCAGTTGTAACTGATTCCATAGTTACAACTCTGAAGAGGAGAACAGCTGGAAGCTCAGAGGGAAAGAAATGTTGAAATGTGGAAGTCTGGTTAATCTACTGAGGGGATCCTTTAGATAAAAACTACAGGTTGGGATAACAGTGATGATAAACTGAAGGTGTTGAACTCATTTCAGTTCAGGGATCACATGGAGAATCAACTGGACCTGTGCGATTAAAGCTTCATTACGTCTAGATATAGTGAACTCCATGGTGTTTCCACTGGTTTTAGTACAAAATTCCAAGTTTTCTGCAGCTTTCACATTCCCGCCCTCATAGCTTTGATGCTTCTGTTGAGTTTCTCTCTGGGTTGTTTGGGGGCATTCAGCTGGAGGGCCGTCACGTAATTCTACCAGAGGATTTACTTTCGGGAGTAACCTGCTTCCTCTCCTTTAACACCGACCATCTCTGTGTCCGCCGCTATTGCATCATCAGTCTTCTCTGAGCTGTTCTTCTTCTGTCTTCAGTAGGAAAGCCCCGCCTCCTGTAACCGTCTCCAAAGCTCTCAGCCGGTTTCACGACGTTCCTGTTAAAGCTTCACTCTGACTCTCGCTGCTCTCTTCGTGTCAGACATCATCTCTGACGCTCGTCTTCACCCGATCCGTCCCGCCTGCCTCTCTTCCTCACCTCTTCTCTGATTGGTCCATCACTCCTGAACCTGCATCTTCCCTCCTGTTTACACATGTGTATTCTGTCTTGTCTCTACGGGGCTCTATGCCTCTTCTTTATTGTGAAGTTTTCGACTCTCAGCAAAGATTACAGAGTCTTTGCAAACATCATGCTCACCATATTTATTGTCCAAAGCCTGAGTCTTTGACTCGGGTGCCAGTTCCAGCCCACGTCTCAGAATGGGAGTTTATACGATTTTTACGATTCCATTTTTGATTCTGCTTGACGATTCGATTCTTCATCGATTCTCTTATTGATACTCATTTGAGATTCAATCCGGAGCGGTTCGAATACACGACATTCATTCAAAGTTATCTCGCACTAGATGGAATCGTTTTCTAAAAATTGGCAAACGATTCCAAGGAATTAAAACATTGGGAACCAGTTCTTGATACCCCATCCCTACCCACATCCCTCCTTCTGCTCCACAACTCAATTTGGGTCATTTTTGGATTCCATTGAAATAATCTTTTCATGCAATCCTAATTATGATAATTCAAAATAAAATAAAAAGCTGAAAGAAACAGCAGATGTTTTAAAATACTATTTGTACAAGGAGTCAAAAACAAACATGCAAACATTTTTAGTTGAATAGTTATTAAGAAAATATGAGCGATAACACTTTAACAGGCCTGAACAGAAGAGAGTACCAGTTTCTATTTCTGCTAAATAATTTAGATATTTAGGATAGAGATCTGCCCCTACTGCAATATTTTGACTACTCAAACACTGAAGTGGCCCTCCAATGACTTCCGTTTTGAGGCTTGCGCAGGAAAGTGTCAAGACTATGATAAAAACATTGTGTCAAAGCCGAAGCACTGCAGCCTTTTCAGCGTTGACATGTTTTCATGAGATTGCGGCGGCTCGAACGCTCCATCGGAGACTGGCTGAAGCTCAGACGGCCCGATAATCAGTGAGTCGCTGCTCGGCCTAATAGCTCCGGGTGTCTACACCCAACATCCTGCAGGAAATGGACGTCATCAAGGAGAAGTGATTTGTTGACATGTGTGCATGTTTTAAGTGCGCTGCTCGCATGTGTGTGTGTGTGTGTGTGTGTGTGTGTGTGTGTGTGTGTGTGTGTGTGTGTGTGTGTGTGTGTGTGTGTGTGCGAGCAATACTGGCATCTGTGGCGTGGCACCGATAAAGATGACCAGAGCTGCTGCTGTAATGGCCTCCATCCACCACCCGGCCCTTCAATTACGGTCATCAAGTCAGCCAGCCCAGCTTCAATTCAATCAGGCACTGCTCGGGCCACTCCCATACACACACACACACACACACACACACACACACACACACACACACACACACACACACACACACACACACACACACACACACACACACACACACACACACACACACACACACACACACACACACACACACTGAGGAGGGTGTAGATGCATGTAGGCCACGACAGCCTGACACTAACCTCAACAAAAGAGCTGCAAAATATATCAAGGTCAACATGCGCAATAGAGTATTTAATTCACTCGATTCACTCGAAATTGTGCAAATAATTATTAAACTTGGAAGTAAAAGGTCAATGGAATATCAAGGTGTATCGGGCTCTTTATCTTCCACTACTGTTATCTCTCCGATGGACTCATGATTCACACATTTATTCAAGCACTTCAGAGTCCCTCACTAACCTCCAGGCACGTCTTTGGGTGGTGGGAGGAAAAACCCAGCGAGGCAGAACGAGGAAGAACACGGTAACTTCACATAGAACTCATAACACCTTCAAACCCGGAACCTTTCTTGCAGAGCTCACCACTCTGCCACTGTGCCACATAGATCTGAATATGAGATGATGATAATGTCACATAACGTGCGCAGTGGGAAAGCAACCGGAGCGCAAAGGGAACGTCTGTGAATTTTACTGGCTCGATCTGAATGTGAGGCGTTTGGTTTTTACAAACTCACTCTGACAGCGGGGCTTTGAGGCTGGTTTGTGTAACCGCTGTAGCCAAGTGGCGAGCTGGAAAGTGAGGCGTTCAGGTAACACCTGAAAAACTGTTGTGTTTTAAAGAGTTTGTATGCGAGGCATTCGTAGGACATCTGACAACTGTTGCACGGAACAACTGGACCCAATAAGATAGTCTGCACATGAGGCAATCAGGGGACGTCGGTAAATTCATCACATGTAACAACCACCTGACTGGGTGGTGAGAATACGTGGGAACAAACTGTGGTGGTTGTAATGTCGTCAGCATGTGAGGCGTTCAGAGAACATCTGTAAAATGTGGTGGCTGTAGTGTAGTCAGCATGTGAGGCGTTCAGAGAACATCTGTAAAATGTGGTGGCTGTAGTGTAGTCAGCATGTGAGGCGTTCAGGGGGCATACAGTACTTGAATTGTAGCATTAAAAGAGTATACCAGATTGGATAGGTGTGGTATGAGGCATTCAGGGTGCTACAAGTGGTTGCATCTAAGGACAGGTTATAGTTGTTAAGTTGAGTTGTTTGACAGTTAGATATCAATGAAAAAACTGTTTGGACACATGCAGTATTTATATTTTTGTGTACAAAATGTAAGAATTTGATCATAGAAACTGTTAAAAAAAAAAATGTTATTTTCAGTGGAATCTCAGCAAATAATTCAGGGAGTCTCTGCTGTGTTGTCGTGATGTTTATTATTGCGTGAGCAGCATTTAGCAGAGTCAGACAGGACGTGTTCAAGGGCTGAGAGCAGGCTGCAAATAGAGAACTTATTCATGGTGAAAAATAGCAGAAGAATTCACAGCACAACAGGGGCTTGATCGAGAGTGTGAGGGTGCATGAAAATGCGCTGATGTGAACATCAGAATATTAATATAAAAACAAGCTGGCAACAAAAGGATTGTTCAAAGAGTCAAAATCTACAGCAGATTTAGGCATTGGAAAACCTTCTAAGAGGCAAAATATCTGTAACAAAGAGAGGGATCTTCCAGAAAACAATATTATGGTGCGATACAAAAGCCTGTGTGTGAGTGAACCACACTCATTCCGGTCCCTGAACGCCACTCCCGCCCTGAGCGGAGGGTGTTTAGGGACTTTCTGCAGCGTAACAGCATCCTCCGTCACTAGTCCCCCCTCCAGAACCCCCCCTCCCCTCCCCCACACACCAACAGCACTATTCCCGTACACCATTTCTCATCTGGTACCAGGGGATCCTGTCTGTTTACTCCACAGACGATCTGTGGTAACACTGTCGCTAACCCGTTAAAAATAACAGCACAAAAATACAAATATAGATATATACGTGTTGGTCTCGGTCACAAAACTGCTTTTTTGTCTTGTTTATAGTCTGTTGGAGAAAATATGCTCGCATAAAACATTACAAGAGTCTGTGGAATGGATGTCTGAATGAGCTACTGCAAAGAAATCATGAAATATGACCTTTTTTTTTAAAGTTCCCACATTAAATATTCTCTCAAGATCATTTATTAATACAACACATGAAGATCTGAGGGAAAGCTATGGAGCAACGACTCGGCAATCAACAGAGCTGAGAAAAGTGGAATTAAAATTTTAAAGAAACACATTGAAAAATACAAAAGAACAAAACTATCCGACTTTGAAACGAGATGTTCGTGGAAAGGGAGTGAAAGTAAGAAATCTCAAATTGATCATTAAAAGTACTGATAATCAGTAGAAATAGTCATTTTAATGAACATGGATAGAAGAAAATTTCATAACTAGCCAATCCATTTCAATTAGACCTTTTTTTAACATATTAAAATTAAATAGTTGTATCTTTAAATCACCTGCATGTGAGGTGTTCAGGGGAATTAAAAACATTTTCTTTTGCCTCAGTGGATAGCCAGGATGTGAGTAGTTAAGGGAACATCAATAAATCATGTAAATAGTCGGCGTAATGTGTAGATAGTTTCATCTATGGATAGCCTTCACTGGAGGTGAAGGCTACATGAATAAATTCCTAATGCATTAATAAGGAAACTGCAAGTGAGGCGTTCAGGGAACTTGTTGAATTGTTGGATCTTTGGATGAGCTGCATGTGAGGCGTTCAGGGAACTTGTTGAATTGTTGGATCTTTGGATGAGCTGCATGTGAGGCGTTCGGGGGACACAGTACCGCTGGGATTGTTGGCTAACTTACTAGTTTTAGTCAACATCCGTAGGGTTTACAGACGTCTTATTTTACATATTCTATCATTAATCATTTGTCGTATTGCACACAAACGTCCTCGTTTCTACACGTCCACTGAAGCAACGAAGAGAAACCAGCCAGGGACATTCCCAGAAATGGAGCGCCGCTGCGAGTTCTTCACTGCATTCATTTCCCGGCCCTCTGGTTCTCTGCATGTCTAATGCAGACAGCGCCACCTTAGCAGGAGTGCTGTTTATTCAGACAGGACGAAAACACCCGGCCGTCTGGAAAGGCTGGGCTCTGCTGATCATTACAAATACAACACTTACACACAAACCCACGCCAACACACACACACATACACACACACACACACAGCAAAGCGCTCCCCTCCCCTCCCCTCATTAATCGCCGCTGCCCATCAGCTCCGTCAGTTAGCAGCTGTATAAGCCATTAGGCCAGCGCTACTCACCCTGTTAGGACCACCACAAAGTCCATTACATTCCAGCCATTACGCAGGTAGGAGCCTTTGTGAAAGGCAAAGCCCAGGGCGATGATCTTGATGCCAGCCTCGAAGCAAAATATTCCAATAAAGTAGGGCTCCGTGTCGTCCTGTTCGGGAGAAAAGACGAAACAAACGGTTAATACAAAAGAAGAGCGCTGATGCCAGACGCTTTCACGGGGTCATACAGTCTGATTAGTCGAGCTGATTTGTGATCGGAGTTGATCAAAAGATGAATTTAAGGAAGTGAATTAAAATTTTAGGCTCAGCAAAGTTCTGTGGCATGAAAAACTTGGACAATCCAATCATTCACATTAAAATGTAATAATAAAATGAGGAGTTCTCACATTGAGTTCATAGAAATATACTCTGCAGGGGAATGAAAATGTGTCTGAGGTTTTATACTGAGAACTGATTAGGGCTTCAGCCACATCTCCATACAGTGGATCAATGAGCAGGGGGGTGGGGGTGGGGAGTGGTGGGAGGGGGGTGGGCTTGCTGTCTCGCGGGGTGACATTTCATTCTTGAAAAAAAACTGCCGCCGCTGCCGCCGCCTGAGGCTCTCTGATTGGACAGAGCGGCTCATAGCACTTCTTTAATGGTGGGATTTAACAAGGGAGCCCGGGATGGATGGAGCGGGAGGAGGGGGAGACGAGGCGGGGGGGGGGGGCGCAGCAGGGGTAACCTGAGGTAACGACACACTGGGGTGATCACAGGCAGCTCTGCAGGTTTCTGTTCCTCCTGCAGCCCCGAGCAGGAGGAGAAGGACGACGACGACTGGATAAAACCCAGTACCCGAGCAACAAGAGCAGCGAGCTCCGCTAAAGACGGGTTTAAAAAGTACTAAATGTTTGTACTTTGTTTAAAACACATTAAAAAAAAGGAATCACAATATAGCAGGGAAATCTGCCAACGTTAACAGAAAAACAACTAGCGAGCAGCAGCGGGTAATACCACTCTGAACCACTAGGTGGTGCAGTGAGTCACTAATCCCAGAGTAAGAGAACAGAAGAAGATTCTTGTAAAACTCACTGCTGCATAAACATGGCATTATTTATTTTCTTCAAACTGACTTAAAACTAAGTCTGCTGCTTAAATTAACACCATCGTGATTAAAACGTTTTTTTTTAATACTGTAAATGCTTTTTCAAGCTTTTTTTTCAAGTAAACGAGTAGAAAAGATAAGAATAAAAAAAAAAACAAGCAAATAATAAAACAGCTACAATAACTAAAATGGCTGAAGCCCCCGAGGCGTCGTTTACAACGTTTCAAGTGAAAATCATTGTTGTGTTTCCATTTCAGAAAAGTTTCATGTTTACGCGACGTTTTCAAAACAATGTCTGTTTACACGAAAACGGCAGAAACGCTGGAAACGCTTTTCAGGCCACGAGTTGGCGCTTTTGTAATAAAGCCACACGCACACACACGGGTGCAGAGAACAAGACGCTATAATCATTAACAATGGTGAGAACACAGACATTCGTATGAACAGACGACCGAGTTGAAACGTTATTGTCCATCTACTCATGCATGTGCAGAAGAACTATTTCCGACGGCCGCGGCGTGAATGCACGGCAGCGTTTCAGAAAAGTTCTGTCTTCCCCCGTTTCCATGGAGACGGAGCCATTTTCACAAAGTTGCACTTTCAGTGGCTCCTCGCGCCGTTGATTAAAGGGACACCCGCAAAGCTTCAAAAGTTATTACAAGAAAAGGTAGTTGTGTAAACGGGAGCCTAAATTTAACGAAATGTTCACGCACCCAAAAAATTGAGATAAAACTTTATAAATCTAAGATACGTTACTTTCCTTCTATGGCAAAACGTTTAAAGTGTGAATATGTGTGGCGGTTGCAGACCTCTGGTCCTGAGGTTTCACCGCGTCGGGACTCACCAGGCGCTCGGACATGGGTGTCTTATCCGAGGCGGGCAGGTGCTGCTCCAGAGCCAGGACGATGCAGTTCGCTATGATGGTGGCCAGAATCATGTACTCGAACGGAGTGACGGGGTGAGTTAAGGAGAAGATTCAGACACACACTGAAAGTCTGTACAATATCCACTCAGAATAAAAAGGTTCGATGTCACAGAAGGAGAAAAACACACAATCAGAACACAAAGTAACTCGTCATTATGGTAAATTTAGTTTTAAAACTGTGAGTAAAACTCTTTTAAAGTCTTTTTTTTTTCATGACTGTAAATTTCGACACAACTGTTGATAATTTTCAGTTAAAATCCCAATAAAAACACCTCGATACCTGAAATAAAGTCTGTTGTATTTTCGTCACTTTATAATGAATTGTCGTTACACGACACCAGAGGTCTGATTTTCTATAAGAGTCCGTTTTAAAATTTTCCATTAAATAAAATCTGGAGAAAAAAAAATAACCTTTACAACGAAGCTAACTAAAAAGATTTAATTTACATGCAAAAACTTCATGTTTCATAGCTACAATTTAGAAAATAGAGTTTTTATTACATGTATGTTTTAGTTTTTGTGGCCATTTTAATATTTTTAACTTGAACTGATTTATCCAATTTTGGTATTTTAGCTATTTTTTTCCATTTCTTGTGTAATTTTTGTGATTTACAGTTTGAACGTGTTTAACTGATATTAGTGTTTTTTTTAATGATTATTGTTTCTTCAATCTCGAGATTTCAGCTGTTCTTTTTTTTTGTTTTTTCCTTCCAAAGATTTCAGCCTTTTTAGCTGAGAGGCCTAAAAAAAGAAAAAAAGCCTTGTAAAATTATACAAAAAATGATTTACATCTCGTTTTCAGGAGGCTTCATGATTAAGGGAAGCATTTTCAGTTGTAAAACACCATTGATTTAGGAAAGTTTTCACACGTGTTCTAAAGTGTACATTAAACAGTTTAAGTTATTCAACCACAAAGGAACGTTATTTAAAAATATATTACATTTTGACTTAAAAATTTGCTTTTAAAATCAACATTATATTTGTTTTTTAAGTGAACTCAAACGCTGTATATTGCATAGAGAATATAAGCCAAATAATAAAAGGTAGCTATTGTGAAGTAGGACAGCTCAATATGAAAAGGAGGCTTAAGTTTGTTGGAATGGCTTTTTAATCCTGTTGTAGCTAAAATGGCTCAAACAGCAAATGAATGGTTAAATAAAAGCCAATAAAAGAGCTTAATGATTCAAAAAAAAATAAAGATAAAGCCGCAGTTTTGGAAAAGAATTTCAAACATATAAGCTGTGTTAAAAATCAAACATGTTTAGTAGTTACTCATTTTATTTGGTGAAAAGTGAGCGGACGTTAGTGGTAAAAGTCTCTCCTCTACAGAGTTAATATAAAATTAATTCTTATTATTTTTATAAATCTGTTTTCACCGTAATCCTGAAACATTTCACACTAAAAAATAACTAAATATTCCTCGTTAAAAAACTGAAGATTGAAACAACCAGCAGAGTATAGGAGCCTACGTTTCCCACAATGCACCTGCAACAGCATCCTTCATGCTGGAGTCATACTGCAGACTGTTTACATCTAAAACCTCCAGTGTGACGTTAGAAACATGTTTCTTCTGGAGTTGATGAGTTGCGTCTGATCGACATGCAGCATCTCTGCAGCGGCAACACACACATGCGCACACACACATTTGCACACATCACACACAGATGATATACCTGCACTGCACCTCTGCTGTGTCATTACTAGCCCTACAGTCGCCCCCCCCCCCCCCCCCCCCACCCCCCGGGGCTCCCGGTGGGCTCCTGGTGGACCACCACAATACATCATCCGCTGCAGGGCAGCTCTGATAAGGCACTGCGACAACAAAGGGTGATGAATATGTCTGCTCGGCACCGACCGGCAGCCGTTGAGACTTCATCTGAATGGGATGCAACACATGCAGGGAAGCGTGCAGCGGTGAGAATATGACACAGCTCAACAGGTGGCCCTGCAGCCGGGGGACGTGTTCGAACCCTGCAACCACCGCTTTGCCCGGTGTCACAGTCACACCCATGCAGAGAGGCCTGTTGCTGAGGAGAAAGGCTGCTGCTGCTGCTGCTGATGAGGATGATGAGGATGATGATGCTGGGAGTTCAGCACCTTGGACAGCTCCATCTGCAGAGCGGAGGGAGGCTGAGGGGGGCTGAGGGGGGCTGAGGGGGGCTGATGGAGTCTGCACAGGCCAGACAGCAGCACTGAGGGCTCAGCCTCACCTCACCTGATGCAGCTGAAACAACACAAAACTGGGACTGCAGCTCTGGTTCAGGATGATTTGCCAAGAGGTGACCAAATTCAAACAAAGTTCAATCTCAACTGGAGAGGCACTGTGCAGACAAGCCACTGGAAAGCTCAACAAAAGACCCAACTGTAACACCCCAGTGTAAAGTTTTAAGTACAATTTGCACCATTTATCCAGAAGCCGAATTAAAGCGTGAGGTCGTCTGTTTGATTGCAGGAAGTGCAGCACATTATTGACGCGTGTTTCTCATCTCTTTAAACACAGACTCTCTAAATTGCGTGTTTTGTTTTGTTTTGGGGGTTGTTTTTTTTTCCCGGCGGGGCTCGCCGCGCTAAGGTGCCGGGGGAAGGATATGGCCATTCGGTGATCTTTTTGGCATATTTCCGGATGATGTTGTCCTCGCTGAAGATGAACAGCGAGCGGTTGACGGAGAGGCAGCTCTGCTTGACGGGGATGGGGTTGTAAATGGCCATAGTCCGGGCTCTCTGGGCCATCGTCTGCTTGTACATCCTCTGGACCCCGGGAGGCCCCCCCGGCGGGCGGCTGGCCCCTCTCCCCGCCGCCGCCGCCGCCGTCGCCCCCGCCGCTGTCGACGACTGGCCGGAGCCGGGACCGCCGCCGCCTCCTCCTCCTCCTCCTCCTCCTCCGTAGTCTTCGAAGCGAGCCATTGCGGGATAGCGCGGATCTTCTTGGAGAAACCAAAACTGAGAGCAGAAGAGCAATGGAGCAGAAGCATCACCACAGCGCGCCCGGCCGTCCCGTCGTACCCCGGCTGCAGGTGCTTCAGGTGGGTGAGGCGGCGGCCGCCGGCCGGCCGCTTCTCCTCCGGGCTCCACCCGCTGGGAGGGCGTCAGTGTGCGGGCTGCGGGGCTCCGCGGCCGCCCATGCTGTGTGTCACTCCGCCCGGGCGGGAGAGTGTGGCTGAAAGTTTGGTGCCATGATGCGGGGCTGTTCCTCCTCCTCCTCCCGCTCCTCCTCCCCGGGGCTCCTCGCGCACTTTCAGCCGCTGAAAATCACAGCCTGCGTCCCGCAGACACGCCGCCACATTCCCGCGCTGCCGCCGCGAGATTCAATTCGACTGTGTTATAAAACGCTTCTTTGTTTTCTGCTAAAGAAGATTTAAATAAATAAGAACCCAAAATTTTTTTAACAATATAACCTCCGCCGCTTCAAACAACTCTCCGTTCACGTGAACGCGCCGCGCGGACTGAAGCCACGTGATTCACGCGGAGGCTCCACCTGGAGCTGTTACCATGGCAACAAGGAGGAGCCTTCACAGTAAGAGCACAGAGACGGAGGTTTTCGAACACACGGACTCACGCACACTCACACTCACACACACTCACACTCACACTCACACACACACACACACACACACACACACACACACACACACACACACACACACACACACACACACACACACACACACACTCCAAAGACAAAGTCTTTCACACTCTCCTGCTGACACTTTTTACTCTGACAATGTTTCTTTTATATACATATATATATAAAATATCTTGACATTTACATACTATTGCATATTCACTTAACTTAAATATTAAATTTTTTAAACCCTTTTTTCTTTTAATTGTTCACATTTATTGAATCGAACTCCTTTAATTTCTTTTTTCTTGCATTTGTTGTGTTGATCTGTGCTGATGATGCAGTGATCTTCTATATCTATCTGCACTTTAATTCACATTAACGCAAACGTGACAAATAAATATCAGAAAAGAAAGAAACAAGACTCAAACTTAATTTAAAAATATTTATTTCCAAGTTAGACATGTAGCAAAAAGAACTCAAGACTACAAAAAAACAGTCTTCACTTCAATAATCCACAGTTAAGACACTTCATGGGATTTAAACAACTTCAACAAGCTAAAAACAAAAACAAACAAAAGAATCTGTTAAAACTAGTTGAACTACAGAGCTGGGATTCATTCCTGACCACTGGCTGGAGCAGCTCCGGGGTCAGAGGTCAGAGTGGAGCTTCTATCTGCCTCCAGCGAAGTGGCGACACTTCAGAGAGCCGCACTGACAGCTGAAGTACTTCCTCTTCACCCTCCAGTAGTGATCCCCATAATCAAACCTGGTGACACAGTTCATCCTCTTACTGTTTGATCGCTCAGCTGAAATGACAAATTATTTGACTCTGCACTTTATGCAATACTCGGGATGCGCCGACGATACCAGCTCCTATACTGCACAGAGTACAGTGAATAGAGTATGAGTTAATGAATGAATAAGTACTAGGCATCGACAAGGACGAAGGACAAAGGTTTGTACTTGTATTCGGGCATCCCTATCCCATCCATATAATTTATAACTACTGTTTCACATACTTATTTATAGTTGTTTTCTATTGCCATTGTTCGATCTATTTACTGTCCACTTCCTGCGGCAAAGTTCCCCATTGTGGGACAAATAAAGGAATAACTTATTTTCAAAATAAATGACTCATTAACTATCAAATCTATTCCAACATTTTCCATAAAATTGTAAAATGTCCCATTTTCAAAGTCAAATTCTTATCTTCTTCATTTAAACAGGGCGTCCCAACTTTTTTGGCACCGGTTTTTACACAGTACCTTCTCTTTGGACGTGTGTTCAAAGTGTCTGCAAACATCACATTGATGAGAAACAAATAAAAAAAAAAAAACCTGTCTGGTAAGTGATGTAACATGAGAATGAGGGACTGATGCTGGAGGAGGAGAAAGCGCCGGTTAATTTCAAGGGTGTCGTTTTTTTAAATCTCTTTGCGGCCCTCACCCGATCTGGTCGCCGGCTTTGATGTTCCTGCTGGAGAAGAAGGC
The DNA here is from genome assembly GCF_963383615.2 of Lipophrys pholis. Lineage (NCBI taxonomy): Eukaryota > Metazoa > Chordata > Actinopteri > Blenniiformes > Blenniidae > Lipophrys > Lipophrys pholis. The sequence goes on from NC_137638.1 coordinate 6,025,177, forward strand.
GATGCGGGGGAAGCGCAGGTCCTGGTGCATGGTGAAGACCCTCACGGCCAGCAGGTTGGGCTCGCACAGGTGGTTGATGAAGCGGCCGATGTTCCCGAAGAGTCGGGCGTCGATGCAGTGGACGTCGCCCACCTTGACGAAGGGGTTTCATGAAACCGGTCAAGCAAACTGAGATCTCGGCCTCAGGCAGATAATAAACAGCACAGCAGCGCCACCTTCGGGTCAAACCTCACAGGTTACTCCTCCTGAACATCTCCACCTTCTGAGGGAATGTGAGGCATCCGACATTCATTCTTACAGCTTTTATTCTTACTTAAAACAGTTTTAATCATTTAATATCCTCTATCGGACATCGTTTTAAAAACATTGCCGTGTAAACGCGAAACTTTTCCGATACAAAAAGGCAAACATTATGCACTTTCTTGAATCGTCGTGTCAACGGGCCCTCAAATTCTAAAGGTAGAGTAGAATCAGGAGTTACAGATGATCTGAATAAAACTGGAAGTCCTGAAAAAACTTTTTACTCTTGAACATGTGGATTTTTAAAAACCTGCATTTTTAAAAAGACCCAGACTTTTTAAAACAGAAACGGGTTTTTTAAAAACATCGCACGTTTCTCTTAAGATTTTCAATTAAGATCAAGACTCTTTTTCCAAGACCTTTTTTTCCCCCAAAGACCTGAGGAGGACTTTTAAAACACCTGGACCGTAGTTTAGAGACAGATTATTTCGATAGGACTTCTTTAATCTAGATCTGGAGTCTTTAAAGTAAATTCTATTGAGAGTCTAGTCTCATGGGCTTGACTGGATTTTGTTACTTCTGGCGTTTAAATTGTGTGTAAAAAAAGATGAACTCTGCTGCCATCTTCAGGTAAACTGCTGTCACTGCAGGTAAAAAACTGTTCAATATGACAAACCTGTAGATTGAGGCAGAAATGTATGAAGTAATGTTTAAAAAAAAAAAAGAATCCGGTTTGCAGGGATCTAATCTGACCTTGTAATCCCTCCTGATTGCTGGTTTGTCTCAGCAGCCTAAATAAAGTACAAACCTTGTTGTCCAGGGTGAAGAGGAAGGAGTCATTCTCTCTTTTGTCGGCCTCAGCGTCGCTGATTATCTCTCCAACGTACCTGAGGAGGAGGAGGAGGTGGAAGAAGAGGAGAACGGTGAGGAGGATACAGAGGAGCAGGAGGATGAGAAGGAGCTCAGAGTGAGCCTCCCCTTCACGATGTAAAGCTTGTGAATCGGGACTCACTCGCAGATGAAGGTTCCCTGAGGAATGTCCTGCACGGCCTTCACTCCCCAGCCCATCTTCATGGTCCTGAAGAGCTGCAGCCGCACCCTGAACCAGAACAACACACACCATGTCAGCGTGCAGTCCGTCTCCACGCAGAGAAGGAGAATAACCCTGAAGCGGGAGGTGACCTGAGGCCGTTCTGCACCACTCGGTTCCTGCAGGTTCTCCAGCAGGAGCAGGCGTGGTTACACTCGAACAGGACCGGAGGCTCGCGCTGGCAGAAGTCCAGAGGCAGACGACCTTCCTGAAAACACAGTTTAGCATTTTTACTTTCAATTTGTCTTTTTCTATGGCGCTGAAGCAGCTTTCTGTGGTCATAGAGAGACATCTAGTGGTCACAGGTGGTATGTGACAGTAAATTCTGTCTGCAGCAGCCAAACAAGGAATAAAGCTCGATTTATAATCTGGAAAATACAGTTGAGACGTTATTGAAAGATCATCCAATACTAATGTGACACATTTCTTGTTAACAATACTGACAGACACACGTTCCACTATTTTACATTAAAAAATCTTTTAGAAAAAAGCGTAACTTAAAATGTTGGAAGAGTTTGAATTTAGTTGGCGACTTTCAGGATGGAGCGGTGGAGAAGATGAATGCACCTGACTGTTTAATATAAGAATAAAAAAAGTGTAAAATAAGCTTGACACGGTAACAAACTAAATTTAAATTAATACAAGGTTAAATAGAGGTAAATAGGGATAACGTAGGGGTAAAATAGGGTAATATTAAGTGTAACATAGGGGTAAAATAGGGTAATATTAAGTGTAACATAGGGTAAAAACAAGATTAATATTAAGGGTAACGGGTCAAATACAGGCAACGTAGGGGTGAAAAAGGATATATTAGGAGGAGAATGGGTGAAAACAAGTGTAAAATAAAGATAAAATAAGGGTAACATTAAGGAGGAAATAAGGGAACGTAGGGGTAAAATAACGATAAAATAAGGGTAATATTAGGGGAAAGGGGGGGATGAAGGGGTAAAATCAGAGTCAAACAAAAAGTATAAATGGGTAATATTAGGGCGAAATAAGAGGGAAAAATGAGGAAAAATCTGGGTCAAATAAGGGTAAAATAAAGGATAAAAAAGGGTCAAATGAAGGCAGCAGTGGTTAATTTCAAAGCAAAGGCTCACTTCCAAGAACATTGTTCATGGTTTGATCCCCCACCTCTCTCTGTCCGTGTGTGTGTATGTGCGTGCATGTGTGCGTGTGCGTGTGCGTGTGTGTGTGAACTCACGCTGTCGTACCAGCAGCGCAGACTGAGCTGTCCACACACACAGGAGTTGGACACACAGTCGTCAGTACAGCTGCAGTGCTGAGAGGAAACACACACACACATTTTTACATTAAGACGATGTAATTCAGTGTGGCGCAGTGGACAGCGGAGCTCCCACCTGCAGGCGGGTGATGTCCTTGTCCACGTTGAGCGTGGACGTGACGCAGCTGTCGGGGATGTACTTGAAGTTTTCAGGACACGGCTCGCTGTCCACTCCGTTCACACAAGAGATGGGGACGGACTCGTAACCCCGGGAGACGTCTCTGAGGGAGGGGAGGGAGAGAGAGAGAGAGAGAGAGAGAGAGAGAGAGAGAGAGAGAGAGAGAGAGAGAGAGAGAGAGAGAGAGAGAGAGAGAGAGAGAGAGAGACCTAGAAAATCACTTTCATAGTTTATAGACAAAGAGAAGTTTTACTTTCTGACCCCATAAGATGCTTTATTAGCTTTACTAAAGTGACAGAAATGTTTTTTTTTTAATGGAAACCAGAAAGAATCATTAAAAAAAAGAATAAATGTTATCTTTAAAAAATAAAAAAATAGATTGTTAAAGTCACTTTATGTATTGATTTAAATTTATTAAATTTAATTCAGATTTTACAGTTTGTTAAAATATATTTATTGAATCAGAATTATAATTAATAATTACATATACAGGTATAAATAGGATTAGTTTGTTAAAGAAACATTTAATAACTTTTGAAATTATAGTAATTTAATTCAGATTTTAGTTTGTTAAAATGTTTCATTCATCATTATTTCTTACTATTATATATAGACAGATTTTTCTCGTTCAAACATTCTATTTGATTTACAATTTTGTATTTATTAATCTTTCAAACGCAGTGACATTTGATCTTTCATTATATATTAATTTAAATCCATTCGATTCATTAGAAATTAGCAACGTTTCTTTACATTTTATTTATTGTTCATACTCCTTATTTCAATTAAAAAAAATTCTATTTTAATAAATAATTAAATTTGTAATGAATTATATATTTTCTAATATTTAAAAAAGTATATTTTTTTCATTATATGACCAGATTTGTCATATGAGTGAATTTTTTATTGTATTTTTTTCTATTTTCACATTCCTAATATATCTTTATTTTCATATTATTTTATTTATTTAAAATGTTTTTATTCAGATGTATTAGCAATTGTTTTGTTTGTTTTTTATTCACTGACATTTAATCAAACTTCTTTCACAGATTTACAGGCGATTGTCTTTTAAATCTTTAATGATTTAGAACTTTTCAACTTTGCACACGCATGCTATTAATTATAATTCTTCTGGCGGCTCGCCGTGTCACTTTTCTCCCTCGACGTGTGCAAAGTCACCATGAACACGAGGAAATTAAAGGTGTTCCCAGAGGAATCCTCCAAACCTGCTGAGCACTCTCTCCCCCCGACAGTCTCTCGCTCTGCGGGCGTCCGTCAGCTTCTTGTTGGCGTTGAGCGCCGTCCACACTTTGGACCCGCACACGCTGCAGTCCAGAGCCATTTGACCCTCGGCGTTCCTCAGGGAGGCGTCAGCACCGCGCGACAGAAACAACCTGGAGACACGTTCAAGTCAGGATCTATAGTGTGTGTGTGTGTGTGTGTGTGTGTGTGTGCGTGCGTGTGTGTGTTGACAGGAGCTTCACACTCACACGACACTCTCCAGGTGGTTCTCTCTGGCCGCGACGTGGAGCGGCGAGTCTCCGTGCACGTTGATGGCGTGGAGGTCGCAGCGAGCGTCCAGCAGAGCCTGAGCGATGTCATCAGAGCCCGACAGGGCGGCCCAGTGCAGACACACGTTCTCCTCCTGGGGAGCGCGGGGGGTGGGTGGGGGGGTGGGTGGGGGGGGTGTTCCATCAAGACTAATTAGTACCTGCAAGTTCAATTCTTTATGTTCAAAGTTCAATTTTAGGTTTAAAGTTAGGTTTTAAGTTTATATTTTATTTATAAACAAACGATGTCATGTTCAAAGTTGAATTTTATGTTTAAAAAATTTTTTATTTAAAAAGTTAAACGATTTGATGTTCAAAGTTCAATTTTAGGTTTAAAAAAATTTAATGTTTGAACTTCAGTTTTTATTTAAAAAGTTAAATGATTTTATGTTTGAAGTAAAACTTTTATTTATAAAAAACGATTTTATGTTCAAAGTTGAATTTTATGTTTAAAAAAATTTAATGTTTGACATTCAATTTTTATTTATAAAGTTAAAAAGATTTTATGTTCAAAGTTCAATCTTCTGTTTGAAGCTCAGTTTTATATGTTTAAAGTTGAATTTTTATGTTTAAAGTTGAAATGTTTACGTTCAAAAGTTAAAGTTTCTGTTTGAGGTTCAAAGTTCAATTTTAAGGTTCATTTTAGTGTTAAATTTTAGATTTTTGAAAGTTTAGTTTTTATGCTCAAAGTTACATTTTCTATGTTTGAAGTAAAAACAAATTATGCTGGAAGTTCACATTTTTATGTTGAAAGTAAAATACTTATGCTTAAATATGTTTAAAGTTACATTTTGTGTTTGAGGTTCATTTTTATTGAAAAAACACACCCAAGATTAAAATACAATGTAAGGATTTACAAGACTTTAGTTTTTTTCTACTTTTAGCACGATAACAAAGAAGGGAAAACAACATGAGGGGCGGGGAGCCACTTGTTTCTTTCTGTTTTTAAATTGGTGAAAAAAATAGATGTGGAGGTATAGATAGAAATAGCAGCGTGTTCAGAAAATAACTGATCTCACAGACTTCACATATTCCAACCATGTTCTATAAAATGTGTCCTTTTGTAGTCTGATGGAAAAAGAAAGTTTTAAAGTTCAACTTTCGACATTTAAAGCAACATTTTTATGCTTCTAGTTGAATTTCTGCCTTCTGGCTTGTTGACGCCAGGCTTGGTGTAATACAGAAATAAAAGTGAAGTGTGTCTCTTTATCAACACAGGAGCTCTATCTGAACTCCTGCAGTACAGGGAAACACGTCATTTCTAGTATTTGAGTATTTTGAAACTCTCGTTCCGTCTTCCCGAGGTAAAAGCGTCCTCAGTGTGCTGCCTTCACTGACCTTGTCCCGGATGTTGACGTCGGCTCCTTTGTCCAGCAGCAGCAACACCAGCTGCACATGCTTGTACTCGATGGCCCAGGTGATGGGAGTCCAGCCTCCATCGTCCTGCACACAAACACACACACACACACACATACACACACACGCACACAAACAAACACACACCAGCTGCAGGACTCACTCACACACACACTGGAATGGTGAGGGACCCTGTGTGTGTTTTTACCTGACAGTTAATGTGTTTGGAGGCCTTAGAGAGGAGATGATGGATCACGTCGTAATGTCCCAGTTTAGCAGCCAGGTGGAGGCAGGTGAAGCCCAGGACGTCCTGAGGAGACAACCAAGTGTTCAACTGTCCACCGTCTTCAAACGGGAAGTCACGGAACCACAACAGTCAGACGTTCCAGCAGGAAAACCCAGAAATACGCCTCATTCAACGTGGTTTTCTCAGACCAAGGCTTCTACTTATATATGTCTATGTTTCTATGTACATACGTCTATGTACAGCGATGCTTCTCAATACAATGACGGACAAACAAGGAAACTGTGACATTTAAAGAGTTTCTATTCATTTGATTTAAGAATATAGTAGTATACACAGTATAATAGTTTTTTTTCTGAGAAGCTTTAAACTGGTATCAATCTATAAATAAAACGTCAAATAATCATTAATTCATCATCATCTTGTGATATTTCTCGGTGTTTCTAGTCACGAGTGACGTCACGGGGTCGGTGCCGGTGGTGACGGCGTCCGGCAGGACCGACCTTGTGTCCGACGGCGGCTCCGGCTCGGATCAGGTACTTCACCGTGTCCAGGTGGTTGTTCTCACACGCCGACATCAGCGGCGTCCGCTGCTCCTCGTCAAACATGTCCAGGTTCGCTCCGGCCTGAGGGAGACACACACCAAGTCACAGACACAACGTTGAACTTAAAAAAACTTTGAAAATAAAAATGTAATTTTAAAACTGGACATTGTATTTAAAACGTACATTCTAAAATTTTAAACTTAAAACATGTGAAATTGAACTTTGAAGATATAAAATAATACTTTAACTAAAAAAACAAAACTTTAAACATAAAAAATGAACTTTAAATAGAAAAAATGTATTTTAAAAATATAAAATTGAATTTTAAATATATAAAATTGAACGTTACAAACTGAAATTTTTAATCTAAACGTACATTATTCAACTTTAAAAGTTGAAATTGAAGATAAAATATGAAAATATAACTTTGAACATATACAATTTGTATTCTAAACATGAAACAGCCTTTTGTACATTTGGAATTTATTTTGAAACAAATTTGCATAGTAAATGTTTTTGTCATTGCATCTTTGAAAAAACAAACAAAAAATAAAAATAAAAATAAATAAACCTGAGGAAGAAAGTAAAGTCTCTCCCTCGGAGTCCAAATCAGAACGCCCGACTAAAACTCCTCACCTGGACCAGCATGTGGCAGACCTCGTGGTGACCTTCGGCCGCGGCTGCATGGAGCGGGGTGCGCTTGTTTTGACCGTCCATCAGGAAGTTGGGGTCCTTCCCGTCGACTAAACCAGACACACACGGGTGAGAGTGGGTGAGACTTGTGTAGCGGTGGGCGGTGGGCGGTCATCTTCCACTCACCCAGAAGATGGATGACCTTCTGCAGGTCGCCCTGCTTGGCAGAGACATACAGCTGCCTGGTGGGGTACCGGACTTTCTTTGGTTTCAGGCTAGAAAGAAGAAGAAGATTCGATTGGTTCAGTCTGTCAAACAGAAAGTTTAGAAAAACTTCCACTTAAATACAGTAAAATCGAAGACTAGAAAAAATAAAAATAAAATAAATCCACTGGTCGGTGAGGATTATATATTAATATTATTGATCTAATCTTCTTCGTTTTCCCACTCTTTTAGTTATAGTTAAGTTTTGGCGTTTTATGTTGCAATTGTCCAACATTAAAGGAAACACATGGATATTATCTTACAATTTAGAAACTATTTGATAAAACTATTTAAATCTGTAATTTTAAGGAATTTTATCCCCAGAATTATATTCTTAATCTTAGGACATTTTTGCTTTTCCACCCCTCAAGCTTTGGTATCTGGTACTAATCTTGATTTCATTATTTATTATCTGATTTATCTCTGTGTCTTGTCATTTGTCTAAAGGTGTAGATTTATTTTCTTTTTGCCTTTATGTACTTATGTTGTTTAAGTTTTGTTTAGTTTTTTCATTTTAATTCATCCATTTCCTCATTTTGGATTTCAGTAGGGTACAGAATATCACTTTATTATTAGAATATTTACACTATTTTATTTAAACATTTTGTTGAGTTTTTCAGCCAAACATCTGGTTCCATGTTCTTATTATTTATAAAAAAAAATAGTTAATTCCTCAATTATTCATTAATTCATATTCGTCAATTTTGTCAGTGATTTGACTGCTTCTATTTTACAAGTTTTATTATTTACATGTATTTAAAGCTAACAAGCAAACAAAGAGATAAATAAATAAATGGATAAATAAATAAACGGATAAACGAATGAATGAATAAATAAATAAATAAATAAATAAATAAATGGATACATGTATGGATGGATGGATGGATAAATGGATAAATAAATAAATAAATAAATAAATAAATAGGATATTTTATAGAGCAATTTTTTTGCGAAATTTTTTGTGGTTAAAAAAAAAGTCAGATTATTTCATATTAACGTTACTTTTCATCGTCGAGCGCCATCAGGATGTTTTCCAGAGACTCTTTGGAGATTCTCTCCGCAGGACGCGGAGCTTCGTCCTTCAACCTGCAGCAGAAGAAACGAGCAGTGAGGAACGTCAGACTCACAACGTGACGAACCGGATTTAATCCCGGTGGCGTTTCGTTTCCTTCCTGAACCTCATTTTACCTGCCGGGACTCTCGTCCCGGTCCTGCTGTGGCTCGCTGCTCTTCTTGGCTCGGAGCGTCTGCGGCACGGCGGGCGTGGCGGGGACAGACGGCAGCGTGGCGGCGGTGGGCAGCGACGGCCCGGGGTTGGAGCGGGGCACGGAGGGCGAGGGCGAGGCTCGGGGCACCGTCACCTCCGCGGCCCCCGTGGCGTCCTCGCCGCAGTGCGGGCAGAAGCGGCGCTCCTTCAGGATGGAGGCGCAGTCCCGGTGGAAGCGGTGGGAGATGTTACCGTACGGCCGGCACTCCAGGAAGCTGCCCTGTGGGCAGATATGAAGGGTTCATTCTCCTCGTCAGCGTGTTCACGCAAAAACACAAACTTTTCTCAAACAACTTTACTAGTCACTTCAAGTGAAAAGTAATTAGTTACCGAGAAATATAACTGTTTATTGTCTTTCTCCAGTGGAGCAAACAGGAGGTTAAAGAAAAAGCAACCAATCAATCCAGGCAAGAAAAAAAAAAATTACATAACTATTTATTAAAAAAAACAAGTTTTTCGTAGCACTTCTTACATAATATCACAGTATTTAGAAACATTTGATTTTGTTGTACTTGTGGTTGGTCGTTGTGTGTATAAGTACACTCTAAAAACGTAAGAATATAATTAATTGTATAATTTCTTTATATGTTGGACACTGAAATTAATTGTGTCCAAAGATCCAAAAAGGAGTTAAAAGCATGAAAATAAATGCAACTTCTCAGCCTCAAGTCACAGATACTCTGAACTATATACTACACAATGAAGCTGGGGTCAAATTACAAGCACCCTGTGCTCCGACAAGTAAGCTGCGGTGGGCATGGTGGCCGTGCTCGTGTCCCCTCACCGCCCTGCAGAAGAGCCCGCAGCCGGGGCAGCACTGGTGCTTGACCATGCCGGCCCGGTGGTCCTCGCACAGGACCAGCAGGTGGACGGTGTTGGAGGGTCTCATCATCTCCTGCTTCATGGCTCTCCTCTGACAGCGGCTCAGCTGGGAACAAACAATCACACGCTTCAACGTCCGTTCTCTTGTGGAACGAAGAGCCCGCTCACGCGACAGGCGGCGCCGGCTGCGGTTTCTAACTCAATCGCGTTCGCATGAACCTCGGAGATTTCCAGAAAACGAAAAGGCAAAACCGACGCGTTTCCACGTCGCTTTCACTTTACCGTTCCGTCCGCGGTCTCCATGGCCATGCAGATCTGATCCACCGAGGCGCCACCGCCGCCGCCACCCGGCGTCTCCATGCGACAGCAGCACAGCGGCAGCTCCTCGGCCAGGTCCGACTCTGTCACCTCCACATCTGCTGCCACACCTGCACAAACACACACACACACACACACACTTCAGGATCTCACAGCACCACCAGATGTGATTCGCGGAGGGGGGGCGGACCTGCCAGGGGGGGCGACAGCAGCTCCACCTGGGCCTTCAGGTCCAGGCAGTCCAGAGCCAGCTCTGTGTATTCGACAGGGCCGCCTGGCCCCGCCTCCTCTTTCTCCTCTTCTTTCTCCTTTAGAGGCTCGTTCCTGGACACTGACACGTCTCCGTCCTCCGTAGGAGTCGTCGGTTTGTCTTGAGCTGCAGCTCGGCTCCTCTTCGCCTGCTGCTGACCCGAGCACAGAAACGACCACATCCGTCACACGTTCTCTGAGTATTTTACACTTTTGTGTTACGAGGTTGTCGGAGAAATAAACTCACCTTGATGTGCTGCTTCACCACCTTCACCTTCTTCGTGGGCACCAGGTTGTACCTTCCCATCTTCCTCTTCCGCTTCCTCTTCCTCACGGCTGGAAAAACACGGAAATCATGATCACGATCCCAAAATGATGAACTGAAACTGAGCTGTGAGGGTTTGTTCTGGTCCACATGAGGTTACTGGTTGTGTTGCTACTGATTAATGAGGGAAGTTCTGACCGGCCGGACAGCTCTGTGAGGCGGAGGAGACTCTCTTCTCGTTCTGATGAGACTCAGGATGGGCCTTAATGGCAACATCAGACGTCTGCGGGTCAACCGGACCTGCTTTTGATGCCTTCTTCCCTGCAAGCTTAAGAAACAACAGACTTCATCATTATTTGAGACAGAAGAAGGCGATGACAGTCCAGGATGTGACAGTTCAGCGTTACACCGAGCCATGATTTATTTGCATTGGGATGTTGAGCATCTGGATTTGTGAGTTCAGCTCATCAAGCACGGTGGGTTTTTCTAGTTTCACCCGTCAGCAAGGAAATGCAGACCTTTTAAAACAGCTTCTCCCGCCAAAGAAGGCAAATGTTTACTTCTTTATTAGAGAGCTGCAAAGTTTATGTTCCTTTCATTGTTCTTAAACTTATATTACAGATTATTATTTAACGACAAGTTAAATGCAAGAATGTTTTTACCTTGCCGCCATGTTTTGCCTGCAGCCTTCCTCTGATGCTCAGTTACAGTTACATTATTTTAAATCATTAAAAGTATATTAATTATATATTATCATAAATACTATATTATTAATTGAATACATATCAAACATATTATATTAGTTATATTATTTTATATTATATTTCTAAATATATATCAAATGTTATGATAACACTATAACATATATAATACTGTTATAATAACATTATTATAACACTATTTTAGTAAGTAATTAATACAGTGCAATAAAAAACTTTTTTTTTTTATAAATTATGGCACTGAGTCTCTCTTACACACACACACACACACACACACACACACACACACACACACACACACACACACACACACACACACACACACACACACACACACACACACACACACACACACACACACACACACACACACACACACACACACACACACACACACACACACACACACACACACGGTTACAGCAGCTTCATCATTAGAAATGATCAGAACCTTCCCCTATTGAAATGTACTCCTGTTGTAACTTGTTTTTCACCTCGTGCAGCTTCAGTGTTCGGACTCTGACTTTACCCTGACTGGAGAAGCTCCCGCTGCTTCCTCCTCCTTCGGCGTCCGTCCTGATCTGGAGCTGAGCGTCAGTCTGTCTGCACTGCCGGCGGCGAGTCTCTCTCTGATGAGCGGCGTGGCCAGACGTCCCGCCGCACTCAGGAATAGTCCGGCCGGCGCCGACAGACGTTTTCCCCGCACCGGCACCGGCGGTCTCCTGCCGCGCAGCGCGGCGCCGCTGCTGATGATGGGCGAGCAGTGGAAGGGAGTGATGGACACTTTGTGAGCTTTGGCAGTGGCGGGGGGGCGCGAGGCGGGACTGGAGGGTCTCCTGCCGGACAGAGACTCCTCGCCACCTGTGCTGTGCTCCATGGATGAAGCTGCTCCGACTGTAGAGGATCCTGGACGGAGAAAAGCTTCATCATTACAACAGGAAATGTGTAGCCGGTGACTTTTTCAAATAATTTTTGACATTTAAACATATATATTTTAAAAAATAAAAATTTTAAATATAAGATTATTACTTTAAACACAAAAAATGAACTTTGGATTTAAACATTTTTACAAATAATATTTAACTTTAAGCATAAAAAGTTGAACTTTGAAAATAACTCATTCAACTTTTAATGTGTAAAATTGAACTCTAAGCACAAAAATTTAAATTGAACATAAATTTTTTTTTAACTTTAAACACAAAAAATGTACTTTAAACATATTCAATTCAACTCTGAACATAAAACAAATCTATTTTTAAACAAAAAAATTAAACGTCAAATATAAATATTTTTTACTTTAAACATAAAAATTTTAATTGAACATAGAAAATGGAACTTTAACATATGAAGTTCAAACATAAATTATTCAACATTAAAAACATAAACTTCAAACACAAACATTTTACATTGAAAATAGAAATTCCCGTTAAACATAAGTAATTTTAAACTTTAGAGCAAATCTTTCCACTTTAGATGTAAATAATTGAACTTAAATATATACAAATGAACTCTAAAAAAATGTATTTCAAACTAAAAATTTTTACTTTGAAAGGTACGGTTGGAGAGCTTTTCCTGTCAGAACTACATTCACATAAATTAAGTCAGAAACATGTCATTAGTTCGCGTTTAAAGCTGAAATATGTTGGGTATTGATCAGTTTTAGACTTTGTTAGCAGTGCTTCTCTATCACGATCGTAGCATTGTTGAAATGCCCTTTAACAACACGATATTTGCTGAGATTGAAAGCCATTGAAAGGAAGTCGGTCACCAGCTAACACGGACACCAGTTAATCCGAAACACCAGTCAGAGCTAACTATTGTTTTGACCCGGAGGAAGGTTTAAAAGTGTACTAAAACATAATTTAATGTGGTCTTGGACGTATTTCAACAACCTTGCGAGAGTCTTCTAACAATCAGGGTTCACAAAACCGTCAAGCGATGAAGTTTAAAGAAGTTATAAACAGTTTTAAAAGCGGAGTGTTATTCGCAGGGAGCAAGTGGGATGTTTTGATTCTGGGACACTCGCGCAACTCGCTAACAAAGTTGAAAATAGAGTTAAATATTCATCTTCATAGCAGTAAATGTCTTTGATGTTCCTGTAACTACCTGCTAAATGTCCGTGAGTGTTTTATTAAGCTGCTAACTTTTAGAAAAAAGTCAACAATTAGCTAAACAGCATGCTAATGCACGAGGGGCGAAAAGTGGCATAAAGAGGGAAGCAAAGCGGCACAAAGCGGGTTTAAGATGCGCGACGGGTGACAGAGGACCGGTGCCGGGAGAGGAGGGAGGCACCGTTCAATAGAAAGAGAAATAAAGGGTAGGAGCTGCAGTCTGGACCTACCAGCTCCGTGATGCTCTCTTTGACCCGTTTGAGGCGGGGCGGGAAACCGTGAGGCTCAACTTCCGGTCCAGCCCGCTCCGTCACGTGACCACCCCCATGTCAATTAGGGATTAGTTAGAGACTAGTTACCTTATTGAATGAAATAAACTACGGGCGTCATCTTTTAACTGATCATTCACACACATTTACAACAATTTGGCTATGAACAAAAAAAAAAACATTTTAGATGGATGGATGGATGGATGGATGGATGTCAATGAGGCTATGGAGGAGGCCAGTGCCATAACGTGTCAGTGAGGTATACAGGAGGTCATGAGGTCTGGCGGCGTGAGGTTGTAAAGGGCTCCGAATGTCAGCAGGAGAATTTGGAAGTGAATGTGTCGTTGAATTGGGATTGAGTTGGGGGTCATGGAGAACTGAGGTTGTGTGGTGGATGGAAATTGATCTGGTGAGGATCCAGGCAGCAGCATTTTGAACCAGATGGAGTTTATGGATGGATTAAAGCGGGAGATTATAGAAGCTCAGGCAGGAGGTTTCCAGTGTGTGGGCTCGTCTGGCGATGCTGCTGGGTGAGAGGGAGGGGCGGAGGCATTTGATATTAGGTGGGTGGAGGTATGCCGACCGGGTGATGTTATGGATGTGAGCTTAGAATGACTGTCGAGGATGACACAGAGACTCTAAACCTGAGAGGAGGAGGAAACTGTGAGCTTTTGTGAGGGCGGGCTTGGAGCCAATGAAGAAAACACTTTTTTTTTTTGTCACTGTTGAGTTTGAGGAAGTTGATGGAGAATCAGGATTTGAGGTCCTGCAGACAGTCTTTGAGGGACGTAGGTTTGTGGAGAGGTAGAGCTGAGAATCATCTGCAATTAACTATTTGGAACATTTTATTTTAAAAAGTTGTTAAATGGAACAATCCTTTATTAAAAAAATAATTTTTGTGCATTTGAACCTTTCCGTATAAAAACTTCACACCTTATTCGTGGTGTCTACCTGAATATTTATATATTCGGTGCTTTATTTTGGGAGAGGGAAGAACATCAGTATTTTTGATTGTAAACCAAAATCTCACATTTTTTAAATCCCAACAATAATCCTTGATCTTAAAATGTTAAAAACCTTAAGCGAGACAATAAAAAATAATCCTGCCCCCCCCCCCCCGTTGTGGAAAACAAAGCGGAAACAAGTTTTTGGCTTTACAGGTTTATTTAGAACCGAACAGGAGACACTCAAAAACAATAAATAAATATCACTTTTTGCACATTTGCGACTCAACTTGATTCGAAAACATGAAAACTTCCAAGTTGTTTGGGAATGAGAAGAGAGAGAAAAAAAAATCCTCAGATAAAAGTGAGAGTGCACATTTTTAAAACTATAAAAGAGGTTTTAATTTGAGAAAGTGTTGCGCGTAAGAACCAAATCGCACGCAGGAGATTAGAAAACACCATCAAACGTCGTCTCTGCAGCCGTCACAGGACCTGGAAGTGAAGAACTTGAAACAGAAATCAAAAAAACTGGACCGTGTCCTTACAAAGTTAAAATCTGGATTATTGTCATCATGACACCGAGAACAAATCAAAGGTTTATTATCAAACTGTTTCAGAAAAGATGACTCAACCAGTTCCTGTTAAATTGTCAAATCGTCACATGATTAGTTTCATGTAATGCAGCTCAACTAAAACGCTGCCTCCTGCTGGCCGTTTGGAGAACAGAGCCGACAGGTCTGCTTCTCTTTCAAAGTGAGAAAAATACAACAAAAACGTGATTTGACAAATAGAATAAAGCATTTCCAACAAGAATCAAGCTCCTCTTGTGGGATTCTTTTTTAACGTTGGAGTTTGTTCACTCGGCCGCAGGGATCACGATCAGTTCACTTTCCAATCAAGACGTTGATTCTGTCAACATTTAGAAAAACTGCAAACACTCCGACGAGGGGTCTAAAAATCCTCCCGACTCAGCTCGGGATCATTTACTTGGTCTTAACATTTCTTTAAAATTATCATTATTAAAATGGCAGGACTCCTTTTGGAAGATGCACCAACACGAGCTGCACATCAACGTTCTGCATGGTCGGAGGTGAACTGATCGTCTTCGTCGTCGTGGCGTCCCGAGTCCGTCCGCCTCATGTATCGCAGCTCTCGTCGTAAGGAGGAGGAGCCTCTGTAAAACACACACACACACACACACACACACACACACACACACACACACACACACACACACACACACACACACACACACACACACACTAGTATGATGCATTATGTTCCCTTCACATTGTCTCAAAAGACCGTGGACTCCGTCTCTGATCTCTGAGGCCCTGCTTACATGACAACGTTTAAGTGAACAGGGAAAACGTTCACAGTTACTTGGTAGTTTCAGAGGAGAGTCACCGGTCATAACAATCCTCTATCTCTGAGCGCGTGTGTGTGTGGGTGTGTGTGTGTGTGTGTGTGGCTTCATTACAAAAACAAACTCGAATGGGCACCCGGTGGAGCGCATACCTTCGCCAACGCCACATCCCTGAACCGTTCATTCAATTCGGGTTAATAGGTTTTGCAAAAGATTGGTACAACAACCCCAATGTAGATACACACATACAGACAAAAACATAACCTCCATCTCAACTTATGTTGGCAAAGGTAATAACCGTGCCAACTCATGGCCCCGCATGCTCGTTTTCAGCGTTCCTGCAAAAGCAGACATCGTTCTCACAACGTTGCAGCGTAAAACATGAAACTTCTCAGGAACGAAGCGTTTTCACTTGAGACGTTGTCGTGTAAACGGGCCCTAAAACATTACAGTGAATGGAAACACTGGCGGGAATCCTGGTCCAGCAGCTGCTGTTCCAGAACTTTCAGCTTTTAGCCCACGATTAGCCTTCTTTGTTTCCTTCATCGTGGAAACAGTTTCCTTCCTCCAGTCCCTCGAAACTTTTTCTCACACTCTGAACTCTTTCTGATGGTCTTTCTTTTTTTACTTTTAAGTTTTAGCCGTGGACATTTGTAGATTTTGGAGACGTTTTTCTTGCGCTGTCAATCACATACAGGTGAAATTGAGGTATTACTGCAGCAGCTTTCTGTGGTCCTACACTGACATCTAGTGGTCACAGATGGTATGTGACATGTATGTAACAACCAAACACCTAAAGATAAGTTGGACTTAGAATTTGTAAAATACGGTAATTCATCTTCTGCAGCTCCAAACCTTTTGTTTGGTACAAGAGTGAATTAAATTATATCATTTGAATTTGTTGTTTATGAATTTACATCACAAATAAGTGTTTTAATGAAATATGCAGTAGCTCTTATTTATTCATTTTCATGGCGGAAAACGCGACAACAAGAGTGTGATGATGTGCGCCGAGGGTCTGTGCATTCGCACAATAACATCCCAATAACCAAACATCTGCTCATCGTGTGTCAGAGTTTTTCATACGTGTTCAAATCAGCAGTGGACCGTCTACAGTGTACGTGCAGTGTGTACCTTGTGGGTACGTTGAGGAGCTGTAGTTTGGAGGCGGGCCTTGAGGCATTGGCATGGGGCTGACAGTGGGCACAGGGGGGTAAAGCCCTGCGACGCCTGGAGACGCGGCGACCGCCGGCCCGACGGAGGCGCCGGTGGCGGCTGGCGGCTGCTGGTTCTGCCCGAAGAAGAGCCCGGGGGCGTAGCTGAAGGCGTTGGGCGACACCAGCTGAGACTGCCGCTTGTTGTCCTGCGCCATCGGCGACCCGCCGTCGGGGTAGTCGGCTGGGGGAGCGCTGGGGGAGTTGTGCGAGGACACCCTGAGGCGGGCGGATGGTTTGGGGGCGGTGCGAGGGGGCAGCGTGGGCGTGGTGGCGGAGGCGTCCGGTGCGGCGGAGGCGTCCGGTGCGGCGGAGGCGTCTGCGATGGACGAAGAAGCCGCGGACGGAGCTGGAGACGGAGCCGCGCCGGCTTTTTGGAGTCTTTTATCGAGCGAGACGTTCCCGATGTGGATGGGTAACGTCAGAGTGGCGTCAGGAGACTTCAGGTTGACCTGAGCAAGAAGAAGGAAACAGGAAGTGTTTGAATCAAACAGTCAGAGAATTTTAACAAAATATTCTATAAAAGGTGGAGCATGTTGTATCAAGGTCTATGGGGGGTTTTGGGGGTGGGGGGGTTCGAGGGGCAGCTGCCCACTCACATGGTCACGATACGTGCAGGCTCATAGGCTTACATATAAAAACTGGGACTTTTTAACCAAACACTTGGTCACTTCCCCTCTTACCTTGACGTAGTACTCAATCTTGATGAGCTCGCAGCCTCCGAGGAAGGACTGAGGAAGAGGAGGAACGATGATCTGATCCTTCCACTCCACCTCCTTGTTGGCCTTCACCACGCCGCCCTCCACCTCGGCGATGGTCCTCAGGTCGTAGGTGGGCTTCTTCGTCTCGTAGGTCACTCTCTGAACACACAGTAAGGAAACTGTCGACACTGCGAGGCAGAAACTGGAAACTTGTAGTGAGACGAGACGGCGACTGCATTGGGAGTCGCTGAAAACTGAATTTTTTTAAAGAGCGCAACGTCTTAGAAATGAATTTCTCCACGTAAACGGAGAAAACTCAACTTTTCAGAAATGATCAGTGTTCGTTCCCGGACGTCACTATCTTTGATGCAATGCAATGTCTGTAGTGCTGACCTGCATCAGGCTGGCCGCCATCTTGCCCGTGGTCTTCCCGGACTGGTTGTGGATTTTGGCGGAGACCTGGATGATTTGACCCGCGGTGTAGCCCCTCATGTCGGTCTGGGCCTTCAGGACCACCGTGCCGGTTTTCATCAGCATGTAGGAGAACTGCTGGGTGACGGCGGAGGATCGAACCCCCTGGACCAAAACACACACAGACATGAAGGTACATTAGCAAGTGGGAGGAAGATGCTCTATAATCTGGATGTTAGTGGGAGGAAGATGCTCTATAATCTGGATGTTAGTGGGAGGAAGATGCTCTATAATCTGGATGTTAGTGGGAGGAAGAGGCTCTATAATCTGGAAGTTAGCGGGAGGAAGATGCTCTATAATCTGGCTGTTAGTGGGAGGAAGATGCTCTATAATCGGGATGTTCGTGGGAGGAAGAGGCTCTATAATCTGGATGTTAGTGGGAGGAAGAAGCTCTATAATCTGGATGTTAGTGGGCGGAAGAGGCTCTATAATCTGGATGTTAGTGGAGGAAGATGCTCTATAATCTGGACGTCAGGTGAAGAGTTTTACGACCTATACGTCGACAGGTTTTAATGGTTTACGTCCCGCTCAGCGACAGACTGGACTTCCGTCTCACCCATATGTCTGGCACTTCGTTGAGGTTGAGCAGGCTGAGCAGGAAGAAAGACTTCTCTGCGTTGTAGTCTTTGGTGAAGCGCGGCGTTTCGATGAACGCTCTCACTCGGTAAACGATCTTGCCGTAGTTTCCTTCAAAAGACGTTGGCGCTGTGGCTGCAGGGAGGGAATAAATCAGACGTGTTTATGAGAATCCTCACAGGATGGAACAGAAAAGTAATTGTACTTTATATTTAAACAACAGAGAGGAAATACCCCCCCCCACCCTCCTCTTTTTTTTCTTTCTTTCCTTGAGTAAACATGTAAATAAGATTGCTGACCCTCCTGCCGGCACTTCAGGGGCAGAAAACACACAAACACACTCCAAAGTCACACGAGTTTTAAGTGACAGACCGGTCGGGCTGGTTTTTAGTTTCAGTTGAGAGAAGCTTCACAACAACACAAGAAGGCACCGACACACGGGGAGGGAGGGTTAATCATTAATATTTACAGCATCGACAGATTTGACCCTTTACCCCCCCCCCCGATTTTTTTTCCAACTTTAATCTTCATCATAAAAACCAATGCCAACATCCTTTTCAGGATTTTGACTCATTAAATAAGTTTGTTTCCATGATCGTTTGTTTAGTAAAGAATCTCGCCTGTAGTTGATGAAAAGTTGCAATTATTTTCCATCAATCCTACAAATCTCCAAACTTTTTAACGTTCTAGTAGCTTATTACCACATTTTGCAAGTTTAACAAAAAAACATTAACCCACAACAGAACAGAGCAGAAACACTGTAGAAAAATAAACCTACCGGTATATTTTCTTTTTTGTTTTAAACGCTCAACTGAAATCTGTGCATGATTTTTCCAATCACTGTAGGATTATAGTCACAGATTACACATAATTTATTCTTAAATTGAAAACGTGCACATAGTTTGTGCATTTTAGGGTTGATTAAACTGGTTTCCTTGAAGGATTTTAGTAAATACATAGAAATAAATGCATCTTAAAAAATCGATATATATATATATATATATATATAAGAAAAATTCAATATCGAACGTTGAAGGATATTTAAAAAAAACAAAAAAAACATGTTGTACATTAAACACAAGCTGAATTCAGATTTTACCATTTAACCTCTTTTGCTTTTAAACATCTTTAAAAGAAACAGACGCGTTAACTTAAAATGCTTCATTGTTATAAATCAATAATTTCAATAATACTTGAAATCAATCTTGCTTGTATTTAATATTTTTACATTTCTACATGATGAAGTGTATCTGCTTTACCATTGTCATAATAATTATTATTTTTTTTTTTTTTACAAATTCAGTGCATCTGATTGATTTCACAGAATATGTTCAACTTTGAGTTCAGAAAAACTTTTTTGCACCATTAACGGTCTTCAAAATGTTTATCACTACAGACAAAGTGTTAAAACAGTCAAATGTTAGAATTAATATTCACCAAAAGTGGTGAATTTAGAATGACTAAGACATCACTAGGTAACAATTGTTAAAATGAGTCACATTGAAGGTACGTATTCACATCGTATTGTAGGACTGTCGTGCTCACTGCTGTTCAGGACGGAGAAACAAGATTTTAAAGCCTTAAACAGAAATCCAATGAGAAATTTAACCCATTTGCAGGATTTCCAAGATTTAAAATACCTTTTTTCACATATAAAATGTTACATATTGGTGTGTTTTTGATAAACTCTACTGCTCCGTTAAGGAAACGTGTATTCGTGAGCTGCATTCATAACTTTTGCTATATAACCTAGTGAGGAAGTGTGTTTTTAATATTTATATATTTTTTTTTTACAATGAGTCACATCCACTGTCTTCTGAGATGTTTGATCAGACTTCTATTATAATCACATTTTTTTTTAACCTTTGACCTATTTGCCTTTGAATTTAAAAAGGGGAAATTACAGGCCACATCGCTTCAAAAATGTGGATTCAATAGTAATCTTGGGTTGGAATTTTATACAGTACCAACAGAACTTTTTTTTTTTTTATTTAATACAACAATACACAAATAATTTACCAAAATCAATCACTTAATATTCAGATAGGTCGCAACTGTAAAACCTGTTATTATATTAAGTAAATAATCAATTGATATTTTTAAGGTTTATTTGTCAAAGACGGGGTGTGTGGGAAATGACCGTATTGGGAGCTAAAGGGTTAAGTTGTGAGTTTAACCAATGATATGATATTAAATTAAATATAGGACCAACCCCTCCATGGAAAGTAAAATAAAAACACAACATGATATTGCGGTTTGAAACTCAAAAGCGCATAAAATGGCAAAAAGCTAAAGAATTATTCACGTTTTAATTATTTGATCATGTTTATTTAGTGTAAGGGAACATGATGCAAAAAAAAAAAAAACAACCATAAAAACCCTGTGAAGTTTCTCTTGCGCAAATTATACTACGTCATTCTCATGAGATACACATCTTGTGCGTACGAGATAAGTATCCCCTGAGCATGACGCAGTATCTTCATGCTCTTCAGCGTTTGAGATGGGTCAATAAGACTATTTTATAGCTGTTGAAGAAATCCAGGGTAAAATCATTTTAAATTTAAACTTTAAATAAATCTTCACCTTTTCTCTGATTATTATTTTAAATGACTAATACAAGATGGAATTAATTTTGTGAAATTATGAAGTCTGGCTTGAAAACTGACCGCTTCAAGAGGAGTTTAGCACTTTCAGGTGTTTCAGCGAGTGCTGGAGAAAAGGTCAGGCAAACATCGGGAGCATTTTCAGCCCCGTTTACGACGTTTAAAGTGAAAACACGTCGTTTTTTTGCATTCTCGTTTTAGAAGTTTCCCGCTGACACGGCAGCGCTTTGAAAACGATTGTCAAAATCTGAAAACGATGTTGTTAGCATGTTGAGCCACTAGTGGGTGTTATTGATTGTTTTAAAAATGAAACCACACACACATGCACACAGAGAACAATACATCATAAAAATTAACTATGAGAGAACACGGACTTTCTAGTGGACAGTCGACCAAGTTGGATTGTCATTACGGTGACTGTCAAAATAAAAGTACCAACAAGTCCCAGGAGAATTTGGACTGGGAGTCATGACACTTTGGAGAAAAAGATTATTGTTATTGTCTCTTTTAGAATTGTTTTGAAGACTTTATCATTGGTTTTTAAAGTCTTAAATGGGTTGGCACCGTCTTATTTATCCGATCTTTTACATGCTCACACAGCAAATCAGATGGTCAGATGTTGCACCGAGATCCAGACTGAAAACTCGAGGTGACCAAGCTTTCTCCGTGGCTGCTGCCCGTCTGCCTCTCCACATCAGAACCACTCGGTCTCTTGAGTCGACTCAAGACACACATGTGGCACACTGACTGGCTTTCAGCAGTAATTGAGCACTGTGATACTGTGGCATTGTTTTTACATTGTTTTAAAGTCACTGTTTACTGTGATTTTTACTCACTGTTACCATGGTTGTTTTTTTACTCATTGTTGTCCTTTTTCTTTTATTGTTTAATTATTACTTTTAACTGTGGAGCACTCTGGTCAACCTCGGCTGTTGTGTTAAAATGTGCTATATAAATAAAGTTGGCTTGGATTGGATTGTCCCTCTACTGAGCACGTGCAGACCCAAGAAAAGTTTTGCATTTGCACTAGACATCTTTGTCGTGTCTCCAGATTCTGAGTCACTTATGAGGTGTTTTTTTTTTTTTTGTTGCTTTAAGACAAAGAGTGACTCCGACAGAGGGACACCTTTTCATGTGAGAGTTTCTGCTTCGCTCTAAACAGATGAGAAATTAGTGCAGTAAATCCTTCAAACGCTGGGAAAAGCTGATCTGCTGCAGAGAAGGAGCGATCATGCCCGGACATGTCTGTCAGGGAACACCCCCACCCCACCACCTCCTACCACACAGTGTTCATCCTCTCACTCAGCGCTGCTCACCTGGAATGAGGAACTTGAAGGGAAAAGTGTGCGCTCCAGTTTTCAGGGTTCCTGCGAGGGACACAAAACACAGATAACAGCCGTCAGTGGGAACAATCGGCCCTGCTGTTCTCAACCCCGGGGGGGGGGGGGGGGGGGGGGGGGGGACCGGAGCCCTCGTCCCTGCAGGTGAAGGAGGCGGACTGGGGGTACCTTTGTCTGCCACCGAGACGCTGCTGTTGAAGTACTGCTCCTCCATCGTCCACGCCGTGTCGTTCACCTTCGTCGTGATGCCACAGAAGCCATTACAGTTCACCTTGATGGCTGCACACAGAGCAAACGCAGAGAGGGTTCAGTCTGCGGCAGAAAACGACTCGACATAGTGGAATAACATCATCACCTTCAAATTAATGGAAGAAAACAGGTGCGACCGTGACCGGCGTGACCCTGGACAATAGGTTCTTATCAAAAACCGCCGGTTTAATGCGACCCACTTCCCATTTTTTTTTTTTTGCTCCGACGTGGCAAAGAAGGGATCTGCTTGTGGACAACGTGAGCAGGGAAAAGACGCGTGCTTTCAGATGTTTCGAGACATAATTCACGTGTGGGAATGTGACCGACGTGTAACCAGGCTGATCGGATTTCCTTAACACTGCGTCTCTGACGTGGTCAAATCTGCGGCCATCTAGTTTATTTTATCGCATAAATAGCGAAGACGCAGTTAAAAAGAGAAAAAGAAAAAAGAAGAGAGAAGCATGGAGGCCATCCGACAGGAGGAAACTCTGGCACTGTGGTCAGTCGTGGAGGTCATGTGACTTCTGGAGGAAGTAATTGCAGCGTATGAATAGGATGCAAATTATGGCCCTTTTCCTCATTCTCGGCCTAAACATCCGACAAGTTTTGACAAACTTCTCAGGCAGCTTAAATATCAGCATCAAACGTATGTATGCGGGATGTTTCTGATGTTGTAGGCAAGTGTAATTGTGTGAATCAGATAGGACTCACTTCATAAAGTACATGTAATCACATAAAAAAATATATATATATATATAAAAAAAGATTAATGCGGCAAATCTGATCCGTAAATTCTTCTCTGATCTCCACAAAATCAGAGCACATAAAAGACTCAACCCCTTCTTACAAAACTCTTAAAAAGAGTATTACCGTATTTCCCAGACTAAAACATGAGAACTGGAAAACAATGGAAACTGTGGATATTGACCTCAGATTAAAATCTCATCAGTCCAGCGTAATTTGTTCACTATTCTTTGACCTGTTTAACCGTGTCCATGAGAATAATCCGGACCATTGAGCTTCAAACGAGACGCGTCGTCCCGCGTCTTCATAAACCGCGCCGGAGGATCGAGACCTTGTGACGTTGAGCAGGTCACCGGGACGTGCTGTCAAGATTGTTTTGTTGTGAATAAGTGGAACAACGTGAAATGTGCTGAGGTCACCGCTGCAGGATGGAAACCCTGACGCGTAAACCTCGCCCCTCTTCCCTTCTGTCACTCGGCCACTGTTTTTATTGTTCCTAAGCCAGGTTTCCAAGCTCTCATGACGGCTCCCTTCAACGAGAGAAACGCCCTTTGAGCAGAAATGGAACTAACCCCGACCAAGATTCTCACTTTGGCTGATCAGAGGCTCCAAAGACAGTTTGGTGTCTGGATGGAACCAAGTGCGGCCCAGAGGTTCCGCCTGCTTGAAGTGAAACTCCAAAGACATGCTGCTCATGTATTCAACATTATGACTGCTGAGTCATGCGTTGACTCATTATTATCAGTGTTTTGTTGCTGAAAAGAACAAAACAATGGAGGTCACACGGGTGGACAAGTTCGATAATCCCACATGAAGATCAGTACCCAATTAGGATGCTTCTGTCCATTTGTCTCTTTTTGTTTGGCCCTCAATTTGGTCTTAAAAATAACTCCCTGAAAACTGCTCCCACCATTCACCAGTCATTCACCCACTCACCACTCCTAGTCTAAAGTCCAGTCAGTTTGGACAGAAGATGGAGTTTCAATAAAAATGTCACGTAAGCCCGCTTAATTTCATGAATCTGGATTGCTCCAAGGAGAAATGGTGGGGGAACCGACGAAGTGGACTACTGCGATTTACCACAACATCACAGTGAAGACAAAGACCGGTGGACACGACCAACCTGACCAACATACAAGACCACCTTCAAAAAGGGACTTGATCAAATAAACTGCTTTGGTTTTGGCTCCAATCATTTCACCTTTACAAAATGCAAACATTGATTTAATAGAAGTGGGAACAATGTCAAGTCTTTTTCTCTTTTGTCAATATTGCCAAGAGTCTTTTGAAAAACCTCTTTGTGTGCACTTCATCGACGCCGACCCAAACTATCTGATTTTAAACGCGCCGTCAATATTTGCGCACCGTGTATCCGTTTTAATCGGGAGGCCGAACCAGCCTCATGACACCACCAGCGATACGAAGCGACGGAGGGAACCTGGCAGTCGGACCAGTTCGACCTGAAGAGGAATGTAAACAGACGAGAGGCTTCAAATAGACACTCCCTAACACACAAAGAGCGGGTCAGCGAGTAGACGGCGACGACAAGGTGTCGATTCACTCTTCAAAACGCTGCAAAGCCCGAAGGACGCCAGCCGCGGCTCCGCCGCGTTGGTGTGTATGTGAAAAAAGCCCTCCACACATGGTTCACCTTTGCGTTTCACCTGCTGCGACCTTCACTCTGATTTCAGTGGCGATACGGAGACAAACAATGTGGAAGGTTTGCACCGCGCGGAATTTCCCGTTTCCTGACGTTAGTTTGCATTCCAACGAGAACTTCCCGATCGCTCCGGCCTCTTATCTGGAACACAACACTTAAATGAAGGGCGTCTCTCAAGTGGAGGCTGGAGTCCCTTTTCCAGCGAGTCGCACGTTCCTCGTTTGCAGTTTGACCTCCTTTCGGCCTATGAGGAAGAAAAGTTTGGCCTATTTTCTCATGAAGAGTGTTCGCATTAACGGTCCACACCCCTTTTAAAATGGTAGTAAATTTCCACTACAGGTTCCGAGGGCCACACGTGCGACATTCAAATTAACTGTTATATCTAAAACCTCAAGAAAAAAAGTATGTGACAGGAAACAGAAAAAAATCTTTAAAAAAATCTCACATTTTAAGAGAAAAGTTAATAAAACTTTTCTCTATAAAGAACAGATTTTTTTGGGTTAGGATTAAAGCATAAAGGTTATCATCTATTAGATTTTTCGACGCAACAACTCACAGAAGGTCGACAAACTACAAACGGAGGAGAAAATTTAACTCTGACAAATTTTAGGTGTAATTTGATCACTTAGAGGTCGCGATGTCTCGATTTTCCAGTCACTCTTGAACGCACCATGACAAACCAGCCAATGAGCAGCTGCGGCTGGTTACCATGGTGATTCCTGCCAATTTAAAGAAGCGATCGCAGCATGTTTGAGCTAATGGGCTCAAACAAACTTTAAACCATTCAAAAACAATGTGACTTTGAGTGAAAGACACTTTTCCACGAGGATACTAATAAAGTTTAATGTCTCTGTGACGTTCCATATTAGAAATATCAGAAGTGAGTCGCATCACAATGAGGGTGAGACGGGGAGAAAGAGGAGGACAATACTTTTATTTTGATGCATAACATGTGGGGATACAACTGTAGGCCTGAAACGTATTTTCTTTGGTTTTAGGTTGATTTAGGGGTTTTAAACTAGACTAATGACATCCCATCTCTGTGACGCTCCATACAATCCACAACCAATCAAACCTGTCAACAGAAATTTCAAGACATTAAAACTGCGATTATAGAAAAACCGCAAAACTAGAAATCAGTCCACTGAAGTCTGAAGTCTTGTGGACAGTTTGAACTTTGAATGAGAGCCGGGGTTTCTACTCATAACGCGTCAAGTGACACATTTAAATATCAAATTACGTGATTCGTTAAGATCCAGCAAGATAAAAATCAAACTTTTGAGAAATCCTCACAAATAACTAGAGATTTTCAGGTTTCCTGTGCTTCAAACAGCCCAATGAAAAGTCAACTGGAGTGACTCAGTGGCTAAGTCACTTTGGTTTCTTTATTTAAATAGATGACACATTCAGCAGTGAGTCGCGTAACTTTTCACATTTGTTTCCTTGAGGCTATTCGTTCAGACCGATTGTTTCCGATTGATCAAAGGTGAAACTTCCTGCTTGGGAAGTTTCTCAGGATGCTTGCTATAAGAGGATTTTATATCACGTGGACAATCAAAACATGCGAGGAGAAAACAGGTTTAAAAAAATCTGCATTAATAGGTACAAAGTGTTCTCGTGTCATTCTTATTGTGCTTAAGGGCAAATAATCACACACAGGTGTTCAACAAGGTCCCGCTTACGGACTGGGCGTCGTGACACTCTGGAGGAAGCATTGTTGGCGATGTCCATCTACTGAGCATGAGCAGAAGAACCACTTACTTCGAAAAGTGCCACCTTGGGAGCCTTTTTCAAAAAGTAGCATTTTCATCACGTAAACAGACCCCGAAACACTCTGAAACTTTTCCCTTTTCTCTTGGAATTGTTGTGTAAACGGGGGCCTACGGCGCTCAGTTAAAGACGTTTCGCCATCGTACCAACAACCCATCAATGCAGCCCTTCTTTATTTCGTGATCTGAAATCGAGTTGGTCGAAACCAAATCATTTCCAGAACTGGTCAGTTTCAGAGTAAAAATAGTAAAAACAAAACAACATTGTCTGACTGTATATTTTTGATATACTGAACCGTCTCCTGAGGGTTTCAGACCTCACGTTCACTAAAGAGACAGAAAACAATTAGATTGAACGCCGACATCGAGGAGCAATCGCTTAAAGACATACAGCCCAACTCGTGGCGGTGCCACACACTAATGTTTTATGATTTTATAAGGATTTTAGAGTTCATATATTTTTGATAGTTCATACTCCGATACCACCTTGTTTTATAGTCAGACCAATAAAGAATTAAGAATATTAGTGAAAAGTTGTTGTTTTTTCAGTTTTGTGTTAAGTATTTTGATATAGTGCATCCCTGAATCCAGATGTACATAAAAGCAACAATATAATTACACTTTGTGATGAATATGACTAAAGAACTGAGAATTAATGAACTGAAAACAGAATTTCAGTGGTATTTTTATACTCAATATAAATAATTTTTTAATTTACTATTAGTGTTATTCTACATACAGCGGGCAAACTTTAGTAAAATAAAAATTTTAAATTTAATTTCAGATGTATCCCTCTCAGAAACAACATTGTAATGACATTATTATTGCTAATATTCATCCTACTGTAATTCTACTGTTATAAACAGCGGTGTTGTCTCTGACAATAAAAAATAAATTGAGTATCTTCCTTTTAAGAATTTTTCTTAATTTTAAGGTTAATACAAATTTAAATGGTTTAATTCAAAAGATCTTTTACCCAAAAGTCAAAATATATATATAATCCTGTCAGATTATAAAACAAATGGTTATCAGATCAAAAAACTGGATTTCACTGATGTCAGAATAGAAATATTTAATTAATCCCAGAGTGAAACTATGTTTAATTCTCTAAACATTTAATTTCCATTTAAAATAATTGAGTAAACATAATGTATATTGACATTATAAAAATGTTTTAAGCATGGAAACTTACACAAGCACATCTTACTCTTAATATGCATATTTTTTAATAGAACAAATCCGTTATTTTTTATATATATATTGTTCAGAAAGTTGTATGGGTGTTTTATGTTGATTAGTTTCTTTTACTGCCACCTACACAATCAATAATCAACAAAGTGTAAGAGAAACTGTAATGATTGCACACTATTAGTCAAATTCATCATTAGTAATTACATAACTAAAATATATTTATTCCATGGTTTTGGCAAATAGACATTTTATGAATTGCTGAGTATTTAAATCAAAATGTGTTCCGATATATAAGAATTTACACGTTTTTGTGCTATTATGAAAGCCTGTAAAAATCTACAGATTATGTAACTTGAGATCCTTAGAAAACAAACATTTTAAAAAGTGATTATGTGCGTGCGATGGTTTGGTAATTCCTGTTTGAGCACTTCCTCTGGGATCACTGGAACTCACCAGAGAACCGTAGAAACCTGATTTACCCTAAAGCCTCTCTGTGGGGCAATAATGGAGTAAATGGAGAAAAAAAACACGGACTATAATCCCACTAATTGTGCTTCTTTTGTTTAGTTTTTTTTCTTAAATCCAGGACTCTCTACAACAGCCCATCCTCCACTTCCTGGTCTCCCCCCCCCAGGTGAGCTGCCATGGCGGACTCACCTTTGCACTGCAGCGCCTGGCTCACGGTGACCGTCACGGTACCGGAGATCGACTCTCCGGGACTGTAAACCACCTTGTTGTTGTCGAAAGACACAGAAAAATCCTGCAGCTTCCCCATCGCGCGCCCTCTGCTCAGTGAGTGTGGCTCCCTCGAGGATTCACGCTCACCTGGAGGAGGAGATCACCTGGCCGCGCGACGCTGCGCTCAGGCCCCGCCTCTTTCCGTGACGTCACGGCGTTTGTTTGTTGTTTTTCGGGTGAGAGGCGATAATAGGAGGCTTTCATTGCATGTATTCAACGACCTTAAAATTGACAATTATGTATTGTGAAAAACTAAAAATAATGTTGAAATTGATTGAAAAAGTGTAATCATACACTATGATTGCAAAAATAAGTAAATAGAATTTATATTTGAGTTGATAATTCTCATCGGCAATGATGGCAAAATTCATATTCACAAATGCAGATTAGAAAAGGCAAACCCATAATGTGTTAAATTCTCTATTGAATTAGAGTGAACACATTAAAACATTGGCTAAACTAAACACGAAAAAGCATTAAAACTGTGAAAAGTTTTCAAGAACTCTTCCAAAGAGTGTCCTAACCATTGGGAAATGGCTATAGCAGGAACGAGCCATAAAAAAAAGAGGAAAACTTGCTCACTTTGACTTCCAGAGCAAATTTTTTTTTAATATTTATCAATTGTAGCTCTGAAACATGAATGCAACGTTTTGGTAGACTTTTTTTCCTTCATTCTAAGAACGATTGTAATTATAATTCTTGTACGGAACTCAAACTACAGCAAGGTGAAGTCCGTGATTAAAATCAGTTATTTTTCATGCTGGAGGCTCATTTCCCCATCTTGTGATAAAGTTTGGTGCTGAAAGAATTTACAGGTTGCTCATGTCATTTTCAACAGATGTTTTCGAAGCAGAGCACACAGACATTAAAAACATTAGTGTTGTTACTTCCCGTTTTGCTCATGATGTTATCACAAGTAGCACTTTCTAACGTGTTGCCAGCATGACGGAAATAATATCAGATGGTTCTTTTTCTTTCTTTTCATGCTTTTCCAAACAGATTTAGTTTGAAATATAACATTTGTAAGGGTATCAGTGACCCAGGTTGAAAAGCAGGTCTGGCTCTTGGAAACTGCACTGAAACTACTGAAGTGGTCAAAGCAAGGTATATAAAGAAAGTAGATCCAAAGACTGTAACAACTGTGCACTTAAGCTGAACCCAGTAAGCTTTAAACATCTACAAATGTACAAGCAGTAAATTTAGGGCTTGAACTTTAAGGTGTCAATTTTGTTTAGGGTAATTCGGGCTGTTAGATTTAAACTACACACAATTTTCCTCATTAGAATTTCTTTCAAATAGGAAAAATGTCAAAATTGAAAAACTCAATGCTAAACATATGAATGCCAATGTTCCAGTTGACATCACATTAATTCCCACTGTTCTATTTAAGCACAGAACTATTCACATTAGAATTAAAAAAAAAAAATTAAGAAACACGTGGTTTTGTTGAGCAAACATATATAAATCTATTTATTGAGACATTTAGCTCACTCAGTCAGTTGGAATTGAAAAACATGAAACAATGAGATCAATAAATTCTAACGCAGCAAATCAATTACCCCTTGATTTTATGCTTGGATTACCACCACTAATAGAAACGTATATATTCTTTTTGTAATGGTGCAATGGTGCGTCAAGTAGTTAAATGCAAATAAAATAATCAACAGCGCCTCAAATGGTTCAACAATAAATGAAAGTTTTCTCAGGAGTAACTGAGTAGTTATGTGCCAAAATCTATTCGTTAAGCAAAAAGTAAAGCAACTTAACAATTTTTTATACAGTGCAAAAATAAATAAATGCCACTAACCACATCATGGTTGCTTTTTAAATTTAAGTCACCTGCACTGGTTTCGTTACAACCCATATGAAACCATTTACCTCTAACAATGCAGTACAATGATCATACATTAACGAAGATTGAAACTATGCAATATAGAGGATTGCATAGTTTCATCCACACAAATATTCCCAAAATAGTATACAATTGCTAAAAAAAAAAAAAAAAAAGTTTATTCAACAAAAACAAACCTCTGAATCACTAATACTTCCACTTGTCAGTGACACCATGTACATTTCAGGATTGTTTATGATAACTTAAACTTACTCAATGACCCCAATTTTGGTCATTTGGTCATTGGACGTAGTACTACTTTGTTTCAGGTATCGTATTATGGGGCTGAAAAAGCACCAGTCTTCTGTGGATTCTGAGGACATCAACAAGTTTCTCTCTGAAGAGCTTTCTGTTCTCCAAGTACAACATAAATTCATCAGAGACTTAGAATGATAAATAAAAGCCTTTGAACTTCAAGACGTGGAGAAGGAAAAGTATATAACTTTCCTGGAAAATCAGGTGGAAAACCTGGAGCAGAACAACCGGATGAATTATGGTCAAACCCTGGTCAGCCACCATCGAGGTCTGTGCAACGACAGGTGGCATCTTTGCTCCAGTCGAAGAAATAAAATTGGACCACAACACCGCCCAAACTTGTCACCCGCTGCCCAGGTGGAGTAACACTGATGGACATCATGAGAAAACATAAAATGGCGCTGCAACAGAAAGGGAGTAACCTGCGGAGGTCTCGTGTTTACAACAATGAACATCAGTTTCTTGCCTTAAAGCGCGACTGGATTTCTTTAAGAGTCAAGAAAATATCTTGACTGTTAGCAGAGCAAAACAATTATGTCATTAAGATTCATAAACTGTTTGTCGGTAACCTCAAATGATGGTCATGACTTGCCGTCATATCTGAGTTACTTTGATTCGGAGCGTCTCTCTTTCCAATCCTGAAAGATCGGAAGGCATTACGAAAGCTTTGGGAACCAAAGCAGTAGAGCACCGGGTCCAGGCAGCTGTTCAGTCCAGCTAAAATCCAGGTGGTGTAATACACCGTCTCAATTCGATGGAGAGCGGACCACTTTTGAGGGTAATACTTTTTGAGCACAACAGCTATAGTTCGCACAACATTCATTGGCAGGAAG
The DNA here is from genome assembly GCF_963383615.2 of Lipophrys pholis. Classification (NCBI taxonomy): domain Eukaryota; kingdom Metazoa; phylum Chordata; class Actinopteri; order Blenniiformes; family Blenniidae; genus Lipophrys; species Lipophrys pholis. The sequence continues at coordinate 6,057,067 of NC_137638.1, forward strand.
CACAGAACGAAAATCACCAGGCACAGTCCAATCATTTGCTGAGATTTCTCCTTGACCTTGGAGCCGTTGGCTGTGCTGATGTTCAAATGGGTCAAAGACATCGCCAGACGACTGTAGCAGAACACAGATACCAGCAAAGGAAGCAGAAAGCCGACAATGACCAGAATAAAATTGACGACAAAGTAGGTATTGGTCAGATTTCTCTGATAGATGGAGAAGCACTGACTGATCTGACCTTCTTTACTCAGAGAGAGCATGAAGGCGAAGATGGCGGCTTGAATGACGAGCAGAATCCAAACTCCTGCACAGAGCTTTTGGACAAACTCCTTGCGTTTCATGCGTGACCTCCTTTTGAATTGCACCACCATCATGTAGCGATGAATGCTGATGAGGGTGAGGAATATGGTGCTGCCATAAAAGTGCATATTCAGCAGGGCGATCGTGAATTGACACAGGAACTGTTCGGAGGGCCAGTTGTCCCCCTTGGCGAAGTGCATAACTATTATGGGAGTGACGGGGGTGGCGATGGCGTCGCTGAGGGCCAGGTGGAACTGCAGCGTAGTACCAGAGGTCCAGCTGGGCAGCCGGCAGCAGAAGGTCCAAATGCTGAAGGTGTTGAGGATGAAGCCGGCGAAGAAGACCAGGCAGAAGAAGACGACGATGGACACGGGCTGGTTCTCTCTGGGGCTAACCTCTGAGGCGTTGCTACTGTTCATTACCTGTGAGAACGCTACCACAGGATCCATCTTGTCCCAAAATGTGCTTGTTTTTCACTCACCTGTGAAGACAGATGAGAAATGTGCCTCAGTGACATTCATTCAGGACGTATCCGAAACCAAGGTGGTATAGACAAGGAATGACAGAAGACCATGAAGTGGAACTACACAGAATGACCAAATGACTTAAAACAGACTGGACCAATATTTATACTATCCAACAGTAATGCTGGTAACATCTTAGTAACACATGAAGTAAGTGGTCATATGAGGGTACTCTCATATGACCACTTTTTTCAGTAACCAACCAGGCAAAACATCAAGTATGCGACCAACTGATCCACCGACCAACAAACCAACCAACAAATCAAGCAAGCACACTAGCAAACAAGCAAGAAAGCAGGTAACTAACTAACCAACCAACCAACCAACCAACCAACCAACCAACCAGCCAAACAACCAACCAACCAACCCGCCAGCCAGCCAGACAGCCAGCCAACCAGCCAACCAACCAACCAACCAACCAACCAACCAGCCAAACAACCAACCCACCAACCCACCAATCAGTCAGCCAGCCAGCCAGCCAGCCAACCAACCCACCAACCAGCCAACCCACCAACCAGCCAGCCAGCCAACCAGCCAACCAGCCAACCAACCAACCAACCAACCAACCAACCAGCCAAACAACCAACCAACCAACCAACCAACCCACCAACCAGCCAGCCAGCCAACCAACCATCCAACCCACCAACCCACCAACCAACCAGCCAGCCAGCCAACCAGCCAACCAGCCAACCAGCCAGCCAACCAACCAACCAACCATCAAACCAGCCAGCTGCCAGCTGCCAAACTGCATCCATGAACCTCCTCAATGACCTTCCTCAAATCCTCTTTTCCAGAAGCTTCATCTCAATCACACTTTCCCCCTACACACAGGACCAAACCATCTGTTCTACTCTCTTCCACTAAAATGTCAATATCCTCAGCTCTGACACCGTGAATTCAGCTTCCTGTTTTCTGGTCTGTACCACAGTCTCACAACCACGAGCTAAATAAAGACATGGTTGCTCTCTCTAACCTCCTGCAGACCGTCCCCTGCAGCCTGGCTGAGACCTTCTACACCAGATGACTCCTGATATTTGTCTCCATCAAGTCCACCCTGTTGGTTTTTAGTGCAGCTGACATTCATTCCTCACCTCTTTCATGCAAGCTTCCACTTTTTTCAGGTTCTCCTCAGTTTGTGCTCTACTCTGTCTAGAAGTCCCTGTGTCATCTCCAAACAACATCGTCCTTGGAGGCTCCTTCTGCCTGACTTCTTCATCTTTATTTTAAATTCACTCCTTTACATTTACTAAACTACTTTTGTGACAGTCCCGATATTGATTAGGGCATTTCCAAAACATTTCTCTGCTTCTTTTTGGGCAAAATTTTAATCATATTTTTAATTTATGTGTGCATAAAAAAGGTGACCGAGATAGATGACTAAAAGAACATATACAAATACATTTATTGTAGTATTTCACCATCTGTAACCTAATTTCACTGATATCTGTTTCATGTTGTTACCGGAAACTCTTTGTTCTCACACCTTTGAATATTGAGCAACAATAGATCATTTCAGGTTGAACTGTCACTTCCTGTTCTCAGTAATGCGGAGGAACTGAGCATCTATACTCAAAATGCACCAATAGAAATGCTCTCATCAGTGACCATCTCAGTGCTTCCTCCAACAAGAGTTACTCCTTTCTTACTGTGATCAATTAAACCTGAAACCTCGTATTTATATACTCATGCGATTTTTCTTGTTTATGCCAATTGATAAATTTAGTTATTGTACCTTTGCTTTGTATGAGAGGTACCACTGTATGTTCCAGCAGACAACAAGAAGTAACAATAAAGTTTTAATTAATCGTGGAAAAATAAAAATGTCAGGTTCTTACAGAGTCTGCATTGGTATACCCTCTGAGAGCTATTCTCCTCATGCAGACTCACTAATGAACGTATTAAAGAAGACTCCTTACCAGAGCAGACGTGTCTTCAGTATTTTGGATGCGGTCTCACTCTGACTGAGCGTTGAACTCGATGCCAACATGCAGAGCTGTCAGGGGGTGGAGTTGCCTGTGAGCTCCTCATGAGAACACAGACTGAAGCATCTTTTGACCTCTAATTCATTTAAATCTCGTGAACTAATAGTGAACTAGTCAAGCATTTTATTTGATCACTAAAAATGCTTTGTCGCTATCGAAACAGAGGAGTGACGTTGACGGACTGTTGAGGATTTTCACATTTTGTTTCATCCCTTCGTGGACCTGAACGCACCATCAAGTGGCAAAACATGGTTTCACAAGCCTTGTTAGCTTTTTCACTTTTGTTAAGTTTCTATGCAACACATTTTCACATATGCTACTCACTAAAAGTTATGTCCCTGTATTTTGTTCATACAGGGACACAATGACTGGATTAATGATGTTATTCAGGTAGTATGGGGGGTTCCCCTAAAACCATTCACAAAGTGTAGGGCAGTTCTGTGGTGTCCAGACACACCTGCCCACTACCAAAGACTCGTCTGGTGACAACAGTGGATCAGGTGGAACATGGACTCTTCCGTCTGAGGACATTCTGTTTAAAGCTTCAGTGTCGAGGTACTGTTGATCATTTGTTAGGTGTGATCTCATGATGTCCAAATGTAGCAGCATGATTAGGAGGACGTTTTAAATACCAATTCAAATTGAACCAGGACATATGTCGACCCATTCATGGGTCAAACACCTGGTGTGAAGTTAAGTCTCTTGTTAGAGAACAGCAAGTTGTGTAAAAAGCGCTGAAAGCTTAAATAGTTGGATATTCAAAAGTGTAGAGGTCACCTTGAAAGGTTAGAGAGCATTTTATGTTCATCCTGAAAATTTGCCCAATATCCCAACTTTGATTGGAAAGTGTATATTGGGAGTGTTTCCCGCTTATTGTTAAAATCACTTCAGAAACGTGAAACGCAAACTGAGAAAATGGTGATTAACTCACAATAATTGGGTGATAAACTAATTTAAACATTTCTTTATGTAACAAATTACCTTTACGTTTCAAGTGCCCTTTGAAAATATACATGCAAAGGCGTGAGCCCCCCTGAGAGGAGCAACCACAGTCAGACATCCTGCTATGAAATCAACTTTTTCGTTTGTTATCTGGAAGCGATTCGATGCCGTGCCGATAATCAAACCCTCAAGACCTTTTAAAACGTATGAAAAAAAAAAACCTCACTGAGAACTGAAACTTCAGTCTTACGGGATGGTTTGAAGTGCATCCTTCTAAGATCTGTTTTAATACTTCAAATTTACACGCGTGCTACTTCAATCCTCTCTATGTGGACAAATCTATTTCAATATTTTCTGTGACATAATGTGGAGTTACTCACAAATGCTTATTAAAATATGTTTAATTTAGTTCAACCAGTAAAACTAAATATTTCAAAATTATCACACATACACTGAAATAATTTGGGCATTTTTACAAAAATGTTTCATCACTTGAGCTTAAAATTAAAAAAAAAAAAAAAAAGCTCCTCAAAGTATTTTCAAAAGGTTTAATTTTTTGGGTCGGAAATCTGAAATCAGATTTTTTTTTTCTCTAAAAATGTTCAAAATCCTAAAACAAATTGTGTGAATTGCAAACAGAAGACTATGGAAATAATTAATAATCTTAACTCAAACAGTTTATGTTTGTAAAGAGTAGAAATAACTAAAATAAATATTTTTATTGTATTTCATTACTACTTGCAATATTCAAACACATTAAAATAAAGTATTTCGAAGAAAAGGGGAGTTTGGAAAGTTTGACCACAATTACAAGAAATATACACACACACACACACACACACACACACACACACACACACACACACACACACACACACACACACACTCACACACACACACTCCTTCCTGTTCTCGGTTCTGCTGAGAAACTGAGAAACAATCAGATTAAATCTCCTGATGTGACTCAACGTCTCTCACATTTACTAACTTGAGTTTCATTCCTGAAGTATAATGAAGAGGAAAACCCCAAAAGCTATTTATACACTTAAAGATTTTAAAATCATTTGATCATGAAAGATTTTTTTTTTTTTTACATTTATATGTTTACTTGAAAAGATTTTTATATATTTCAGTATTTTTTAGTGCATGTAGACACGTTTTACGAGCAACGTTTTAAAAAGAAAGTGAAAAATCAACCAGAAATTTAAAATCTTTCAGCTCAGGATGTCACTAGAGTGGATTTATATTTGTAAACAAATCCAAATTTAAAGACACAAGCTTCATATTTGGTAATATCCTCATTTTCTTCTTTTAAAAGATAATAGTGTTAGACATATATTAAACATATATCATGAAAAAAATTTGGTGAATGAGTTTTAGAACTCACACACAGATTCTATTGTAATTAAATGACGTAATGAAGTTACATTACAAAATATTACACTTGGGATGCTTCAAAAAGCCTCTGAATGTATGGAAAAAAAGTATTTTTCTCAAAATGTTATTTAATTGAAAGGTTTTTACATTAGAATTTGATCAAAATACAAATGAGTGAAATAAAGAAGGCAAAACACTTCCAGTCCTTTCAAACTGTGGAAAACTTATGTGGAAACCCTTTATAGAACAATCAGACCTACTTGAGATTAAAACTCCTATAGACATTTGAAATTGTAGAAACAAAGCAGCTTTCCGTGCTGACAATATTTTGTAAAATCTGTTAAAAGTGAAAAGCAAACTTAAAACCACTTTAAGCAGCATCCAATCATTTTTTTATAGGCTTCATTCTGCGTTTCTGCTCATCTATTACACTGTTGAAAAGACATTAAAAGGGTTTTATGGAATATTTTAGTCTTTTTCTAATGTAATAAAGACAATAGTGCAATAAAATAAGTGTTTTGTTCAATAAAATAAAGCCAATAAAGTGATAATTTGAGCCATTTTCAATGTAACAAAGCAATAATGTAATATTTTTGTCATTTTTAAGCAATAAAGCCAATCATTTAATACATTTTAGAGGTTTTCAATGTAACAAAGCCAATAATGTAATAATGTCTGTTTTATTATAGCAATAAACCCAATAATGTAATAATTTGTCTTTTTTAAGCCATAAAGTCAATATTGTAATAATAAATTTTTTAATGTAAAAATATAATTTTCTTATTTTTAATGTACTAAAGCCAATAATGTGAATTTTTCACTTTTTCAGTGTATTAAAGCCAATAAAGTCGATCAAAAAGTTCAGAGAGCAGAGGACAGAGCGGTCATGGTTTCGTATGCTGAATTTATCTTCATAATTAATCTTTAAATTCAACTGCACATGGAGGTGCGACTGCATGTTGAGGGTCTGTCAGAAGAATGTGCCAATTTCTAAATATTAGCCTTTCACCGTCAGTCTGTACGAGTTCAAAAGTTTAATAAAAGATGTAGGCTTTAAAATGTGCTGGGAGAAATTCACGAAACAAGTGTGTAAATAATCGTTTATTTACAAGGTCATCGCAGTACTGACACACACAGTTACATAAGAAAATACTCTTCCTCTGGACAACAACTAACAGCGACGCCTGAAGGAGGCGCTCCTCAGACGGGCGCGGCGGGGGTGGGGGTAGGGGTAGGGGTGGCGGTGGGGATGGAGGCGGAGGCGGAGGCGGTGGTGGTGGTGGTGGTGGGCACGGTGACCGGGTGCAGGCCCAGGTCCAGGGAGGGGGCTTCGTCCGGGGGTGGGGGGCTTTTCTTCAGCGCCTCCAGCTTCTCGCTCAGCTGCGTGTAGAGCTCCTTCAGCGGCTCGCCGCACTGCGGACGCACGGCAGAGACAAGGGTGAGAACCGACGCTGGTTCAGCAGACCTCCTGCTCCTCTTTCAGAGGAGAGTTTACAACTAAATCCACGGGGCCCGGAAAGCGTCCGGTTCGGTCTCAAGACGGGTTAAACGTGCGGAAGAAAAAGAGAGAAGCGCGTGCCGACCTGTTTGGGGGGTTCGAGGGTTTTCACCAGGGTCTCCATGTAGGACGGCAGCACTTTGTGGTGGAGGTGCAGCAGCATCCGCAGGGCGTGTCTGTGCACGTTCTCTTTACTGGAGGACGAGACGGAAAAGTGTCAGGAAACACCTCAAAGCCCTCACATGGAGGACGAGAGATCAGGGAAACGCCATCGCTGTTTCCACCAGCATCGTTTCTGAAGTCTACTTTACCGACTTTCATGTTTTTTTGGTCACTTTTCTGGATTCTATTCTACTTCTGATCACCTGTGAGGAAACGATCAGGTTCTTTTTAAAAACTTTTTAAATTAGTTAATCGCGAATTTCTCGATTAATCTTAATCACACTTTAATCTGTCACATTTAAAACTTGGGTCTTTTTTATTCTGTGTGCATGATTATTCTATATGTCTACATCATTTATCAGAGGTCAGTCAATCTTGATCTGTATCTCGGGATTATTCAAACTAAAATGTCTGAACTGGAATCTTTAAATCGTTTCCGTTCTTTCTTTACTCCTCAAGGAGTGAGGATCGATAAATCAGTGTTCGTGTTTTTAAAGATTTTTACAGTGAATGAACGCCCCTTAAAATGCTTGTACTTTATTCAAATCTGCCTTAAAAAAAAATCCACATTTGATCTCTTCAACCTTGTTTCTAGCAATCTGCACTCTCTCATTTTAACTGTTGTATAAGGTTAATTGTGTAAAATTCAGTTTTATATGTTTTAAACCTGTGGATGCTGGCCTCTTGGCCATGTCACCCTGGTAAAAAAAGATCTCGATCTCAATGGGGTTTTTATTTTTCCCGGTAAAATAAAGGTTAAATGAAAAAATATTGTGAAGAGCGGAGGATCAGTTTGACTTTGAATATGTGTTGATAGGCGCTCAATATCATGATCATTAATATTAGTTATCGTTAACATTACTATAGTGAGCTCACTGTGACACATCATAGGTTACATAAACACTCAGGTTATATTAATTATTATCATTGTATTACTTCAGATTCACTTTTAAAATTTCCATTTTTTAAATCTTGTTTCTGTTTATCTTGTATATATTCTCTCTCTTTTTTGTTTAATTAATTTTGGGTGATATATTTTGCCTATATTCTCTAGTTTGAGTCGAGGTGATATACGTCTGTACCGCAAGCGAGATGAACCGTAGATTCCACAGTGCGTCTTGTACGTACAGCAGAATTGACAATAGAATTCCTTTTCACTTTGGTTAATGTTAATATAATCATGCGACAATGTATTCAAGTTAAAACTTTCATGGTGTTGTAGGTGTCCGTTTACACGCCAACGATGCTCAAAGCCGCTGAAAAATGCAACTTTTTGAAAATACTCTGACTCTTGTTGTGTTTATAGCGAATTGTTCTCTGCATAAATGAGTGTGGTTTCATTCCAAAAGCAACCAACAGCACACACTCGCAGCCCGGCATTTATGTTCTATCATTTTCAAGGCTTTTGCAGTTTCCGTGGAAACAGACAGAACCGCTCGTTCCTTCAAAACGAATGTCTTCTGACATTAAAACACAAAAACGATGCCTTTTCACCCGAATCCGATTCTGGTAATCCGAGATCAAAAGGTCCGTCTTTTGCAATATGTATATTGTGTAAGTTGACACCACTATAAAAATTTTTTTACATGTTGTACCGTCCTAATTATGATAATTATTATAAATGTAAATGCATTTAATGCAAATTTCGGAATTTTCTGCAACAACTCCAATCTATAAAATCTGATTAATTCTAATAATATGTGTTAAAACAGCAGGACATATATATATATATATATATATATATAAATTACATATTTGGTGTTGCACATGATTTCATGTCTTTAATAACAGCAAAATGCATGAAAGTCATGCGCAAATGTATTTACTCTTAATATCAACATAGTTTTATATCTGCTCTATTTATGTGATGAGGTGTAAATGACTGAAAATGGTTCTTCTTAAAATAAAAACTTTGTTCCCTCATTTCCCCACCTGGAGAACGACGTGAGCAGGAAGCTGTCGAAGACCACGGAGCAGAACTCCTCGGTCCCGAACTCGTCTGAGAGCAGCGTGAGGTGACCCGTCAGCAGGTGGAGGAAGATGTCCCCGAACGCCATGTCGTTGTACGTCTCAACTGAGGAGGAGGAGAATCAGACCCTCGTCAACATTTCCATCAAAGACCAGGTTACCTGTCGGACACTGCTGAACCACACCGTGAAAAGACACATTCAAAACAAATAAGCTCGAAGCGAGACAGTCATCTGCAGAACTCTGACTTCCAACTCTGAGCCAGAGAGAATATGAAGACGATGAAACATGAGAGGACCAAGATCGGATCCCTGAGGAACTCCACATTTGTTCACAAAGACTTGCGGGAATGATTTTCACCAAGAATGTGGGAATAAGACTAGTCCACTAGGAAAGCTCAGGTGCAGTTATTCACGGAAGTTTGTGTGTTTCAAAGGTCGCGACCTTTAAATACATCGGCCGGATTCTCAGGAGAACATGTGGACTCACCGAGCGCCGGCAGTAACCTCTGCAGGGCGTTCTTGTTCCTCAGCTTGGCGATGTGGAGAACGTAGTAGAGCCCCATCTCACAGGCCACCCGGTTCTCCTGCAGGTATCTGCTCAGTGAAACACAGGAAGTGGAAAAGATGAAGCAAAGACACTTAGAGAAGCTCAGACGGGCAAAAAAAGTTTTCCTCCTCCTCCTCCTCCTCCTCCTCCTCCTCACCTGTTGAAGGCCTCAGGCAGGGTGGTGGGGTAGGTCAGTGAGAGCTTCTCCTCGCTGGGGAGTTTCAGCTCCACGGTGAAGGTGTGATCGTCCACCACCACGGACATCATGGCGGGCAGGAAGCGCGTCACCACCTCCAGATCCTGAAAGCACCACATCCAGAACACCTTACAAACATCTTCTTCTTCGTCTTCCTCTCGGTGCCGCACAGGTCCACCTGAGAACGTACCAGACGGGGCTCCTTGAAGACCTGGCTGTCGATCATGTCCCAGGCCCCCTGCCCCAGGGACAGCATCCTCAGCAGCAGCATCAGGTCTGGGCTGTCCTGCTCCACACAAACACAACCTTCAGCCTCAAACACCCTGCAGTGAATCTGAGAGCCTCGCCAGAAGCCCCGCCTCCTCAAACTGCCAAGGATCGGACCGCCGTCTCCACGTCCGTTATCAGGATAATCAGAATCCCTATATTGTGTTTCAGGATTTGAATGTTTAAAGCCGAGTGGCTGCAGGTGAACACATGGAACAGAAACTGGAAGCAGGATCACTAAAATGTGATCATTGAATATTGGAGGAGGGTTAGGGTGAAGAAGTCCGACGTAATCCGAGCCCTTTTCAGGTAAACTGGCTACACGGGTTATAAATGGTGAATGCATACAAGTATGTATTTGTAGATATGTCCATAAAAATATTGACGAATATAGATTACTCACAAGAGGTTTTTACAATTATTAATTCATATTAGTATCAATACATTTGTCATCTTATTAAAAGAAGTGTAGAAAAGAGATTTCTCAGATGACAACAACAACAACAATCACAACAACAATAATAAGGTGAAGTAAACATCAGAGATGCTTTGCCCCAAGCTGCTACACTTAATAATGGATTTAACTTGATTCCGTTTCCAATGATTCCAATTTCCAGGAATTCCTCATGACAGGTTTTATATTCTATTGGAGTGTCCTGAATGTTACTGTGAGGAAGGACATATTGTCTGGGTTTTTTTTTTGTTCTTTGGAAGTGAGTGAGGTCAGTGGCTCAAGCTGTTACATAAACGCCGTTGCATCAGATGACCACAGGACGGGTCTCACTTCCTCTGCACTCTTACCCGGGGCAGAGCGTCCTGACTCAGCAGCTCCTGCAGGTTCCTCATGATGCTCAGCACCAGCGTGTTGCAGGCGAACGGGTCGCACAGGATCATGGAGAGGTCCCTGGAAGGCACAGGAGCATGAGTTCATGTGTTCATTGGTGCGGTTAAATCCCCCTCCTCCTCCTCCTTCTCCTCCTCCTCCTCCTCCTCCTGGTGTGTTACCCCAGGACTTGCTCCTGCCCCTTCTTCACCCCGTCCAGGAAGCCCTGCAGCTCTCGGGCTCGCTTCCCGTCCACAAACTTCTCCCGGATGCAGGCGTCCAGGCACCAGGTGAACTGAGCAGAGGAACCAGAAACAGTGAGCACGGCTGAGAGCTTTGGGAGTCTTCATGGGGGGGGGGGTTCTTCCTGTCCTCACCTTGTGGCAGGGGTCCACGGAGCAGATCTCGCTGATGTCCAGGTCGTGCAGGGACATCAGCAGCTCGGCTCGCAGCGTGCAGTAGTGGACGTTTCGCGTTCGCAGGAAGAGCGTGCGCAGGAACTGCAGCACCATGTCGTACAGCTTCACGTTCTTCCCGATCATCTGGGTCAGCTTCAGGACCACCTGAGGTCGGCCGGGGCAGAGACACGTTAACACATTGCAGTCTCAGTGCAGCAACATCAAACACTGAGACAGCTGACAGCAGAGCATCTTACCACCAACTGTAACTTCAGATAACATCCAGATTATAGAGCATCTTCCTCCACTAACATCCAGATTATAGAGCATCTTCCTCCCACTAACATCCAGATTATAGAGCATCTTCCTCCCACTAACATCCAGATTATAGAGCATCTTCCTCCCACTAACAACCAGATTATAGAGCATTTTTCTCCACTAACATCCAGATTATACAGCATCTTTCTCCACTAACATCCAGATTATAGAGCATCCCCCTCCACTAACATCCAGATTATAGAGCATCTTCCTCCACTAACATCCAGATTACCAATAGAAAGCTGCCAGGGTACAGGGAATTAAAATAATAGAGAAAAACCATCATCAATCCACAATATAGTATATCAATTTCCAAAGTACCTAACCGACCGTCTCCCTGATCGTCTATCATCTCACCTCGCCCTGCCGTCGTGTTTTGGGTGAGGGGCTGAAGAAGTTGTGCAGGATGGAGAGGTCGCTGCTGAAGAGTGCCGCCTCCTTCTCCACGATGTACTGCTTGAGGAGCGGAGACACCTCGTCCCCGAACAGCGCCTGGTTGTCCTGCCAGATCTGCCGCTTCACCTCCACGGCGCACACCTTGTACAGCTCCTTGTCGGCCATCACCATCTTCAGCTTCTTCTCTGGCACCTGTAGAGACTCGTCGTCATCATCACACACTCTGCACGCCGTAGCTGTGATGTCTCACACCCTGCACGCCGTAGCTGTGATGTCTCACACTCACCTTGGGTAGATGCTTCAGCACCTGCATCACCACCGGCTGAATCGAAGGCATTTTAACAAGCGGGAAGCTTTTCTCCAGCAGCTCCTCTAACTTCTTGTATCTGTGAACAGACACAAAGAAAAATACATTCACTCTGACCCTACACACAGACATTTACAGGACTGAAGGTGGAATAAGTCAAACTGCGTCACCTGTCCTCGTCCTTCCCCTCTGCGATGGTGGCCACACGCTCCATCAGCTTGTCCCGCAGCTCGTCGAACACCGACTGGTGGAACTCCAGCCGGGGGGTCCCGTGGAGGTCAAGGAAGGGCAGAGCGGACTGGAGGGTCGGCAGCAGGATGCCATTTTCCATCTGCACGCATGGGACACACACATTTACATTAATTGACTGGACACAAAAAACTAAAGAAAAGTGTGTGGGGTGCGTCTGAGCGAGCCAGACGAAGAGCAGCAGCAAAGAAAAGCTGTTTTTTTGTGCTTTTTGGAAGATTTTGGTACGACATGCTGCAAAATTGTGTTATTATAAGGTTTTATGTCATAACTCGTCACGGTGTCTCAGTAAATACTCACGTTCTATATTTTTTATGTATTGGCCAGGACACTCTTGAAAAAGAGATTTTTTATCGCAACAAAGTTTTTTCTGGTAAAATAAAAAACTATATATATACATTTACATTAAATACTTACTCTTCCATAACTGATACCACACAATTCATCTTGATAGTGTTTTATTTATTTCATTTTTATTCTGACTCAGTCGATATTTCAACAATTATTATTGTAAAATAATTTCCCACTGGGATTCAGGAAGTATGTTCCATTGTATTTACATACGCAGCTGGATGAATAATAATAATGATAATAATAATTAATGTAAAGTTCTTTCTTGATATTTAATAAGAAATTGAACAGAGAGAAGGTAGATTACTTTGACATAATACTGAAAATGAGAACTATGAGAATAAACTCACATCTGGAGGTTTGATCATGGCCATAAATACAGTAATAATTCTATTAATAAAGATGGTTATATGTGGAGCAGAAGGTCGCTGGTTCGAACCCCGCTGAGGACACCGTTTCTCACTTTATATAACTGAAGAACATTTATCAAAATTAAACGTTTGGATACAAAAGACATTTAAGTGTGTCAAAATATAGTTGGTATGTAAATGTAGGAATATATAATATAACAATCAGAATTATCAAGATTGCCGCAAAGCATATGCGTGGATCAAACAGTCGCTGGTTCGAGTCCACCTGATGACACACTGTTTCCCTCTATATTAAAATGAGAAGGACACTTCGCGACAAATTAACGTTTTGATACAAAACTGTCGCCACGCAGTAATGTACAATAATAAATATATTTGTAAATAATATCATGTTTATTATTACGGCTATAAATCTACGACAGCTATTTCAGATTGGATGAAACGGTTTCTCGGTTCGAGTCCAACTGATGACACACAGTTTACGCCTTTATTAAACTGAGAAAGACACTTCACTACAAATGTTTTTTTTAAATATTAAAAACATTTTAAAAGTGTGTGAAATTGCGGCTCTACAGTAATGTACAATGACTGAAACATTAATAGTGTTGATATTTTCTACTCAGACGTCTCCAGCCAGCTGGTAAAAGAGACGACGAGCAGGTTAAGGTGATTTTTTACAATAAACTGTGAATTATCGGATGATTTAGCCCTGATTAAGAACATTATTTTGGTTTTAGGATGGTTACCTGGAACTGGTCGATGGCTTTGAGCGGCTCCGTGCAGTTTGTGAGAGTTTCCTTCAGATCTTCTCCGTTGGAGATTCCGAGCTCCGGCAGCCCCGCAAACATCGCGGCTCCGCTTCCAACATGCACTAAAAAAAACACACCGGAGCACGAGTAATCAGAGTAATGAGAGTAGTCAGAGCAAACAGAGTACCTGGCTACAAGAGGAGACGAGGACCGCTAAACATTACGCTCCTCTAACGGACCACTTCCAGTAGGGTCCGGCAGAAACAAGCAGCCGGAACAAACGTTCCGTCAGGTAACGTGGAAAGAGTAGTCAACTACTCATTTACTTAACTACAGGTCAGAAAGTACTTGTGATCTGACCGTTAAAGTCCTGGGATGCTCTGTGTGAGAGTCTATTTCTAACACAGTTTGTGATGTTTGAAAATATGTGCAATACTGTCATACTATCCTGTGTCGATAATGTATATATATTTTATTTGAAGTATGTCGCTGCTGTACTTTCTCATTTGATTCTTTTTCTCTTTATGTTGTAACACTCTTGTAACTGCAGCTCCACAGTCCAGATCTCATCTCATCTCATCTCATCTCATTCTGTCTTGTCTCGTCTCGTCTCGTCTCGTCCTGTCCTGTCCTGTTTTGTCTTGTCTTGTCTTGTCTTGTCTGGTCTTGTCTTAGCATTTGGCATTAATCTGCATGACGTCCTGTCATTCGACTCGAGGTTTTCTCTGCTTTTGTGTCGCGTTATCATTCATCAAACTGAGCCATTTTTAATTAAATAATTTTAATATTAGGAATATAAAGTACAGATCTTCAGATGAAGGGAGTGAAAACAACTCTGAAATGATCCCATCTAGGATGATCTGCTTCTAAATCCTCTTAGTTTTATCTCTCAGCAGGCATATGAGACTTGAATGTCACGGATTTACTAATGCATTATGTGTCTGTTATGGGTTATTGTGTAGTTTTACATGACAGGTTCCTGAAAATGATTATTTGGGTAATTTTCTATGACTTTAAGAAAGGTGGTTGGGGGGCTTCATGATTTCGACTTATAGCCTTTATGCTTTAAAATAACAGCAATAACAGTCTCATTTTTACAACCAGGCCCAGACAATGAAACTAATAAGGGGTGAATCAACCCTGAAATGATCCTATCTCAGATGATCTGCTCCTAAATCACCCTACTTTTATCTTTCAGGAGGCATATGAAACTTGAATATCACAGATTTACTCAGGTGATCACTCTGCTGCGAAACGTCTCCACAGATCAGAGGTTCACAGCTGAGGGCTCGTTCGAATGTGGACTACATGTCGTGTTTTTATGCCTCCTCTTATTGTGCTGAGCAGCCTCTGAAACACGTGTGGGCTGTTTCTGTGACAACACGGAGCGACCAGAAGGAGTAAGACTGTAATGTAGGATGTGTCTGCAGGATGGTGCAGGCTTACATAATGAAACTGGGACATTTACAAAAGAGAAAAAGGTTTATTCTTTGGTTTCCTTTTATACATATGAACATGCAATTTTGCAGGAGGAAGGTGTGAGTTTTGATTTGACGAAGAATGACATGATTTCCCTGAAGAAGTAGAACGTGTTTTCAAGAACGTGTGCGCGCTTCAGGACGAGCTGGCCGCCTCAGCTGCACTCCTACACCAGGTCTTGTTTAGTTCTTGCCCTGTAGATCAGCAGCATGTATCCCAGTGCGAAGAAGAGGAGGAGAATGAAGAGGGTAAGGATGGCGGTCCAGGTCCCCGAGGGCATGGCCTTCATCAGCCCCAGACTCTCTGCCGGCACCAGGTTGCTCATCGTCAGCATGTAACCCAGAGCCCAGCCGACAGACGCTCCTCCAGCCTGCGGACATACAAGACGGAGCCGTCTAAAAACACACATTTTCTAAGGAAAAACCAGTTGTAGCTTTCCAGTTCGTCACAAGATCGTGAGCCAGAAAAGAAAGATTCATCCAGAATCCAGCTGTTTTGAAATCCTCAACAAAAACTGCCCCTTTTAGGTTGATATCTCAAGGTAAAGACGATGGGTCAACTACTGCTTCTACTTGATTATATTCATTAAGGTGGTATCCTTGGGGTAAAGGTGATCGGTGTTTCATTTACTACTGCCCCCTTTAGGTCAGCAAAGGGGGTGGTTGTAATAATAGGCTTGACCCGGATACACCCAGAAGACCAACCTAAAGAGGCTTTTGTTAGTCATGAACCCACCACTAGTATGTTGGTATCCTCTGAGATAACGGACTATTACTGCCTCCCTTTCACTGCTCCAAATGGGCGGAAGTCATAGTAGACCCGCCCCCTGTTGGTCAGTTTAAAGGTGGCATATTAATTATAATTGGTAAAGCAGATCATTGCAAACCTGCCCCCTTTTATTTGGTAGCCTCTGTGTAAGGGTTAATATCTATCATTAAACCTGCAACCTTTAATTGTTCCTTTTGGTCAGTATTGTTGGGGAAAATTGGGACTGTTATTTTAATTTCCATCCACTTTTGGTTAGGTAAAGGAAACAGAGCCATTGATCATGTGTCTTTTGAGCCAGAAATAACAGACTTGCCACTTTATATCAGTACCCTTTTCAGAAAAGAGACTATCATGACTGCTATTAGTCTCGCCCATCTGGGGTTGGTAAGGAAGAGGCGTAATAAAGGATTCCAACCCTTTAGGTTGGAATCCTAGGGGTAAAGCAGAGGGAAGTATTATTCCTTCAATCCCCTTTTGGCCAATAAATTAGCTTAAAAGATCATTATTCTACTGACTCAAAGTGGCAGTTAACAATACACCCACCCTCTTTGGGGTGGTATCTTTGGGTTGAAGGAGGTGGACTAATATTACCCCAAAGCTTAATGTCGCAACACGAGACGTTCAGCATCGTAGAACTCTGAACGTTCACCAAATTCTCACCTTCTTCTGAAACGAGATGGTGGGAAAAGCATCCTCGTCGAAGACGTAACCCTCGGTGAGGAGGATCTTCACGAAGTGGGAGACGGCGCAGACATTCTTTAAGTACCTCTCCATCTGATTGGTCTTTTCCACCATCTATTTGGAAATACACAATGTCAAACTTTTAGATTCTTTAGTTTGTATTTCGCCCACCATTCAATTTTTAATATTCAACACTTGAACACTTAAAAACATTATGAAACGACACCATAGGATCAAAGTCTTTTCCAACTAGAACCTGTTGGTGGTTGTATTTCTTGCCCCTTCTGGATTGGAGCGTCTTGCGAACAGGTCTTGGGTCATGGGTCTTAAGTTTGACACCCCTGCTTTAAATCATGTATTGTTCTTGGTTTTCTTTTTCTTTTTTTTTAAAGCACGTACCTCGGTCATGCTCATGTTGCAGACGAGCCGCATCGCATTAGCCATCTGGTTGGAGGACCTGATGGAGATGTTGGTGAGGCGGGTGAGGTAGTTGTAGTTGATGTAGAAAGCAGAAAAGGCCTGCAGAGAGAAGACGTAGCTGAAATGAAAAACCTGAAAAGTGAAAGCTTCAAATTCTGACTGACATTAAATGTTTTGAAACAAGTAAAGTAATTCAGAAGAAAAACAAAAACCGACAAAACAAAAAATCTGAAAACAGGAGCCTAACAACATCGGTGAGCTGTTGTTTGGAGAGTCAAAATCCAGAACTGAAAACAGCAATAAATATAAAACTTAACAATATAGTAATGTAATAATGTGCTGTTGTTTGTCACAAAATATATATATATATATATATATATAAAAAATCCATGTAATGCAAAGATGCAACACAAGTAAAATTTGATTTAAAAACTGAAAAAGGGGATGAATTCATTATTTTCCAGTAACAATGAACCATCTTTCTCATGAATAAATAATAACACAAAAACAGAAACACAAATAATAGAACAAAGAATTAAAAATATATATTTTCATATATTCAGGCCATTCGGGTGAGTTTTTGGTTATATGTGATTGTCATTCGTAACTTTGAATTGTGTCAACCTGTGAGAAACTTGTTTTATAAATAAAGTTTGATGAGATCTCCAGCAGGTGAACCCAACAACTTTCTACGTGTGGGACTAATTTCCTTCAGTTTTGTCATTTAATAGTTTAGCCATTCCGTGGAAGAGTGGGTCATTTCCTTCAGATAGCTTTAAATGGACAGATGGACAGGCGGTAGTCCGTCTTGTCTGTCTGAAACTAAACTGCTGGGCTGCTACATATCACTTTCACGCTGACAGATCGGGGCTGCGGCCGTTGGTGTTAACATCCTCTCCTGACATCCTGACTTCAGACCGTAAAGCAGCATCTCTCCTCTTAGGCAGCGGTTCTAAAGCCTGCCAAGAAGCTCTAATAAGATAATGCACACTGCGATTCTTCCAGGAGTCTACGGATGTAGTGGAGAGGTTCGGATATAAATACATAAATATGGAAGTCAATCTGCAGAGCTCTGACCACTTCACCACTGATGGAGCTCTGATGGAGGTATACGTCAGAACTTTTTGAATCTCTGGATAAAAAAAGAGACAAACTGCTGCATGCAATGTTGACTTGGACTCGTGTCATGGTCTGTGTGGAGTTTGTATGTTTTCCCTGTGGATGCATCATTGTTTTTTCAGGTAATCCATCTTAATCCCACAATCCAAACACATGCTTGTCAGTTTAGAGTAATTGGCGACTGTAAATTATCCCAATCTGTGTGAATCTGCGTGTGAGGTTAAAAGTCTGGCTGTGCTGGTCTTGTGACGGGTTGACGAACTCACCAGAATGGAAATGGTTAAAGAGTCAAGTGGAATTAAAGATGGAGGAATGTTAAGAATAAGTAAAAATTCAAAGTCAAGTTAAAACATCCATCATATTTTCTATATGATAATGTGGCTTATAATAAGAGTAAACTTATTAATAAAAAAAAAAAACAGGTTTATACTGTGTGTGACCACTAGATGTCTCTGTATGACGACAGAAAGCTGCTACAGTACGACAGAAGAACCTCCATTGCTGCTGGATTGAACAGACAGAGAAAGAAAATGGTCTCTGAAAATAACTAAAAATTATAAAAAATGTGCATCTGAGAACAGAAGGAGAGCCGCAGAAAGAGTTCAGAGTCTGTGGGAAACCTGAGTGGGAGAAAAGAAAGTGTCGCCGCGATGAAGAAAACAAAGAAGGCTAAATGTGAGCTAAAAGCTGAAGAAGAAATTCACAGAAGGTTCTGGAACAAAAACTGATGGTCCAGGATCATCTACACTACAGTTTTGTTATAAACAAATACGACGTGTATGTTTTATTCTTCTTCATGAAACCTTTTTTTTTTTCAGATGTGTCATATATTCCCTAAATTACGGTAATATTAATGGAGGCTGTTGCTCAAGTGGTGCAGTGGTTTATCCTCCAAGTCATTTATAAATGTTAGATCTCTGGCTCCACCTTTCTATTCTTGACATGGACAATGAATCCAGTGAATGGAACTAACAATGTTTTTAGATTACAGTGGAAACAGTGGGGAAGATTGATAAAATGTTATCGTTCCAATATAATGTAACCACCGCCTTCCTTTTGCCTCTCTCTCCATATACTGCCACTATTTCAAGTCATTAAATCGGTATGTCTCTGCTGTAATCTGTGCTGACTTCTTGTATTTTCCTCTCCGTATTCAGTCTGAAGTGCGGTGACACGCCTGTGCTGTAACTGCTCGCAGTCTCACCATGAAGCCTCCTTTCACTGTGGGCTGGAAGACGCCATCGAAGGAGCACTTGCTGTAAGTGCAGTTATCAAAGGAGAACATCTTCTTCACGCTGGCCAGGCACTCGCCGCCGTCTCCCGTCCCCACCACCGTCACGTTCATGTAAGGGTCAAACTTGGCCGGACGGTAGCTCTTCGTACACGGAGAGTTAAAGACGTCCTGCCCCAGCTTGATGGTGGTGTTGAACTGACGTGGGTAGCAGGGGTGGAAGATGGGAGACTTCACGCCCTGAGTCTGAGAACAGAAAAAAATAAATTAAAAAAGTCGAAATACTGTTCTGGTGAGCCGTGCAAAACTGGAGACGCTTTTTGTAACGTCTTTGGTTGATACGTGTTATTCTTGACTCCTGCATTGGAGAACTGCATAACCGCATAAATACTCCATTTACATAAATTATTCAAGTGAAATCGGGAAAACGTTTGATGCATTTTGGTTGTACTTTTATACGACAATGGCGCTCACAGCTGCTGACAATGAAACTTTTTGAAAACAGTTTTTCTAGACATGTTCAGTCGATGAGCAATAACAACAAGTGTCCTGACTCCCAGTCCATGTTCTCCTGGGACTTGGTATTTGATAGAATAACAGTCCAACTTGGTCGTTTGTCCGTCAGAATGTCCGTGTATTCGCCATTGTTAATGTTTATGGGGCCCACTGAGCAAAGAGTGGTCTCAAACATGTCTTTAAGATTTCCATACCTCCAGAAGACGTCCTCAGGGAAGCCAGAGTGGGTTCAATTCCAGGTGTGATCACATTTTATCTTATTTTTTCTCACTGCGCCACGTCATCCAGTGGTTATGTTTGGACGTTCATGTGACGTTCAGACATAACCTCCATGCAAGTCGTACAAAAGAAACCTTTCATTCTGGCTTCCCTGAAGACGTCTCCTGGCGGTATGGAAATGACGTCTTTGGAACCCTCTTGCTCAGTGAGAAACCTGCTATATCATGAGAGTTTTATGAAAGTATCTGATAACCTCATAGCCAGTAAGCTTTGTATTGCACACTATAGCATAAAGGTGACAAAACATAGCGCTGAACCGCTGTGATGGCTTAGCTGAAAGGAAGTAATATCTTCTTACCATCATCATCAAACAAGATACTTTACCGCAGCAATCAGTACACAAGTACAGCGTCAAGAGTACAAGAGCCAGACGAGCCGACATGTTTGATAACTTCCTCTGATAACACATCCAACTCCATTATCATCTGACCACAACCGGCCACTGTGACAGACCAGAGGAATCAAAGATCATGGATGTGAACATTGTTTGCCATTAATGTGCCCACGAATCAGTGAAGGCTTGAGTAAATCAGAAAGGCTTGTTAGTCGGCCGTTAATACTTCTGGACTAACTTGATGTTGAACGAACTATCTCAGTACTGGAAGGACATGACTTTGTACCTCACAATGAACTTTCAGAAAGAAACAATTTGCTTACTTACTGAAATGTGAAAACAACTTTAGCTGGACTTGGTCTGGTTTGTGTGCTTTTTAGCCGGTGTTCAACGGGGAATAACACAACAAGATGAAACACGACGTAACGGTGTCGGACGGGTTACCAAACACATCTTTACCCAAAAACTATGGAAGGCGATCTGTCATAATGTCAATTATGTGGGAGAAAGAAGACTCAGAAAAGCCTGCAAGACCTAAAAAGGGGCACAACACAGCAAATATAGAAGTCTGCAATTAAAAATCGAGGGGAGCCAGCTGAGGAATGCTTCTCAAACGCAATCATAAACAACGACGCATCTGTTAGATACAATACTCACTTTTTACGTGTGTACGCACACAATAGGCCTTCATTGGTAAAATAGACTTCGACAATACAATCTCAATAACTTCCAACAAAACGTCGAGAGACTTTCCAGTCTTACCTTGATGAGATGAGCCAGGAGTTTCCTCAGAAACTGGTCCTGGCCGTAGCACAGGAAGCTCTGCGTGTACAGCTTGTAGGTTTGCCCGTAAAGCTTCAGCTCCTTCAGGTTGCTCTCGTCCTCCACTTTCTCAGCAGTCTCGAAGGTAATCTGGGTGGAGGCTCCACCTAAATCCAGAGCGCCGATTGTCTCTCTGCCAGAATTCAGCCACTTGCCCACGAAGCCATACTGAGGGGAGAGAAAAGATGAGTATGGACAGAAGAGCTGATGTCGGGCTTTTGATGGTGTTCATCCAACAAGGAACAGAGATTACACAGAGGGGGGAAAAAAACAGGTGACACTTTAAAAGGCCCTGGTGAGTTTATTTCTTCTTGTACTATCCATCATTCACACCCTCAGACACTAGTGCTGCCGTGCAAAATGTTTATTTAAAAAAAATACCATTGGATGAATCATCCTTATAAGACGTGATACAGTATATTTGGATGATTTCTGGTATTTGGGTGATGGATGGAGTAATAATGGTAAAAATATATTAACCTGTGTCATCATCATACATGATAATATATGTCATGGAAAGGTTGTAATTTACCTTCCAATACCATATTTACACAAAATACACCGAGTACCATCAAACCTATAAAGAAAAATTTCACTTTATATGAAAGTACGTAGAGATAAAAAAATGTGATCTAATATTTATTTATTGTTTTATCCTTTAATCTGCTATATATTTTGCTTATTCAGTTATGTTTTCATTGTTTTGCTGAGAATTTTAGCATCACGCGCTACAAACGTGCATGAGATGAAAGAAGCTGCGGAGTTGCTCACCCTGACAAAGTTTTCCAGCAGGTAGTTGACCGTCACCCAGCCGTACGCCCCCTCCGCCTGCCCACTCAGGATCACCGCCTCTTTAAACTTGAAGGGGTAAGAGCGCAGCTTGGTCTCCACCTCCTTCATCACGCGCCGGGACTCCGTGGAGTTAACGATGCTGTGGAAAGACCGCAGGATTTAATCCACACACTATCAAAGCCGTGCAGAATTATTGAGTTGTGGTGTAATGTGCAGTGATGGAGGGAGAAGTTGTACGGACTCCAGGAGCCTCATGCCAGCCGTGGCCCCCAGGCACAGAATCGTCTGGGCCTGCCTGGATTTGGGGATCTGGGACAGGGCTTCTTGCATGCAGGCCTCCAGACTCTTCGCTGCCTCGCCGCGGATGCCGGCATAGCTGGAGATCCCTCTACCTGAGAAGAAACAGTTACCGCTGTTTACATCTGCTGTCAGAGTAACTCAAGCCTGACCTCCTCGTGTGGGAGTCTCTAAGGAAACTCTGCAAACAAACTGAAGTCAGAAGGAGGAACAAGTGGCGGTGACTCTGGTGTCACCGACTGGCTCCTG
The DNA here is from genome assembly GCF_963383615.2 of Lipophrys pholis. Lineage (NCBI taxonomy): Eukaryota > Metazoa > Chordata > Actinopteri > Blenniiformes > Blenniidae > Lipophrys > Lipophrys pholis. The sequence goes on from NC_137638.1 coordinate 6,079,778, forward strand.
AGGAACTGCGGCCTTGCACAATCCACCACTGTTATATCCACTGTTATATGAAGGTGTTGATACTCGAAGGACCCTCAGAGAGGAAGTGAGAGCAACACTGGCGTCAAAATCTGGACAGTCCGAGGCTAAAAGTCTTCCACTTTCAGTGATATTTATACATTCCAATCATTTCATAATCATTGAACTTTACATGCGAGTGCACAGTTTCAGTGCTGAGTCTATGTATTTTGCACCAGAAGGTTTCATTGGAATTGGCTTCATTTTGAAATTGTAGTCAATTTATGTAGAAGTTGCTTGATTCTCCGAAAATATAGACGTTTTCATCATCTGCAAAAGAACATAGAAAAACCTTGAAGTATGGATTTGTGGAGCACAAAGGAGGAAATTTGCTCTGTATCCCCTGAACTGAAATGTGTTTGATGCCCCTGTTCTCAAACATTTGATTAAACAGATCTGGAAATGTAACAAGAAGGTCAGATGTTTTTAATTTCCAATGCTTCTGAGTAACCAGAATAGTCCAATACTTTAGTGTTTATTTATATTTAACACTCAGACATCAGGTGGATTTCTTGAATAATTAAAACGTCTACTTCTAAATTGACTTTACAGGTTATAATTTTTGGTCTTTATGCTCCATTCTTAAACAACTTCAGAAAATGACTCGTTTGACTTACATGATGGTGTTAAAAAAAACAACAGATTTTCCATCTAAGAAATATTGCTCAAAATTCTGCAAAGTACTGACTCGCTTTAATGCATTTGAAGTGTTTGGGGAGGATCCGATTTTATATTTACTGCAAACTTCAGGACAAAAATGTCACACAAAGTTACATTAAACCACATTTATTAATAAAAAGTACTTGTGAAGCTCACCTTTAACCTTACACTCGCTGTGCTGCGTGACGATGCCGGTGCCGTTCTGCTTGTCGGACGGCCACTTGTAGATGTACATGGCGGTGTGGGACGACCCGGCGTCCAGGACGATCCCGTACTGAAAGAGACGACACAATCAGAGTCCAGGAAGAACCAGAGGAAACACAACCAGCTCCTTTTTTTTGGCCTCAATACATCAAGATAAGACTGGGAGTCTAATATAATGAAGGTTTGTGCAGATAAAAATAAGCACAAATGTATTATTAACACAAAATGTGGAAACTGATCTAAAAACATCTACTAACGTCCATTTAGATGAAGTTTACACAAAATTTCGAGTCAAAACATATTGTTTTTGTAATGAAACCACACACACATATTTAAGCAGTGGACAATATGCTAAACATTAACAAAGGAGTTGGAGTTTGTTCGAAAAGTTCCGTTTTCACCTGGAGCACATGGAGACAAGAGCTGGAGCATTTTTGAAGAATTATGTTTTTCCCTCATTTAAATGTAGATGGAGTTGGATCGGTCTTTTTTTTAAAAAGTTGCTTTTCTCCCTTTTCCAAGGAGACGGAGTTCAAGCGTTTTAATAAAGTTGCGTTTTCTCCTTTTTTCCACGGACATGGGAGTAGACGGTTTTGTTCAAGTTTCCACAAAGATGGAGTTGGAACATTTTCAAAAAGTCGCACGGTCTCCCGTTTCCATGGAGACGAAGTCTGAGGCGTTTCCAAAAAGTTGTGTTTAAGTGACTCCGAGCACCGCTGTCGTATAAACAGACACCCACAACACAATGGAAGTTTTTCATTTGCGTTTTCACTACGTGTCACAAAGTCTCATAATGATTGTTTAAGATTGTGTTAAAACCCGCTCAGCCTTCAGCAGAGTTTCCTCAGCTGGCCCACCATGACTTCTATTTGTAGACTTTATTAGAAGACCATTTCTCTGTGGGACCCGATTGACCATAGCTGATAATCTTAAACGTTTTTTGCTAAATTCAGATTTATTTGCTGCAATGCTTTACTATGTTCGATCCCGTCCTCCTGTATGGTGAACAACACATAACAAACCTTCCATGTAAATATGGTGTAATTCATCTCAAAACCCTCATTTAAGCGTTCCTTTTGCACTCAGGGTTTCACCGTTAGTACATTCGTAGCGTCGACAGTTGTAACTACCGGTGCTGTGCAGGTTTGTTCCATTTAGTTGAAATGCAGCTGTGACAGCAACAGGATGTTGTCAAGGCGGCGAGGGAAGTGGCCAACTGCACCGTGAGGGGGATGTTTATTTGTCTTGTGTACACACTCTTTCTTTCTTTCTTTCTTTCTTTCTTTCTTTCTTTCTTCTAGCTTTTATCATCAGATATACTTATGAAATGTTTGTTCTCATATGAATTCAAAAACATACCACATACAATGCATATAAATGACAAATACAGCTCCTCTGTGAATACTTCTACTTTTGATTATGTTTAAAAGCATTTTATGAAATTATTATAAATTTGTTGAAACATGCACAAGATACAGTCACATACAAAAAAGAAAAAAAGATCGATTTACTATAATTTACACTAATATCAATCTATGCCCACGCATGTACGCACGCACACACACACACACGCACACTATCCACACACAGTATCTATTTATCATGTCTATATATATATATATATATATATATATATACACGTATATACACCAAAAAAATCTATATTCATTATACTCCCACCTATCTCGATATATTTTTATACATACACATATAAATACATATATAAATGGTTTAAAGTATTTAATTTGACTCACACTTCAGCACAATTTACACCATATAATCTAAAATAAATTCACAAGCTGGAACTAGCACGTCCATAATTTAAATTAAACCGATTAATTCTGCTTTGAGTGTGAATTTGCTTATACATTGTATGTGGCACAATGGAGGTATACTGTACAGCTGCCGGTGAGTACTTTGATCAAACTGATTTGAATTTCAGCTAAATTCTCTTACAAACTGTCACTTTCCACCTCCGGCTACGGCGCTACGAAGCCTCCAACCTTTTGTGCACTTGTAAAATGCTTTCATGCAAACTGTGTGTGTGTGTGTGTGTGTGTGTGTGTGTGTGTGTGTGTGTGTGTGTGTGTGTGTGTGTGTGTGTGTGTGTGCGTGTGTCTCTTGAACAGTGAGGAAGTATAGAAAAAACACAAAGAAACCACAAGGCCTTTAAAGTGCCGCCGTGTCTCTGACTCACTCTCAGAGCTGCTTAACTTCTGAGGCTGAGAGTCAGCAGCTCTGAGAGGGACCCAGCGGGTTCAGACCGGGACACCGCGAGCTCCAACTGAGTCCACTTCACCGGAAACACAGTGAACCAGACACAGCTACAGGAAATATCTCAATACTCTGGCACACATCCACTGTAAGGGGAGAGATTCAGAGTGGAAATGATAAGCTCAAGCTTTAAAATCTGCTCTTTTTTTTTTTTTTTTTACACTTCAGTTGTGTAACAACCAGCACACTCCTAATTCTGTTCATTTTCAATGTAGTAAAGCCAAGAATGGAATAATTTAGCTTTTTTTTAATATAACAAAGCTGAAATTTTAATAATTTAGGATTTTTTTAATATATTAAAGGAAAGAATTTGATCACTTTTTCCATGTTGAATGTAATAAAGTAAAATATGTACAATTCTGGGATTCTTTCACTATAAAAAAGCCAAAAATGTAATAATTGGTAATGTTCAATGTAATAAAGCCAATAATGCAATAATTTGTAAATTTTATGAGTAATACAGTTAATATTGTAATAAGTTTGGATTTTCTTCAACGTAACAAAGCCTTACTGTGGGGCGGCATGGCTCGGATGGTAGAGTGGTCATCTCCCAATCGGAAGGTTGCAGGTTTGATTCCCATCTCTGCCTGCCTACATGCCGAAGTGTCCTTGGGCAAGACACTGAACCGGGAGGGTCAAAGGGAGGGCCTAGCTTTTGAGATTGGCTAAACCCCTGACGACACCATATAGGGTTTGATTTCTGATTGGCTGGTTGGAGCAACACACTTTTTAAAAACTGAAACAAGCCGGGGAGAGAAATGACCGATTTTCTTCATTACTGGGCCGTCAGTCCAGATATGAGGACAATTATTACTGTTGGAAAACAATTAGAAAATGAATTTTGCATAATATGACCCCTTTAACTTGGACTCATATGCAGGTGAAAATAACAATGTTGAAAATATACTAAAGTGCAAAGTAATTTCTCGGAAACTACTCAAAGTTACATTCCATTGTAATGGCAAAGGCAGCCAATTGATGCGATGTATGAAATAAAACACATTCATCAATGTAAATGACTTTACTGTGACTAATTGGTGACAAATAGATCAAAAATATTTGAATGTTAATTCAAATCGTGCTCATACTCAACAGTTATACATTCACAGGACAAACATTACACTTGAATATCATTAAAATTGGATAGTAAGAGTACTTTAATTATTAAAGGCAGTCCATAGATACTTTTAACCACATTTAATTGCATTATCAACATCAGATGTGGGAATACTACTGAGAGTGTGTACTCGAGTACAACCACTGTTTCTTAAAAAGTATTATTGTGTGCAGATTTTTTCTTTGTGTCTACAACCATAAAATTCCCTACAAAACAAGATAATTCCGTCTGCGTGCAGAACAGAGCAGAACAACCTCCCGTCAGAGGCAAGAAAGATATTTTCATTTCCTTTGGGGAACTGCAGCGCTTCTGCATGCAGAGTATTACAACAGAGAACCCAGTTCTATAAAAGGTAATTGTGTGTACTTACCATGTTCTCCGGGGTCTTCGTCGTCTCTCGGGCTGGAAGAACCACCAGCAGAATTCCCACGATGGCCAGGACGAGCAGCACCACGGGGGGGAGGATCTGGGCGAGCCGGAGAGCCATGATGGCAGGACGGTGCCACTGCGTAACGGTGTGAGGGAGCGCGAGGGCGCACGGTGGGCGCGCAACCCGAGGGCGCGCGTTATATAGGGCAGGATGCTGCCGCTTAAGGGTTTGGTCTCAGCTTGTTACGCACCGTGCGTGTGGTGAGGCGTCCAGCTTCCTCTTACACCTACACACACACACACACACACACACACACACACACACACACACACACACACACACACACACACACACACACACACACACACACGGATGCAAGCAAGGACAGACCAGGAAAACAATGACTCATTACAATAATTATGACATCAGAATACCAGTAATACTAAATACTAATTATGCAATAGAAATAACCTTTACACTTCTGCAATTTTCAAACTAAATGATGTCCAGAGATGATGAAAGGCTCAAGACCCTAAAAGATCACACTGATAAACAAGTCTCACCTTTTCTTTTCTTTTCTTTTCTTTTCTTTTCATGTATAATGAGAGGGATCTTCCAGGGCTGGGCAAACAATCGACTTAATCGAATTATCGAATTTGTAGCTAAAATCGATTTTCATTGTGCAAATGTGAATCTACCCCCCCCCCCCCCCCCCCCCCCGCCCCCCCTCCAGTTTTTCGGCACTTTCCGGCTCTTGTTCTACCACTCCTTGAGGGTTTCTGTTGTTGTTGTTGCACTTTTGCGTAAACCTGGGTTAAAGCTGGAATCTTTTTCACTATTGTTCACTCTCTCTCGCTAGTAGTACTAGTAGACATTTTCAGCCTCACTAGTAGTACTAGCAAGGTCAAAAACAGCTCATTAGTAGTACTCGTGGGCACATTGGACCTGACCAGTAGTATAGTGATAGTCAAAAATGATGCACTAGTAGTACTATTACAAATTTTGATGCTCACTACGACTTGTAATGTAAAAATCATCTTACTAGTACTACTAGAGAACATTTTGACCTCACTAGTAGTACTAGTGAGATCAAAAACGCCTTACTAGTGCCACTAGTTGGACCTAGTAGTGTTATTCGTGTGGTACAGTAGTTTACTAGTGAGGTTTGATTGCACACTCGCAGGTCAAAAGTAGCACTAGTAGTGGAAAAACCATTACTAGTAAGAGACAGTCGTTCTACTAGTGTGCCCTAGTTGTTCTACTAGTGCGGACAAAGAGCGTACTAGTACATGGACCTTAAATTTTGATATGAAGGATATCAAATAAATGCTCTTTCCATACAGACCAAGAAAAGAATGACTCATTGTGTGGGTTTGGGATCTGCACGGTGCAGAGCGGCGCTCAGTGATCACAGGCAGGCTCTGGGTGTGTTTGGCCTCCTCATTGTTGGTCCTCATTGTGAACGTAGAACACTGTCAAAAAGATTTCGTGAGAATTTAAGCCGTGAGCAGACACTGAGCTTCGTAGCTGCATTATTGCAGAGAAGTTACTGCCTTTGTCATCAAGCAGAATCAATCATAGGATCAATAGTCTTTAGATGTGGACTCAACTTTTAACGACCGCTCACAGAAACATGTTTATCCATTGTTTACATGCTCAGTGTGGATAGAAAATAGAGTTCGTATCACCAGGTCCTAATCCTGCAACGTGATCACTTATGATGATTTAGATCAGTATACAATGTATCCTGATGAGAAAATATGTTGAGGTGAAATTATTAATTGTTCTATAAAAATTTTTTTTTTTTTTCTAACTGAATATGTTGCAAGAATAAGGGGATTTAATTTAAATTTAAAAAAAAATCTCTCGTGTAACAGACTAAATATAAAGACTAAATTTAACGTAGAAAGGATTTAATTCATATAAAGTAAAATGACAAAAATTGACACGTGGTGTGTTAATCTGAGAATTTCTCATAATTATCCTTTAAAAAATAAATCACGAAGAAAACTGTTCAGGTGTGTAACGACAAATAAAGTCATAATTATGACCAATTTAAATGTAGTAAAGTCAATAATATCATAATTTGAGATTCTTTTTTCTGTGACTCCTGGCCGATGGATTCCAATAGCTGTTAACAATATTATCTTCGCTTACAGAAAGTAAAACTTTCAGCCAGAAGCGACACAAAACACACGTGTTGAGAGAGTTTCAGGGTCGTTCAAGTAGTTTGAGCTCTGCGATGGAGGTCTGTCATCCTCCAACTTGTCGCCAAAATTTTACCGTATTTTCTGGACTACAAGGTAGCTATAATGCGTCATAAAGAGAGAAAAAGAAATATACAGGAACATCGCAATAAAAGTATTGATTGCATGGAAATGAACATACCTTTTCAGACGCCTGACATTTGTTTTGATTCAGACACTGAATTTTGGGTTTTCATTATCTGTAAGCTATAATCATCAAAAATACAAGAAATAATAAATATTGACCTTTTTCACTAAATTCAATCTGCTGTGAAAGTCACATTTACTTTCACATATAAGGTTCCGTTTACGTTGCAACTATATCAAGTGAAAATGCTGAACCCTCGCAGTGTTTTTGGGGGTCCGTTTACACAACAATGGCGGTGAGACAACTTGTGGCCTGGCAGGATAACCACATCGGTTACAGTGTTTCTGCCGTTACCACGGAAACGGACATCATTTTCAGAAAGTTGCCGTGTGAACGTGAAACTTTTCTGAAACGAAAACCGCTGTGTTTCCAAACGACTAAAAAAAAGTGTAACTGACAGTCTGGAAAACACGGCCGACTGCTACTGTAGTTAGATGATGTTACGGAGTATTAAAACAGATAAAACTCTACTGTGAGCAGAACTTTCCTGGTGAATATGTGTGAGTCGGTGAATCCTGCAGTGAGCCGATCGAAGCAAAGGACTTTGATTCTTCTACAGAGTGGAAATGATGTCAGGTTTCTCGCGGAGCATAATGCACAGTGAACCAGTGAATTACATCAAATTACAATATATTCTTTCACTGCACATTCTCTCTCCAATGCAAATAGCAAGATAACTTCCTTACCATCGATCTTACGTTCACCTGCTGCAGTTGGGCAGTTCTCAGTTTTCCTCCATGAACCACTCGGCCTCCTGTCTCCGCTTCACTTTCAGCTGCTGATTTCCTGTCATCTAACGTCTAAAATCCTCACACCGGAGCATCACCGAGCAGTTTCCATCCTTGTTTTCATGGTAAAACTCTACCTGATTACCATTAAAGCTTTTTTATTAATGGTTAATTCATCACTTTTCACATATATCCTCTGGCTTATATTACAATAAGATGTGAATTCAGGATGGTTCTACAGGAGTACACGAATTGAGGATGATTTAAGGCTTACATGAGAAGGTTATGACCCTGTCATGATGGGGTTTTATGTCTTATGTTTGGTGTGTGGATGTCTCGGTTGAGATGTGATGAATTCAGCAGCAGGTTGGATGAGTATTGGATCGAGGTTCAGCCTGAAGTTATCAGGTTTGGTTCTGATGGAGCCTCAGACTTCTGCTTCACGGTGTCGTCTTCTGCTGAATCCGAAGAAGAAATCTCACCTATGCAAGGTCGATTTAGTCACATTTTTTTTTACAGCATTTTGTTGGTCTATCAATGGGAGAGTATTAAGGCCAGTAATGTTAAAGAAAAAACAAAGATCGGAGGTAGATAACTTTTTTATAATTCACTTCAAGGAAAATGTTGAAATCCAATGCCGAGGTCTCTGCTCCTTTTTTGATTTTTTTAAACAGATTTGCGGCACAAATATGAAATAAAACCAATTTTTACTGTGATCTAGTTTCAAAAGGTTAGTCCATGTACAATTTCTGTTTTGACGGGGTCCAGCTTTCATGTACAAACATATCATTATGATGCATCTCTTTCTGTGATGTACTTTGTATAAAAATAAGCTTTATTCCTTAACATAACTACCGCCCCTATTTTATAATTTTTTTTTGATCAATTAATAATTTTCTTATTTTGTCAGTGCAAACTATGACCAACAACTATTTAAAGTCTGGTGATGGAAATAGGGATCGTGAGCTGATGGGAAAAACTCTGTTTCTATTACTCTATTTCAAAATGTGCTGTGAAGCTCTGGAATAAATAGAAAATAGAGTTTAGCAGTGATGAACCATGAAATGCTTTTATTTAATCCATCCAGCTTGAAGATGTCCCATTAATTTTCTCCAAGTGGCTCTGAAAAGTGGACTCTGTTGTCATTACCCCCACTCTGCCACTAGAGGACGCTACATTACAACTGCGGAGGAATAGACTCAGCACCACAAACACAGACCAGGGCTCTGCAACCTTTCTATGTTAATAATTAACAAAACATGTTAATTATCTGAAATTAGGGAAAAAAACATTTAAAAAAAAGAACACAGCCATATATACAAAAGCTGAAGTTGCATTCATAAAGTGTCACAGATATATTTGAATAAATCTTTTAATTTTGAGTCCAGACTTTTCCTTTTTTTCATGTATTTTTCTACTTAAGCCGTTTAGGTGTTTACAACCACAGTGTGCTTCTAACTGTTACATCAGTTTGAGTTATACTAAACTTTTTTTTAATTCTTCCCCTTTATTCCTTCATTTCTTCCCTTTTTCTTTAGAATAATTTTCTTTTCTTTTCTTTCCCTTTTGTCTTGTCCCCCTTATTTTTCTTTTTAAATATAAATTTTCTGCGTGTTTTTCCTATTTGAACTATTTTGGACTGTTCTTACTGTATTTTTTTTTTGTTGTTTTACCTAATTATTTGTATACATTTTTTAGCAAATCCAATGTTTTCTGGTTGGTTTAGCTGCTTTAGCGTACTTCACAGTTTTTAGCCTGGAGATGAGACCACTTTTGATAATCAATGTGGAATGCAAATAAAACAAAAATGAAAAGAAAATGTTTTTCTACAAATAATATTCTAAAACGTATTATTTTTCTCCCCGGTGTTGTAAACAATGATTCTTTCCACAGGTCACTGTGAACACGGCTCAACACCAGGCTTCAGGGCATGTAGTTCATATGCCAGTCCTTTAAGGGCGCTGTGACTCACCAAATACATTAGAAATGCTGAAGAAGACACGGGGCACATAGAAATTTAGACTAAAAGTAGACTCCTGCTCATAGACTTCTGTATAACTCTGAGTTATGCCCCCGTTCCTCCTCCTGCTATAGTCAGGTGCTTCTGCAGCTCGACCGGAGCTTGTAGTCCGAGATTGTTGTGGCTATTAGACGATATCACGGACCGCCGTGGGGGGAAGATTACATCATCTTTTTTCCACAGATGATTGTTTTCTTAGACGTCAGTTGCAGAATTTCTCCACTCTGGGACCCCTTGTTTTTAAAAAAAACAAAAAACATTTTCGAGCTTCTAAAATGCCGCCTCCGCCAAAAACAGCTCGCTTATGTGAACCGGCGTTCTCATGTGGAAGTCCCCCAAGAGCCACACGTGGCTCCAGAGCTGCAGGTCACAAGGTCGCCAACTCATGGTTCTTTAAACGGCATAGTTTTAAGCAGTTCTGCGGTCTCCATGGAAACAGACATCATTTTGAAATCGTTGCCGTGTAAACACAAAACCTTTCTGGAATGAAAATGGGGAAAAAAAAGAAAAAAAAAACGACACGTTTTCATATGAAACGTTGTCATGGAAACGTGGAGATGATATGTGGGGTACAGGAAATACAAAAGTGGGGAGCGACCTCTCTCGATCGGCAGTTCTAACTCTGTGAGTCGTCAGTCAACAGGTCATCTTGGGAAAACTCTTGAGAACAACTATGTAAACATGTGAGTGGATGAAAGCACAGAAGGTTTTCCCTCAGCTTGACTGTCACTTTGACCAAGTGTGTGTGTGTGTGTGTGTGTGTGTGTGTGTGTGTGTGAGTGTGTGTGTGTGTGTGTGTGTGTGTGTGTGTACACCGAACTGTAGATGACACAGCAGGTCATGGGGGGGGGGGGGGGGGGGTATCTCTCTGTGGTTGGTAAAGTCCAGAAGGGGGCAAAGAGTCCAAGAGGGGGTGTTTAGCCTGACCAGAATTTGGGTAAGGGTGGGGGGAGGGGGGGAGGGGAAGGGGGTGGGGGGGTGGTGACACAAATGGCCGCGAGGTGAAGAGGTCGGCAACATAATTCTGAAATGCACAGATAAATTAGAAGTGTCCAGGCTCAGCGGTTCAACCAGCCACCTGATGTTTCCTTTACAAACACTAACCCCCCTGAGCCTCCCCCCTGCCCCCTCCTCCCCCCGAGAGCCGCTGCACTGTAAAAAATGGCCCCACCACTCCTCATCTGACATTGTTTTTAAAGTGGAAATGAACCAATGTGAGAATAACATGCCAATTGAATTCACTTTGTACTGAGAGTCTCAAGACTTTGGTGGAGCGGCTTTGACCTCAAAGGGACATAATATCAGATTTTTTCTTTTTGATGCATTGAAAAACTAACTAAACTATGTTAAAAGACCTGACCTCACCTGTCCAGGTGTCCTTGTCCTCGCACATAGTTAGCTGGGATAGGCTCCAACACCCAGCGGCCCTGCACAGGATTAAACGGTATAGAAGATGGAAGATGGACGTATGGATGAAGTGCCAACCAACCAACCAACCAACCAATCAACCAACCAACCAACCAACCAACCAACCAACCAGTCAGCCAACCAACAAACCAACCAACCAACCAACCAACCAACCAACCAACCAACCAGCCAGCCAGCCAGCCAGCCAGTCAACCAACCAACCAACCAACCAGCCAACCAACCAACCAACCAACCAACCAACCAACCAACCAGCCAGCCAGCCAGCCAGCCAGTCAACCAACCAACCAACCAACCAGCCAACCAACCAACCAACCAACCAACCAACCAACCACCCAGCCAGCCAGCCAGCCAGCCAGCCAGCCAGCCAGCCAGCCAACCAACCAACCAACCAACCAACCAACCAACCAACCAACCAGCCAGCCAGCCAGTCAACCAATCAACCAACCAACCAACCAACCAACCAACCAACCAACCAACCAACCACCCAACCAACCATCCAGCTAACCAACCAACCAACCAACCAACCAACCAACCAACCAACCAACCAACCAACCAACCAACCAACCAACCAACCAACCAACCAGCCAGTCAACCAACCAACCAACCAACCAGCCAGTCAACCAACTAACCAACCAACCAACCAACTAACCAACAAACCACTCAATATTTATAGAGCAGTTTCATATAATAAAAAACATCACAAATTGCTTCACATGTTAAAAACTGAACCGTCTCTTCTCCCACAGGCAGACTGACCAACAAAATATATTTTATTATACACTATACGGCACTGTTCTGTGTATGTATGTTTTTTTTTTTTTGTATTTCTCACAATTTTAATATATAATTCCTGGACGTCCTGGTAAATGGCGCTGCATCCATCCATCTTCAGCAGGAGAAAACCTACATGGGACATGCAAACCCAACACAACACAGTACAACCAGTTTACTAGAGAAGAAGGAAACTGTCATTTCCTTTTTTTTTTTTTTTCATTTGAAAAAGGTTGAACTTGCAGATGATAAATTTCACCGCACCCTCAGGAACACCAGGAACATCAAAGACGTTGTAGTAAGCATGTGTTCAGAGACTCACAACACTGCTGTTGAGCAACCCAACGGCCAAAACGTGACAAAAATGCTCATTTATTATAGAAAAAAAGTGTGTTTTGCTGTTTTTTTCTTTGACATGTGCAACTCAACCACCTTCTTAACTGAGCAGTAATTACACTTTTATTCCAGAATATTTGGGTCATAACTTGAAAAGGACATGTTGGCCATTTTACCTTTTTGAGTTAATTTTATCTGTGACCGCGTGTCGAGTTGGTAATGAGCTGCTCTCATGAGACTCAATCAGCATCTCATCTTTCTCTGTATGGTCTCCATTTCCAGTCAGATAACAGGCGGCAGCAGCTCTCCTGTTAATTAGATGGAATCACTCTGCGTCCATCAGCATCTCATTTCATCAGTTAGCAGACAAACTTTCAATAAACAAGACTCCATTGACGGCACGCTTTTAAAAAGCTGCTGTGTTTACATGTGTGACGTCTCCTGACACTGAAGTCTGCTTTTCAGGTTAAAACGTCTTCTATGTGCATAAACAACTTATTCTAGGCTCATCACAGACTTTCATTTAAGCTGTTTATACCGCTTTTAGCCGTTTCAAACCAATTCAACGTTGTTTTTTTTTGTTGATTCAGCAGTTATGGATAAGTATTCTGTTTTAGCTGTTTTGTTATAAAACATATTTCATTTGCTTTGTTTGTAGTTTTTGCCTTTTAAGCCTTTTTAACCATTTTAGGTGGATATTCTTGCGCTTTCTAGGTGATTGAGCCATTCTGTCCATTTTTTTCCCTCAACCATCTTGTAGGGCTGGTCCAAGTGGCAATTTTTTTAAAAGTTTAAATCAAATCAGGGGCGGCAAGTCCGTTTCATTGTAAAGTGAGAGTCAAGTAGTGAGCGTCAAGGAGTGAGAGCAGCGTTGCAGCGCGGGGGATTTCAGGTCCAGTCCAACCATTCAGGCTGTTTTAGTTCTCTATTTAGATTTTTTTTTAACTCTATCACATTTGATCTCTTTTTGTTGTTTTATCAGTTTTAGCTGTTTCAACAATTTTAGCTGGATGTTTGAACAATTTTGACCATATTTTCTGGATGTTTTCGCCATTTTAACGATTTGAGTTTTAAGCAATTATTTTCCCCCTTTTTTTGTTGAATTAATTTAAAAGTTACAGCTAGATCTTTTGTTATTTTAGCTGTTTTGAATGTTTAATTTGTTTAAACCCATTTAGCGCTTTAGTCATTTTAGGCATTGGTTATTATAACTATATGTCTTTTTATAACTATATATGTCAATATAAGACATTTGAACAATTTTAGCAGTTTTAACAATTTTAGCTAGTTTACTTTTAACAGATGTAGACGTCATAATTCATGTTGTAGTTAGTGTTTTTAGCAGTTTTAGCTTGGTTTAGCAGATTTGCAATAAAAACTGTTTAAACATTTTATTTATTTTAGCCATTTTTGCTACTTTTTGCCGTTTTAGCTGTTGTAGCTATTTTAGCTATTATAACTAAACGTTTCAGCCCTTTTCAATTGATTTTGCTGCAGTTTTAACTTTTATATCCCGTTTAACTGGTTTAGGTTTGTGAACTTTGAGCAGTTTAAAAATAAACAACAGTTTTAACTTTAGTAACCTGTTAGTGGTTTAGCTTTTTGAACTGATTTAGCTGTTTTACCTCGCATCATGACCTTATGAGTCATTTTATGCTCCTTCCCCACACATCCCGGTGAATCAGCGTCTTTGGCAGTGAAAGCCAGCGAGTCTATCATGTATTCACATCTCATACAGTGAAAGCTCCAGGGGGGGCTTCAGAGCTGCCCCCACCCCCTACCGGGTCCGGTCCCAATCCACATTTTTTGCAGTGTAGCTGTGGCCCTGAGAGCTTCCACAGGCCGCCGCTGCACTCTGGAGAGCCGGGGCAAGCAGAGGGCATTCACACCTTGTTAAGTTTTACAACTGGGGCATTTGTCGGTCCCAGGCTTCTATTGCCCCCGCGACTCTGGCCCTGCTTTGAAGTGACCTTCTCCATCGGCCGAGGCGATGAAGACATTCGGGGGGGTCTTCTCTGATGAGCGTGACCGCGGCACCTTCGGGTGCATTTGGCCTGCTGGAAATCACTGAAGCTACCTTTCTTTAGGGGCAGTTAAAGGGTTAAAGTGGCATTGATTTAATTACAGCGGCAGTCATTCCTGAGAAGTGTGTACTGGGAGGGTATATAACTTCAGGCCAAAACGTTTCGTAACATCAATAATTATTCACCAGTTTTGAGATTTGATTTTGACATAAATAAATAAAAATGATTGTTTTTTATTAGCGTGCACACATGAGTCACAGATGCTGTGCATTTGTGAAGTGCAGATTTTAAGATTTCACTCCTTTTTTGTGACATTTATTGTTTTTGGGTATATGCATGATAAACAAAATACATTAATGCAACAATATGATGCAAAACCCACAAACTACAACAAGCAAAGAAAAGCACAATCATCATTTAAAGTATAATAAACAGGTTTTAATAAAGTGAGTTAGTTGTGTGTCATTGTTTGTTACTATATTGATTAACAAGTCTAATTCAATTTGGGACATTTACCAAAGAGAAAAGGCTTTCTTTTTTTCTTTTTTTTATTATTATTACTATTTTTAATGGGATTTGGCAGCATTTTAGCAGTTTTAGCCTTACATTTTTTTGTAGCCTTAGAAATCTTAATTTTTTTATCTCTTTGTCACTCTAGCTGTTTATTTTTTTTAGCCTTTTAGCCAGTGGCAGACCTGGCTGGTTTTCCGCTCTAGTTAGGGTTAGTTTTAGTTGTTTCACCGTGGAGCTATTTCAGCAAATGTACGTCAACTTTTGCGATGATATCTGTTTTTATAACAATATATGTTTCGCCATTTTAGTGATCTTCACCCTTTAAGACTTTTGCTGCTTTAGCATTTTTATCCATTTTAGTTGTTCTAACCATTTAAGTCATTATCATGTTTTGACACTTGAGCTATCTTTACAGTTTTAAGCATTTTAACTGTAACTATTGTACCCATTATATATTTCCTTCCATTTGAGCCATTTCAGTTATTTTTGCTGTTATAGCCATTTTAGCATTGGCTTAGTTTAAGGCATTATAAATGTTTGGTCATTTTACCTCTTAAAAACGTGTTATTAGTTTAATATTTTTTGCTCTTTTGACAGTTTTAACTTTTACCGATTTATGATGTTTTAGTTTTTTAAAGCCACTTTAGTTATTTTTACCATTTTAGCCATTTTAGCATTGGCTTAGTTTAAGACATTGTAGATTTTCGCTCTTAAAGGCATGTTATTAGTTTAATGATTTTAGTTTTGGCTTTCCACGGTTTTGAACATTTTCACTTTTTAAAGCCATTTTAGGTAGTTTGAGAAGATTTGTTTTCCTGGGATTATTGATTTTTTTGAATTTGATCATTTCGGGGTTTTTCAACAGGACTGTTCTCACGGGGGAGTTTTTGTTCTACTCAGACGTTCCTGAGATGCGGTTACAGCTTCATGGATTGCTTCACTTGAGGTTTCCCCCCCCTCCCCCCCTTTTACCTGTGCATGACAGACTGCTGTAAACTGCATGAAGGAATGCCCATTGAGGTGATTAAAGGAGCAGAAAGCAGGTGATATTTAAGAACGGGGTGTCGGGGGGGATTTGGTATGTGAGGACGAACGTCTCGAAGCAGGAGGGGAAGAGGGGAGGTGAAAGTAATCCCGCAGCACAGTGCCATCCTCTGACAGACTGTTATTTGTGTCAGCCGCTCGTCACTCACAGGAATCCTGCTCGATTCAGAGCGGCTGGAAAAGAAAGCCCGCTGAGCAGGAAGGATTCAGAGCTGATCCCGACCAGGATCAGGTTCCCCCCAAAGACCCCCGTTCATCCACCCAGGGAGAAACTTACATTAGTACAGCTTTTTTTTTTTTCTTCTTGCTTTTTTTTAGGGAGCTTCACTGTAAAACTGAACAAGGTACGTGAAGATTTTCCTATTAATTTTCTTCCCCTTATATTGTATTCGTAGAATTTTATATCTACAATAATAGAAATATAAATTTAAAAAAAATAGACATTTTATCAAGATTTGAGCTGTTTTAACATTTACAGCCACTTTTTTTTGTATTTTAAATTTTTTTTTTTTACTGATTTAGGTAATTGTTTTTGTTTCTTAACTATTGATTTGAGGAAATTTTGTGACCCCCCCCCCCCCAAAAAAAATGTATGTGACATTTTCAGAATTGTTCAACTTGTTGTTACAACCATATTAGGTAATTCTTTTTTTTTTTTTGCCAATTTCAAGCATTTTCGACATTTGTTTTTCCAATGACTTAACTATTTTGGCCAGTTTTTGACATTTCTGCTATTTTAATGTTTTTTCTTAACTTTTCCCATTTAACTTTTTGTACTTTGGCCATTTTAACATTTGTTTATTTTACATTGTTTCAAAACGTTGCCTTGCAAACGTGGGACATTTCTGAAACGAAAACACAAAAATAAGACATTTTCACTTTGATTCTCCTCCAGATATCTGTACTTTTTTGATGAATGAAGCATTGAAGACGGCAACTCTACACTTTCTATTTTAAGTGGATTTTTATAGTGTAGCCAGTGTTTCCTTTGAGGTGATGAAAAGTCTTTTGAGGGTGTGGTCTCTCAATTGGAATGTTGAAGGTTTGATTCTGTATCTGTCCACATCTAGAAGTGCCCTTGAGCAAGACATTGCTCCCAATTGATGATGGGTGAATGTGATAAACAATGTAAAGCGCTTTGGGTAAAAGTGGGAAAGCATGATATAAGTAAAATCCATGCAGCATTCTTTTGTTGTTTTACAGTGCAGAAGGTGGACAGGAGGCACCTGAAACAGTGTTGTACCCACCTTCTCAATACCAGTGACTTTTCTTGTCAGGTCTGAATGTGGGATTAAATCTCTGCAGCACACCCACTCTGCAGAAGCTGGATGTGAAATAAAAGCCTCCATTGTGTTGATGGCGACTCCCTCACCCTTCCACCTCACCCCCTCACCCTCCACCCCGGGACCCTCACAGCTTCCCGAGCCTTCCCTGGCCTCACCTCACACACACTCTCTCAACCCTGAACCGGCAATTAGCCGCTCCAATCAGAGCCGGCACTCGGGACTAATTGTTTCTAGCAGGCCATTGTAAAGTACCGAGTCGTTTCCATTCGGGGGAGAACGGGGGGGGTGTTGCCACCTCCTTGTGTGTCAGATTGGGGAGGGTCGGGGTGGGAGGGGAATCGTTCCAGCCGGAAGATAAGCCACAGGCCTCAGAGGAGACTTAATTTTCACCTTCCTTTCACGGTTCAGGTGCAGTTGTGTATTGAGGCGCAATCTGCAGTAGGTGGGTCGGTCTGACAGATACAGTACCTCACAGGATGTCATTCATCGCCCGCTTCCGGACTCTGCTCAAAAAGAGTGTGTGTGTGTGTGTGTGTGTGTGTGTGTGTGTGTGTGTGTGTGTGTGTGTGTGTGTGTGTGTGTGTGTGTGTGTGTGTGTTTCACTGGTGTCCTGCATTTTTCTCCCCTTCTTTGCCTCAAACAACTGTCAGGACATGAAGTGCAGGACTTCTTTTTGCCGTCAGATGTGTGTCATGACGGCGCGGGTCTCGGGACGGGATTTAAACCCTCCACCTGGTCCACGTTTCACTGCTCCCGACTGCTTTCACCTAACTTTAGTTAAGAAGAAGCACATCGGGGGTTCCCAATAATCTGTCGGTCTGTCTGTGTGTCCCCTAACTCCAACTGGAACAGCAGAAAGTCTGCTTCTGCAGGTTTCTTCCTGTTTACAGGGAGTTTTTTGCTTCCACCGTCTCCTCTGCTTGCTCATGTGGAATTGTTGGGTTTTCTCTGTAAAAGAGCCCCAAAATGACTGTGTTGCATTTGATGCTATAGAAATAAAATTGAATTTAGTCTGAATCTGAACTCCACCTGGATCTCAACAAAACAATGACCACATTCTGAGGCTTGACTTCTGTTTGATACCTTCAGGTGGGCTTATAACGTTTCCCTCACCAGGCTTCTCAAAGCTGCTCAGCAGAACGGTCAAGTGTTTTCTGGCGATTGTGACTGTTTATTGTGATTGTTTTCATCCTAGTTTTGTTTGTATTTCATCTAACTTTATTTATTTATTTATTTCCCAGAAAGTGATTTCTGACGGTAACAGAATTGCTCTTGGGGATAAATAAAGCGACAGCCGGAGCTGATCAGCAGTTCATCGCAGGACAAGCAGACAGGGTCATTCACATCCACCGGACATTAAGCCTCCGTTCACACTGCAGGTCTTGATGCTCGATTCCCTGATGAGATCCGATTTCTTTGCGTGAACGTTCACACTACATTTTGAATGCGAGTTCCATCAGACTGCAGTGTGAACGCTGTCTGACCCACGTGTGCAGAGGAAGGCGTGACGTCACGCCCGACACGCTGTTTACTGAAGTCAGTAAGGATGGAGATTCACTGACGCAAAACCTTGCAATTTTTCCAAAGATTAATCCCGTCACTTGTGTCTACCATGTCCCTTTCCTCCATTCTTTTTTCCTCACACATTTGATGGTTGCTCCTTCCTCCGATGCAGATTCGCGGTCAACATTTTACTGTGTATATGGGTCACTTGTGAGACAGCAATTCGGAATTGGGCCGCATTTGCCTTCTGTGTGAACGCAGCCTTGGAGGCACTGACGCACTTCAAATTGTGGGAGGAAACAAAAACACCTGGAGAAAATCCACGCGCAGGGAGAACGTGCAAACTCCACACATGGTCCAGCCTGAACTCAAACCGATGACAAGTGTAACCCACTTTACCACAGAGCAACCCACTTTACCACAGAGCGCAACAGAACATTAACTTATCTGGTGTAAAAGTCTGTCCACACCCTGAGAGCTGCTCCAGTATTAATTGGAGTGTGACTGGAAATGTACTGGGAGCTGCACACGTACACACACACTGCAGTGGACCCTTGTGTTTGGTGCCCGGCCTGTAAACCTGAGAGGAGGAGGAGGAGGAGGAGGAGGAGGAGGAGGAGGAGGAGGAGGAGGAGGAGAAGCAGGAGGAGGAGGCTGGGTGCTGAAGTGAGGGTCCAGGCAGACTTTTCTCAGGAATGCTGGAGCTATCAGAAGTGACATGTAACCGTATCCTCTGTCAGATCTGGAGCTTTATCTGCTCCTTCAGCCTGCTGACGTCTTCTGTCTGAACCTGAGAGCCTCGTACAGGAGGAGCCTCCTGCCACCCTGCACCGACCTCCACAAAATAAACATTTAAACAAACTACCACTTACTACCACAGACATGCCACATTAGTCCAAAACACATCTAAATATCTTGTAGTTGTTGTCAAAGCCCACGTTTATATGACATATCAATTGAAAACGCATGGTTTTTGTGTTTTTATTCAGAAAAAACGATTTGTTGCTGTTTGGTTTTGTAATGAAACAACCCACACATGCACACAGAGCACAATACTCTGTAAACATTAACAATGGGAGCACACGGAAATGTGTATGGACAGATGAACAAGTTGGATTGTTATTACGGCGACTGTCAACCATGAAACCAAATCCCAGGAGAATATGGGCTGGGAGTCATAACACTCAAACATTGTTGTTATTGTCCATCTACTCTCGCGTGTGCAGAACTATTTACTATGGCCGTGGTCTGCATTCGTGGTAACATCGCTTCAGAAAAGTTGCGCTTTCCCCCGTTTCCATGGAGACGAAGTTCGATAATCATCAGAAAGTTCCACCTGTTTTCGAAAAATTGCATTTTCACAGGCTCCAAGCACTGTAAAATATGTACGTATAGACCTGGAACATGTTCAATAATCATTTCACTGCTTTCCATACATGCTTCTCTTCATGATAACGCCTGCACTGTATCACAAACAAAAAAAAATCCAAACACGAGAAGCGAAATAGAGCATTGAGTCCATGTATGTCACTTATGGCCCTCAGGACTTGCGTACAGTGTGATCATCCAGTCACCGACGAGACTCCTCGGTGTGTCACACATTAATGGCATCGATCATCAAAAACAGAGAGTGACACTGAAGAACTGACAGTTACTCAAGGTAGAAGTTATTCTGAACAAATGAGCATAAATACATTTTTTACACAATTTTACAGCCAGAAAATCAAAATCCAATCAATGTAGTTCCATCAGTTAGTAAGAGGAAGATGCTCTACTGTATAATCTGGCTATTAGCTGAGGTCACATCAGTTGTATGAAACTGCATTTGATTTTTGTTCTTCATAAAAAGATGGACATTCTCCAAGGATCATATTTCAATTAATGCATTCATTAATTTTTTTAACCTTATATACGACTTTATGATCCCATGAATGAACTTGTTTTCATAATATCCAATGTTTTGTTCCCATTTTTTTTCCATTCCATTCCATTTAAATTCATCAATTCACTTGATATGCTTGAAAATGAACAATTCGATATTTAAAATGAGGATTTTCAAATATTTATTTTCTATTTTCTCATATAATAATCTTGCATCCAATTCTCTCCGTCTTTAGTTCTGTCTTTTAAATAACAGGATGGATGCTTGGATGAAAACCAGCGGCAGTAATTGACTGTGTGGTACTTAAGTCTAATTCAGGATTCTCAAACACTTTGATTAGATCCACATTAAATCAACGGACATCCTCATCAGGCTCGGTTATATCACGTTGGTCCTTGACAGCATTAACCTGGCATTATTCTTCAGAAATAGCACCTCTTGTCTTTTCATGACATGTTGCCCCCACGTCCCCCCCCCATCCCTCAGTAGGTGCCCTGTTTATCTTTCAGAACAGCTCCACTCAATTACAGCCTAATTAAAGGGTAATTATTTGCTTCGGAACAGTGTGCTAATGCCTGTTTGAGGATCGCTGCCACCACCCTATTAGTTCACGCACTTGCGACCCGACTGAGTGTGCTAATGGCATTACTGCAAACGTCTTTGACCCCCACCTCTGTTTTCTTTCCACTCAAGCAAACAAGATCAAACGCTGCTATCAGAGCAGATAGCGGAGGCCTCTCTGCACCAACAGACCAACTTCTGCAGGCGCTACCAAATGAATTGTCTGGAGGTAATCCATGGACGGATTGTAAACGTATCATTTTTAGAGGCGTGTTGAAGCCCCTCACCTCGGCGACGGGTCCTGTAGCGACTTGCTGGAGGCTCGGTGTTGAAACTTCGCAGGTGAGCGGAAACCAGAGATTGTGGGGTTTTCTTTTTAAAGTGTTTAAGTGCTGTGTTTGAAAGTGTCCTGTTACGCCGCTCCCTGTGTGACCACCTGACACCCCCCACCACCACCACCTCACCCCGTCCCCCGTCCACTCCTCCCGCAGTTCTGAGACTCTGGGGTGAGCTGGGTTTGGTGTTTCAGGCAGATTTCCCCTGAAGGTTCATCAAACGGCTCTTCGGTTCCTCGTTGATTGGTGCTTATTCTCCCCGTCAGATAATGATCCTCATGTCACTGCTGCCACCGAGCGATGGCAGTTTTCCCTCCTCCTCAGTTGAAGTAGCACCAGGCCTTGTTTGTTCAGGTCATTATGTGACTGATGGCCTTCTGAGTGGCTCCACTGCAAAACCAGGCCTGACCGCCGAGCCCAGCACGGCCCTCATTGGATGCAAAGGAGCCTTTGATGGGGAGGTTGGGTGGGGGGGTAGGGGGGGGAGGGGGGGGGGGGGGGGGTTCAAGGGGCCAGATGTGAGGAGAGATTGACAGGGGTCGACGGGGGCCCTCACGGAGGTCACAGCCAGGTAAGAGGGCGGCGTTGTCTTCATCCACCACACTTGACTCAGGTGGTTGAATTAGAAAGGAAGTTTTACTTTTTGCCTGGTACCTGTTTTCACAATCCAGTTGTCACTGGGCATTTGTCGAGTTGAACTGAGTTGAAATGAAGTGTTGGAAACAGGATGTAATAATAGGAACTTATTACTACTACATAATAACAGTCACAAAAGCTAAAGCTTCGGTGGATGAGAACGAGCATGAGATGGATCCTGAACCATCATTGTCACCGCTGGTACTGATCAATCTCATAGAAATGAGGCAACTGAAGCCACCTTAGCCTCCTTTGTCAGTTTACGACTACCTGGAGCAGGTGTACCAGGCCTTTAACCATCACAGTTTGTGACACAGTTCCACTATTTTTTAAATTATGACCTTTATTTTACCAGGAAGCTCAATTCTCTTTTTCGAGGGAAAAAGAGAATCATACAGCTTTTCAACACTTT
This sequence comes from Lipophrys pholis, assembly GCF_963383615.2. Classification (NCBI taxonomy): domain Eukaryota; kingdom Metazoa; phylum Chordata; class Actinopteri; order Blenniiformes; family Blenniidae; genus Lipophrys; species Lipophrys pholis. The sequence goes on from NC_137638.1 coordinate 6,102,333, forward strand.
CACATGGGTCTTGGTCCAAAAATGTTGTATTCAAAGTTTATTGCCCCAAATCCAGCTTTTCATTGATTTTGATCCATTTGAATATTGAATTATATGAGCTGCATTTAGAATCTGCTGTGTCTGTGTGAGCTAAACTGGCTCCGCCCACATATGCCCATCATGGGAAGAGGAGGAAATACTTCCTCTCGTGGTGCCATGTGCCAGAGCAGAGCTGCCTAATTGTAGGAGGGTCAAAGGGACGACCTTGATTAGGATTGGCTAAACCCCCGATGACACAATATAGGGTTTGATTTCTGATTGGCTCGTTGGAGCAACACACTTTTTAAAAACTGAAACAAGCCAAGGAGAGAGAGGACAGACTGTCTTCACATCTGGGGCGTCATTCCAGGTATGGGGACGATTATTACTGTTGGAAAATCATTAGAAAATGAATTTTGCATAATATGACCCCTTAAAGCAGTTTTCCCAAATGTTTCTATTTCACTGAACTCCTGTTTGCTGGCAGAAGAGCTATTTGATCTTCAACTCACTTCCTGACAAGAACATGAACCCATCTAAACCTCCTAGCCAGTGATGAATGCCTTAACAGGCAATTCGTATGAATGTTGATAGGGCATACCAGTAGAAGAAGGTGGATGGGTTAGCATCTTGCATGGGTTTCATCTGAACAGCAGCACAGTTACTTTTTCCTTCAAGTTCTGTTTCCTGGAGGAAGACCACCTGATTCCATCTGCAGGGGAGCTGACACACCTGATTCCCATCAATATGTAATTGTGTCTCTCCTCCCTCACAGTGGCAGCTGGGAAGGCTTTAAAATGGGGGTGGCATGGCTCGGTTGGTAGAGCGGTCATCTCCCAATCAGAAGGTTGCAGGTTCGATTCCCATCTCTACCAACCAAGCCATGCCCCCCCCCCCCCCCCCCCCCCCCCCCCCCCCCCCCCCATCCCAAAGCCCTCCCAGCTGCCACCGTCAGGGACGAGGGCATCAGGTGTATCGGCTCCCCTCTCAGTGCCTCCCACCCTCCCTGCTGCATCACCGCTCGGCCACGCCCACGTACACACCACCACAAACCGGTTTTCACAATAACCCGCGTCCGCACCTAAAAACGTCGTGACGTGTGGACGGCAGGCCAAAAACAGTACGTTCACATGAAATGCCGTTCTCATGTGGACAGGCCCTGAGTCTTCTGACAGCATCCCACTGTGTGTCAAATGAGCTTGTCTACACAGTAGCTGTCATTAGCAATAGCATGCTAATAGCAGTTAGATTCCCTTTCTGCATGGTGGTAGTTTATCTCACCTGGACTCAAAACTCCATATCATAGAGCATCTTCCTCCCACCAACATCTAGATTACAGTATAAAACAGTCATGCCCTCCTCACCCACGTCATTTCTTATAGGTCAAAACATTTCTGCTGATTATCTATTCAGGGACCACGAGTGTGGCGACATGCCTGTGCTCTTCACTCACAAGTGGGACTCCCCCCCCACTGAGGGAACTTTCTCACCTCTCAGCTGCCCAAATGCTTAGTAAGACACCAGACGAACTATAAATTAACCTTTACTGAGCGAGTGAGTCAGGGATGCAGTGACTGTCAGGGGTTTGATGTGCCATTCCCCTCCCGCCACCGCTGCAGTTTCACTCTCTTTCATCAGTGAAACTGGACTGAGTCGTGGAGGCGGGGGCCTGAAATGCCAGGCATGCTGTTGTGTCACGGGCCGGTGTGTGTGTCGCTGCCGCCAGCCGCCAGTTCTGTCGGGCACCACTTGTCTTTGCCGTCGGTCTGGTGGGGTTTGTGGAGTGAGGAGAGAGAGTGCAGGGGGGAGGAGGAGGAGAGAGAGGGGGGTGGGTGACAGAAAATAGAAAATGGAAAATTCCTGTGTGAAGTGCAGTCGTTGTTGATCAGGTGTGAACTGCAGAGCGGAGATCAGAGCAGGAAGGGGCGGAGGGAGCGGACAGCTGCTGCAGCCCCACATCAAGACCTTCCACTACAGAACACCAGCTGGGACCGGGGGGCCCAGGGTGCATGCTACCGGGGGGCCCCTGCGGCTCCTGCCGGACAGGCCTGTATGGCTGTGCTTGTTGCTGCTGGCTGGAGGGGTGGGAGGGCTGAGTAAGGGGATGATAAAGGAATGGCAGCTACTTACCGACATCTATTTATTTCAATTTAGGCATATGATGAGAAGTTTCACAATACTCATCTGATTAGAATGAGGAAGATGCTCTATAATTTGAATGTTAGTGGAGGACGATGCTCTATAATCTGGATAATCAGGTGTAACAGGAGCCCATATTTATTCTTGTGAAATTAAAAAAAAAAGAAAAAGAAAACAATTCAAATGACCAAAATAACAACGTTCTCAAGATCACAGAAGAGTACGATGAGGTGCTGGAAAGTCCAAACACACAGACACACAGACTGAGAGGCTGGAGAGCTATCCACACAGGGACCCAGGAATACAGAAGTCAACCCAACATGTACCACAACCACCAGGTGAAAGCAGTCACATGCTCAGTAGTCCGACATAAGGGACGTCAAGGAGCCTGAAGCCAGAGACAGAGTCATTTACACATAACTGGGTATTTACAGAAATGCATCCTCTTCTTCAAAGTCATTTTTTTTATAACTGTAATCTAACTGTAATCTAACTGTAACAGACTCTTTTTAATTTGTGTTCTAATTACTATGACCTCTAGAGACTGAATATATGTAAGTCAAATTTGACCTGTATGGCCGAGAAGGTCAATCAGGGTTTAATTATGTAATAATTTAGGAAACCCTTTGGTTCCTTTGCAGGAATCACTCTGATAGTGACACAGTGACAAGCTGGATTGACGTGGATGAGACTTTGTATTTAGGGGAACGGATGAACGATATATTGAAGGTATTTTTCAAATATTTTTGAGTGAAAACCTCCATTGGGTTCTGATCTACCATGGCTTCCAGGAGTTGCAGAGCAGAAACCATAGAATCCACGCAGAACAATACAGGTGAAACATAAGCAAGTATTTGGTAACCACATGTACTGGCAACAACCTATAACATCCCAAACAAAAGGCAGAAAGTCCTCTGGAGAATGTGTGTGGGGGGAAAAAAGCATGCAAACAATTTGACCTCTGAGCACTAGTGTTGGGAAAGCAGCCATTTATTTGAAATTAGTTATGGGTGGAAAACCATGTGACCTCCTGCTCCCCGAGGACACATCGGGTCATTATATTAGACTGGTTTGGGATTTCAAGGACTCATTGATAGCCATTTTCAAGATTTATTCTGTCATCAGTTGACGGGAAGACTGCAGACATATGTCAGTGAAGTCACCGCGACTTGCAGTCAAAACACGCCTCGGACCCCCATCGAGCAAATTCTTCAGAGTTCCTGCCAAATAAAAGCAAAAAGGAACCAGGAGGAGTGTCGATATCAACAGTAGATGGTCTGAAGTGAAGTTATGGCAAAAACATACTGCTTTTATTCTGACCCTTTCAACAAAATATTTATTTGTTTCTTTATCTACTTTCGTTTGCCTCAAGTATTTATTATAGAGCATCTTCCTCCCATTAAAAAATGCAACTTCAGATAATCCAGATTATAGAGTGTCTTCCTCCACAAACATCCAGATTATGGAGAATCTTCCTCCCACTAAAAGATGCAATTTCAGATAATTCAGATTCTAAAGCATCTTCCTTCCACAAACTGATGGAACTTCAGCTAACATCCAGATTATACCTCTGGATTGAGCCACTGATGTGATTAACAATGTAACGTGTTTTTGGATTACTTGAGGATGAGTGAAAAGCTAATACCTTTCATTCCCACTAACATCCAGATTAGAGAGCATCTTCCTCCCAGTAACATCCAGATTGCGGAGCATCTTCCCGACCCCCATTGCTGACATATGTCTTGATCACAGTTAGATCAGCTATTACCAGCTCCACTGCTTGAACACCAAGAAATGGACACTCCGGTTTAAAGACAGTTGGGACTGCTGTGACACAGTTGGGAGAGCGGTCATCTTTCAATCACAGTGTTGCAGGTTCGATCTTGACACACCATAGTGTCCTTGAGCAAGACATTGAACCCCAAAATGCTCTTGACGGATTGCGCTCCTGGTGGGATTAAAGTGTTTTTCGACTACTGTAGGACAAGTGAAAAGCTTTTACTGCCACTCCTGACTCCAGCAGAAGACAGAGAAAGGTTGTTTTTATTTACTTCGATGGCTGCTTATGGCTATGCTGATTTATTCCTGCCCAGCATGGGGGGCAAAGTGGCAGATTTTTCACGTCCTGGTGCAGATTTACACACTGTCAGTCATAATTTTAAATGGGAGTTTGAACAGTTTGTCAATCAAAACAAGCATTTTGCATTTATTTTCTCTAAATCTGACCCTCCTGAGTTTATAATGCCCATGATTGCAAAATCTGATGCCCTTCAAACCTCCTGCGACCTCCTACACAGTGACTGCAGAGCAAATGTTTTGCCATCTGGTTTATTTTTAGAATGTTTTCGTTAGACTAAGAATCACATGTTTATCATAGAGAAAGTGGACCTTGTTGTCTACATTTCGATACAAACTTGCATACAGCATATAGTGTAATCCAGAAGTCTGACTGCACAAGAAAAATCTGTTAAATTTTCATCCAAGCCTGGAAGTAATGAAAGACGTGGAGAATTTAAAGCTGCTGAAAAACTGCCAATATTTTTGCATGTACAATGAAAAGGCAATAGTTCCAATTCAACCACACATTGAAATACTTGGCAATACCAACCCTAAACTTTAGTTGAAGCATATTTATCTGTAGATATTTTTACTTTCATGACTTCAATGTATGACTGATTTGGAACTAGTATTGATAGATGCTAACCATTACAAATCCCGACATTTAAAATTTGTTGTGTTTCCAACACATCAAGGAGCTTGAAGAAATCAACCTTCACTTGCTCCATGATGCATCAGATGACACTCATTCATTCACCCTTTCGTCCATCATCGGTCCTTTGGTTTGCTTGCTAACAAAGCAACACTCCATCACTCCTGAACACAAGATTAATGTCATGACACTCACTTTGTTTTTCTGTTATTTTGTTATCCTGAGACGTGGTTCAATTGAAAATAAGTGGAAACTGTGATATTTCAATGCATTTGGATATTTCGTTTACATGTAAACAAAGCTACATGTCAGAAGGATCATGAGCATTATATGGGTGCGACCTGTGTTCTTAAAACAGACCCAATATTTCCCTGTATGTTGATTGACACGATTCCCAGTCTGTCTTTTTTGTTTTTCACTTGTTTTGTACTCTAAAGTCACATTTAGTCATTTGTGCCATTCATTGTTGTTGCTGCATTTTTTTTTCAGGATTCTGATTGGCTGGCACGTCATCATGCTTCTTGTTACACTGCCACCTATAGGTTTGTCGTGCTCATAGCAGCTCTTAGGTTTTTATGCGGGTTTGTATAAATGAAAATGTTTTTGAAAATGATCTTGAGTGAACAAAGTTATTTTTGAAAACGTAGAGGTGGGACATGGGGTAGAGGGTGGTAAGTGATATCATCATAATATTGATCTGTGATTCTCACGTGAAACAACCATACAGAGCCATAGTATTTATAACACAATGAAATGAAATGTATGTGATGTAGCTTATCAGCATAAGGGAATAAGAAAGTACCAAGGATTAGGGGGAGGTAGAGGGTGGTGTTTGTTTCCTTCAACTCTCGACGCAGACTCGACCATATAGGTCTGTTAAGACCTACGTATGCCCATTAACAATCCTCTAATGTTAGAATAGTCACTGTTGAGGTTCCCTTTGTAAATTACCTCTGATTAACCCTCACATGGGCCTTGATCCTAGAGGCCAACGAAAAACTAAGTAAAGTTGTATACCTGTTAAAACTACAGTTCAATAGTGGTAATAAAGTGGTTTGATTCCACCATGTGTCGAAGACCATCGCTTGAACCCAAAAGTGCCCCCAATGGCAGTAGAGCACCTTGCATGGCAGGCGCTGTAAAACCAACCACAACGCAACATTTCGTTTTCATAATTAACCACTGGGAGCGATCGTGTGCACACGCCCGTACAATCGGTGGACGAGCTAACAATGGACGTCTCGGGGGTCTTCGGTTACCACTTCAAAGTGACCGACATGTGCGTCACTCCCATTTACAACAGCGTCTGTCTTCAGAAAGCGATCTGCCTTGCCTCGTGACCTTGCATCTAACCCCATTAGATATGCGCCTTGAGCATGTTCATTGCTCAGTGACATTTTGCTCCTTAAAAATAACACAGATGCTGGGCCCCGTCTGACTCTGTAGTCCCGGCGTGGCTGGACGCTGTCCGGCTATTTTCATTACCACCACCCCCCAACACACACACACACACACACACACACACACACACACACACACACACACACACACACACACACACACACACACACACACACACACACACACACACACACACACACACACACACACACAGCCCTCCCTTCTTGGTGTCCGTTGCGCTGAGAATCGCAGTTGTGTGAGTCACTTTATTAGTTTTGAAGTCCGTCATGTTCCCAGCTTCTTGGCCTGCAGATGAAGCGGTCAGCGCCTGTCTGCAACTGCCGAGTGTTAATCACGGATCAGCGACTTGGGTTTCACCTGTTGGACGACGCAGCGCTCGGGCACTCGGGGGGATTTGCACTGTCTGGTCACCCTGACAATGTTGTCTGTCACCCATTAGCTTGAACAGCTCCTCCACAGCTACACACAACAGCCCCCCCACCGCTCACTAAATCTGAGGTGGGGAGGGGGGGGGGGGGGGGGGGGGGTTCCAGGCTTCATGTCCCTCCAGCAGTAAAGCTGGGCATGTAAAACCCCTGAAAATGAAGCATCCATTACCCGCCATTGCTCGGCTCGCATAAGTGGTGACATTTCAGCTGCATCAGTGATTGGCAGAGGGCTGATTGACTGACAGATTGAACGTGGCCTTACCACACTGGACCTCTGTTTATGTTAGCTGATTAGCATTAGCAAGTAAACCATCAGATATATGGACAAGTAGATGATCAGTTTATCAGCTGGCGTCGGACCTATTGGAACTAATTACGAGCTGTTACCTACACAAAGTGATTAAATCTCTATTTAACCACCTGCTCTGGTTATTTCTAAAGGGCTATAATTGTAATTTTATTTTGTCTTAATAATTGTTATGATGATTTCTTCTCAAAAAATTATTAGGAGCAGAGTTGTGATGTTACTTCATAGATTGTTGCTGCTTTAAAAAGTAGTTTAGTAACTAGTTGAGTTACTTGTAACAGTCAATAATGCACAACAAAGAAGATGCTCTATAATCTGGGATGTTAGCCAAAGTTTAATGTTGCCATCAGGAGGACTGAGTTAGATTAAGACTAATGAGGCATGTCAAAAATATCAAACTCACTCACTGGTCTCAGAAAGACAAACTGATCGCTATTCAAGCATGCTAATGCTAACCACAGGTATTGTAATAGCATAGTAACTATGGTTAAAGCAAAACAGAACAGAGAGAGATAGCCTGTCCACACGAGGGCGCAGTTTCATGTCGTTTTTGGCAGATCATGCACGTTTTAGAAGTTGCACACGACTATGTCATCCATGCTCCAGGTCGTACAGTGGACGCTATTGATGCTAAGTCACTTTAATGAGGTGATATGTTGGATTTCTCATATACGAGGATGAGCAGAAGTATTCTCAGTGTATTTTTCTCCATTTTTGGCGTACTGGTAGTTACAGCGCTGCCTAAAGGCCTGGCATATGTACTACCTCGTTTTGAGCCGTGTTCATAGTGACAGAGAGAGAGAGAGAGAGAGAGAGAGAGAGAGAGAGAGAGAGAGAGGCTTTACAACTGTTTTCATCAACAAAAGAACTTATTGATTTAATGGAAAAAAATTATTCATGATACCACTCACCTACTGCTATCGGGGCATGGCATGCTGGGAAACGTCCCTTCAGATGACTTAAAGATGGCACCAATGGCGACCAATCATAGACTTCATTACACTTCTCTTATGAAGAGCTGCTTGATCATATGATTATCACATTAGCATTGTGTGTGTGTGTGTGTGTGTGTGTGTGTGTGTGTGTGTGTGTGTGTGTGTGTGTGTGTGTGTGTGTGTGTGTGTGTGTGTGTGTGTGTGTGTTCAAAGGCTTTGCAGGGCAGCACTCATTATGGATAAAGGGGGAGGGGAAACTAGTTCAAATTTACTGCCTGCGTCAGCTGTGTCAAATTTGGCGAGCTCAAATGGTCGGCTTGCAAATGGCAGGGCGATACCTAAGGGTCAGCAGCCTTTGTAATAAGCACAGAGCTGTACGTTTCCACCTCGCCGTGCAGAAAGAGCGGCCCAAGTGGAGCAGCAGATGACTGTAACGTTCCCAGGCTGCTGAATCGGTGCACTGGAGACTGACCTGACCGTGGGTTCGGGTGGCGTGAAGGACCAGAAGAGCCCCGCTGCTGATGAAGAGCCGGCTGCTCGTCCAAGTGAATCCGCCACTTTTCTTTTTTTCTTTTCCTTTTTCTTTTTAGAATTTTCTCTCCTTTTGATCATTCATAAAGGGGGACCACCCACTTTCTGAATCCTTTGCCTCTATTTTCGCAGGGTCAGAAAGAGTGGCCAGTTGCTCTTTATGGCGGAGATTTTTACGATGTGGTCAGAGCTGTTTGGAGACCACCAGTTCTCCTTTCACTTGTCACTGGAGCTACAGTAGCCCCGAGGAAAGGCCCGGGCTGCATGGGAAATGAGTTTTCAGAAGTCTCTGCGGCAGTTTATATTTTCCAAGCCGTTCGTTTCGGGCCACACAAAGCACTTATTTGTGTTCTCAGTCGGATTTAAATACATAACCACATTTATCAGCAGCTTTAGTCTGAATTTACGACTCATTTGTGCTCATGTGGAGGAAGACTGCTGGCCAATACGATAAAAGTGTTGGTTTTACAGATGTTAAATAAGGTAACAAATTACTATAATTCACTTCCATTGGCAGTAAGGTGACAGATGACTGTCATGAAATTTGTAACTCGGTTACAGTTGGTGAGATTATAAAGCATCTTCCTCTTCTAACATCTAGATTATAGAGCATCTGTGATCCACTGACTGTATCTTCAGCTAACATCCAGATAATTGACCACACACACACACACGCGCGCACGCACGCACATACACACACACACACACCACACACACACACACACACACACACACACACACACACACACACACACACACACACACACACACACACACACACACACACGCGCGCACGCACGCACATACACATACACACACACACACACACACACACACACACACACACACACACACACACACACACACACACACACACACACACACACACACACACACACACACACACACACACACACACACACACAGTGCTGCCAGCAGTCATGTATTCAATATTATATACCTGCAAGTTTGACTCACACCAACATGGAACCTCTGCTCAAACTTGTTTTTTCACGAGATTAAACCTGAGCCCATTAGATTAACGCAGCACATCAACAGTGTTCAGCTCTGTACGTTTGACTATCAGAGCTGCACAGCCTGTATGTCGCAGGGATCCAAGGTTTTCCCCCTTCTTTCTATATCCCATTACCTAAACGTCCTGCTGACAACACGGCATAGCTGCAGATCTGTGACTTCCACAGTGATGACAGCAGGTCGTGCAAAAGCACTCCCACAGCCAAACATACCATCAAGTAGAAAAAGGATCCCTGTTAGATCCTGCACACGCTGGCTGAAGAGCTTAGGAGGTCACCGCCCGTCCACATTTAGCAGGGTAAAACTAAATATGTGAGTCAGAAATGACTACGGCCCTGATCTACACATTCTACATGTGACTTATCATATACAAACATGTGACGCAAAGAAGAAATAAAATAATTAACAAAAAAAGACATAAAATCACCATAAAGAGAAAATACCGATATTTAAAAAGAAGCAACATGTGAGACAAAATGTCCGTATCGTGATGAAAAAGACCAAAAATGTAATAAGGGATCAGAGAAGAGCTGCAAATGGATGTACAATTAATGCATATGACAATAAAGAAACAGCATAAATAAACCTATAAAGACACAAAACAAACAACATAAACTGACTTTGGAGAAATGGAACTGCAACAGACTGAGATGCAATATGAACCAAGAATACAAATATTAAATGCAGACAAACACAAAAATTGCTCAAATTCATCAATGAACAGATGTACAGGGACTTCAAAGAGACCCAGATGGTAAACCAACCACAAACAGGGCAAAATAACTTCAGGAGACTCTAATGAAAGGCTCAAAGAAACCACAAAATGACATCAGAGGGAAACAAAATGGAAGCAAAAGCATTCAGGTAATCACAAAATGACTAATATTACACACAAAACAACAACAAATATAAATACATTGAAGCGAAATGATTTAAATAAACGCAAAAATCTGCAGCAAAAGAAAAACTAAAATATGAATGGATAAACAACATGACACAAAAAATGGGAGTTGAATTCAGCAATACAGGGATGCAAAGTGAAGCTAAACATGTGAAATTCAGAGTTGAAGACCAAATGAAATGTATTGAAATGCACCTTTAAAGGGCAAAACTAAATATTTTATAACAAAAAGGTGCACAAAAATGAACAAAATGAGCCATAAAACAATGAAGTGATGCAAAATAGCGCAATGAGTTATAAGCAGGGACAAAAAATGGGTCACAATGGGATGCAAAATGAAAACAAACAGGCAAAATTCACAATTAAACCTGAAAAATGAACAGACTGATGTGTGGAAACTTAAAAAGAATCTGAAGCCAAATACAAATAATTTACCATGAAACAACAGAAATGAAAACAGAATGACCTCATAGTGAACAAAATGTCTAATTGGTGTAAATGCATTGAAATGTAACTTCAAATGACAAACTAAGATATTTGAAATAAAAAGATTCACAAAAATTATCACAATGAGCCACAAAAAAGCAAAAACTGGACATGAATGACAATAAAAGAATGCTAAATAACCTAAATAATATACGATTGTAAAAAAAAAAAAATGGAAAAGCATGCAGGAATGACCAAAATGAGGCAAATAAATCAGATATCTAATAAGCCGAGATGCAAAATAGGTCATGAAGGGATGCAAAATTAAACCAAAAAACCAAAATTCACAAATAAACACTCAAAATAAAGATGAAATGCAATAAAAAGTAAATAAAAGACTGACTAATATTGACATCAATGTGTTAAGCGAAGCTCACAAAAGATCGATGAACGCCAAGTGAAGCAAAATGTGTACAATTCGAAACTGAAATAAAAATGAAAATGAAATTACGTCAAAACATAATGGGCAACAAAACTGCAAAGGTCGACACAAATAACAACAAAGGGATGCAAAATAACCGAACTTGCATTAGAAAACAAACAGGAAAAGCATGCACGAATGACCAAAAAATCAAGAACAGGAAACTTGAAGGGGTCAAATTAGTCATGGAGGGATGCAAAATGACCTCAAACATGAACAGAATTACTTAATTATTGCAAATGTATTAAGTGTAACTCTAAAGAACAGGCCAACATATTGGAAAACAAGAAGATGCACAAAAATGAGCGACAAAAAAAACCCAAAACTGGACACAAATGACAGAAAAAGGGATGCAAAATAACCAAAACCACAGGAAAAACATGCATAACTCACCAAACTGATGTAGAATAAGTGGGGACACAGACTGAGAAGGGACGCAAAATGCCACCAAACATGCAAACACACAGTCAAAAGCTGCGAAGGTCTTTGTTGTCTGGAGGTTATTGATCAGCAGCTCCACGCTGTTAAATCATCACTCACATCACTAAGTGCCTGTTGATGTTAAAACCAAAGTGAGCGGAGTGACGGCTCGACGCGTCCTCGTACTGTAAGACGTGACATCAACACGTGGAGCTGCCGGCTCCTGTCAGCCACTTAAAAGCAGATCAACATGTCGGGGATGCCTAACTGCTGCGTTTTACTACTTTATTGTCCCCCCCTCCCCCCCGGCCGAGGGGCGAGGGTGGTGGTGGCGGGGTCAAGAGAACGTGAGAAGGGCAAGACGTGAAGGCACTTGGAGCTTCGTGTTACGCTGTTGTTCACGAACTCATCTGGACCCAGCAGCTACCAAAATACACAGCAGTCGCTGCCTGATTACAGTTACTTAGTTTAAAGAGTACTGCAGTCACTGGCAGGTTCTGTTTCCAGGTTTCCATCCAATGTAAGGGTAACGAAAGCAAATTAGAAGCTATTAAAAATGCACCATGTGACAGTCGAGGACAATTTGTGAGGATTTAAGGAAAAGAAAACAACATTGGAATGTCTGGATTTCAACCAAAGTTTTACCTGAAGCATGACAGCAGGGCGTTATACTTAATTCAGTTTAATTTTCAACAGACTGAAGGAGGAAGATGCTCTATAATGTGGATGTCAGGAGGAAGATGTGTTAATTTTACTTACAGTGGCATCATATTCCATTTAAATCAGAGTGAAACAGTAATAGTGCTTTTTCCTCAGTCGAAAAACAGTTTTCTCTGATGTCACTCATGCCCGTTGCTGTTATGGGTGATGATGTTTAATTGTTCTTCTGCACATGCTCAGAAGATGGTTAGAGAAGCAGACTTGGGATTGGACTTTTGCGTGCGTGTTTCCACTGTGGGTCCCTGAGCATGACCCTTGACCTCCATCAGCGCTGTAACGTAGCTGCACATCAGCCTCTCAGGCCCCGTTTACAAGACGACGGTTCACGTGACAACACCTGATTGGTTAAAAATAAAAGATGCTGCACTTACATTACAGCAGCGGAGACACTGACAACAATGTAGTTACTATGCCGGGCCACGGGAGGGCGCTGTTGCCTGTTTTTGTAACAAAACCACACAAGCGTGCAGAGAACAATGCGCTACAAACAACGAAATGGAGAGAACCCGACATTCGTATGGAGTGATGACGAATCAGATGCTATCAGGGGTGAGTCTCAACTATTAAACTACCGATATAGACTGGAAAACTATAATACGGACCGCGAGTCATACCACTACGGGTCCGCCATGTTTGTTTACAAACGCATGAGCAGGAGGAACTATTTTTCAACGGGGACGCAGGGGGTTATATGCGCATGCGCAGTAACAGAGCTCTGTTGCCTCCCGCCGACTCTGCAGGGTGGAATCCTGATCGTGAAAGAATCTTTCCGCTCCGGGTATAAAAACTTTGCGGATACAGTAGATCCGCACACCGGTGTCGTGTGAACGGACCCCCCCCCCCCCCCAAAAGTGAAGAAAGCTTTGCGGATACATTCGTATTCCTTGTCGTGGAAAACGGGCCTCAGAAATAGGATTGGTCAGTGTGGAAAAGAAAGATTTCCCCAAGAGGGTTAGTAAAGTGTGATTAGTTTCAGCACGTCGTTTTCAAAGCATTTTCATGGAAACATGAAACATTTCAGAAACGAAAACGCAAAAACAATGCGTCCTCACTTGAGGCGTTGTCATGTAAATGGGGCCCCAGACCGAAGCGTATTCGCCTTCTCATCTGTCTGCAGAATGTTGATTAAATGAAGATGAATCAGCACCTTTTGTTTCAGCCTGAGCTTGAAGTGACCAGTTAACATGAGATTAAAAAAGGGGGGGGGGGGGGGGGGGGCTGTCTAACACCTAATTGCCCCACCTATTAGCTGCTGTTTGGCCCCTCAGTGATTTATTTATTTTAAATACAATGTGATCTGCCTTAGACATAAACAGAGGCTGGTACTTCTTTCTTTTAAACTGCTCTCAGTTTCATCCTATTCAATGTGAATGGCTTGTTCAGGGCGCATCTCCTTATTAAACCCTTGTTAGGTGTGTGTGTGTGTGTGTGTGTGTGTGTGTGTGTGTGTGTGTGTGTGTGTGTGTGTGTGTGTGTGTGTGTGTGTGTGTGTGTGTGTTATGGGAGGGACTTCTGCCCCCGCAACATTTAACCAGAGAGCAGCCGGGTCCCTGCGCGTCAGAGAGGGCTTTTCAAAACCTGGATCACACCCAAGCAGACGCGCACTGGACGGCAGGAAACCCCCGCACTGAACTGTTCATCTCATTTCCAAAAGTTTACCTCCTTTTTTAATTCTTTTTTTCTTTTTCTAAACAATCACCACCTCTTTCAAAGATAATGGATTTATGTGGCTTTGACGCGCCGCGCGGCCCCTCCGGAGCGCCCCTCTCCACCCAGCCGTCCGGATCAATGTGAGGACAGAAAGAAGAAACAGGAGACTTTCTGGTGTGGATGGACAGGTCGAGGACTGCATATGCAACTCGGTCTTGGGATTTATTTCTGGGATTTACCCGCGTCCACAATCCCGTTTGTAACCGGATGAAATAAATTGGAGGATGTATGGAATAAACCAGCGCTGCTTTTACATGTAAGAGAGAAGGACGCGCTTCCTTTATATTCCCCGATTTCCACTTCAAATCCTCCATAATAACGCGTTTGTGTGTTGTTGCCTCTGCAGATCGTTTCATTTTTTCGTGCTGTGGTGTCACACTCAGGTAAGAGAAAAACAATAAATAAGCTGATTTTTAAACTTTGGCGAATGAGCTTTTTACGCACGCATCCTGCTCCTTCTTTAAAGTTGTACATGTCCAGTTAACTCAGACTGTAGAATCAGTAGTTTAACAGCAGCTTAGAAAGACAAAATTATGTACTTTATTTTTCCCTTTTTGCATAAAAAAGGGGGAGAATCACCCGTCTCCTAATTTTAACCAGTATGTGAGGACGCAGGGCGCAGTGACGGACCAGCTCAGCCGCAGACAGGTCAGGGTTTACCAGCTCTACAGCCGCACCAGCGGGAAACACGTCCAGATTCAGGGCAAAAGGGTCACCGCCACCGCCGAGGATGGCAATATGTACGGTAAGAACTGCCCCCCGGGGCATTTCACATCTCTCATCACAGTGCTTTTCTCCCTCTGGAGGTTCAGTGTCTCATATAAAAAAACAAACAAACAAAAAAACGCGCAGCCTGTTTGGGTAAAGACGCATCCATGCTTACTTAAATGCAGTAAAATTTAAAGCAGCAGTCGATTAAAGTGATAAAATAGTTAGATTCTACTTTACAATGGTCATATTTTGCAGTTTCTTTGATTCTCTGATGATAATTTGTTTGTTGAGGCTTGAAAAATGACAATACTACATGTTTTGTTTTACAAAAACTGTAATGAATTTAAGCCTGTATCAGATTTTTTCTTAGGTAAACTGCAGTGAAATGGTTATATTAAATGAAAAACATAAATAAATTAAGTTAAATTGAGAGCTGCATCATTAAAGCATCCATTTCACTGTGTTTATGTTTTGTATTGATCAAATCCACCTTCTTAAGCATGGATAAATGTAACTAGTTTAATATTTTAAGGTTTATTTGATGCTTTGTCGATAATAACTTGATATATTTTTATAGTGAGCTTATAATACGGACTAAATGTGATTATTCTTTCTGTTTGTCCACAACACTTTAAAGAAGTTATAGTGAAACAGACATTTTACATGACAAATCCATTTAAATGCACTTAAATTCAACACCAGTGCTTAATTAATATGTGATATATCTATATCTAAAATGCTAAAAATAGCTATTTTCGCTTTTAAATATAAAATAATTAATATTGCTGACTTTATCATGATTGGGTGATGCTATTCAGAATGAAATAAGACATGTTACCTTATTATTTCTAGAAAACATTTTATTAAACTGTGTTTAAATGGTCATTTTAATTGAGATACCTGAAATGCTTTTATATTAAGACCTGTTATGTTGATCACCTGATTTTAGGTGATAAAATGGTTTGCTTTCACTTTTAAATGTGGATAAGTGTGAATATTTTGTGTTTTTTTTCCCTTAAATTCTCTCATTATAAGAATCTGACCATGATATTGTTTTGAACAAGATGTTTCAGCCTATTTCTCAACAGAGACTTGAAGTTAACCATGCCTAATGCTTCATTTCCTACAAGGAATACAATCAAATACAATCAAATCAAGAGCAGCAACATTAGTGGATTATTAATCAGCTGATTATCTACTTTTAAGAGTTAGAATTACTAGAAAGATTTATTTTCAAATTGAAAATAAAAATATGGATTATTACTGAATAAGTATATCAATTAGATTAGGATGAATGCTTAAAAGGATCTGAATCCTCTTCTAAAATGTGCGTTAGTGTTCCTTTGATACTATGGTTCTAATAATAGGAATTTGTTTCGCTTGTGTACTGAGAAAAACAAAAACTATTTAGCAACGCAACTCAGGTTTTTCTTTAAAAACTGCAAATAAAGTGAATTGGATACTAATTTTCAATGCACATCAATCACACAAACACATTTAAACAAAGAACTGCAGCATTAGTGTTTACCAATGTGTCCTTTACCTGCCATTCACATGCAAAAGAAAATCACGTTTCTGCCTTCAATTGTGCTCAAAATGTAAATATTTTAGGGGTTAACCTGTTTTTCATGACAAAGCAATAGATTTAAGCTCAATCGAGCTTTGAAAGTCATTTTTATTCTACTTTCACAAGTTAAAAGTGACTCAATCAATGTAAAATAGGTGTGAAATTAAATCAGACTGAATAAAAGTTACAAATACACTAAAATGACTAAAAAGTAGTAGCTATGGTTCTATATGCAGGTTTAAAAAAAACAGTTTAAACAGTTTTAGTCCTTCACGGGTTTTTTGGTTTATTCAAGAGATATCGTTCAGTTTTTAATTAGACTGAATAAATGATGATTATAGAGCTTTTAAGAGATTTCCAGGCGACTCTGTGCAGCTCGAACGAAGCAGAAGGTTTAAATCCACCATCTCCCCTCTGCTTCGGCCTCCCAGCAGCTGGATGTTGGTTTTTGGTGGAACAATAATGGGTCAATTAAGTGAGAATCTGCAGTTTTGTGTTTCCCGGCTGGAGGCTGACGTCCTGGGTTGGCCCCACCCGGACCCCCGGCCCCCGCCCCTCCCTCTGTGAGCTGCTTTCAGGCCTTTATGAGGGGTCGGCCTCCCCTGCTGCATCCATGAAACATCTCGTCTGGCGAATTAGCGCCTGATTAGGACCCCAGCTTTGTCCCCGGCGGCCCCAATACACACGGCCGCAGTAACGCCCATAAGTGACCATAATTAACTGCGTCTTAAAACTCTGCCGAGAGTGTGTATTCAGCCCGACGCGGCTCTTTAATGTGCAGTGATAACATTAGTGTAATCGGCTTTGAATAGCTGCTAACGACAGTCTGTAGTCTCCAATCAACACCAACAGTCAACGACTATTGTCTTGTGGAAAAAAGGGTTTTTCTTACCAGATAAACATGGAAAATTCTAAATCCTATCATTCTCGTACTGATGATAGATAGCTTAGCTTAGCTTAGCTTAGCTTAGCTTAGCATGAAAACATCTGAAACTTTCTATGAAATTCCTATGTTTTCATATTTCAAATTTGTGGTTTTTGATAAAAGGTTAGCCTGGTTATCTGTCCAGCTTTTCAGCAACATTAATTAGCCTGACGTAAAGTCATGCCTACAGTCTTTTTTTTAAGTATCATACTAAACTGCAAAAGTTTTAAAGTGCGCCTTTAAAAAAAACCCAAAAAACTTATACTTCTAGATTCTTTCTTCCCGCTTCACCTTGTGAATGTTCAAGCAAAAAATAAATAAATAAATAAATAAATAAAATTCCTAGTTTATTTAACTTTTCAAGGGAAAAAAAATTCAATTTTTGTTGAAAATTGTCTTTAAGCTTTTGTCGTTTACACAACGATGCTTGGAGCCACAGAAAACGCACCTTTTCTGAAAATGTTATTTACTGAACTGATTATGACTTGAAAGATCCGCATGAGCGCAGAGCAACATGAAATATGAGCAGCGTTGGCAGAAAAGTTAACACAAACTTTTATTGTGTTTTGGGTGTCTGTTTACGTGACACCGTTGCTTGAAACCACTGAAAACGCAACTCTTATTGAAACGGCTCCCAAGGCAGAACTTTTGGAAAACGTTCTCCTGCCCTTGCCACCATAGTAAATAGTTCTTCTGCACACTCTTCCAGAGTGTCAGGACTCTGTCCTGTAATAAAGATCCAACATACGAATGTTTGTGTACTCCCACTGATGATATTTATAACTTATTGTTCTCATGCGTGTTTCTTATTATCTTCTTATCTTATTCGTATTTCTTTACAAAAACTACCAACAGCGCCAACCAAACAAACGCTCACTCCCATCGTTTTTTGATTTTTATGGCGTTGCCGTGGAAACGGACATCATTTTCAAAAACGTTGCCTTTTAAACGCAAACCTCCGAATGTTATTGTGACAACGGAGCCTAAATGTCGCCCTGAATCTTGGTTGAATAGTCGTGCCTGTCTGCTTTGCGTGTGAAACTGTTTGCACGGTGTAACGTTGCTCTGGTCCCGCAGCGCGCCTCTTTGTGGAGACGGACACCTTCGGCAGTCGAGTGAGGATACGAGGTGCGGAGAGTGGACGGTACCTCTGCATGAACCGGAAGGGCAAACTCGTTGGGAAGGTAACAAAAATGCATATTTTTCTAAACGACCGTGCTTCCCCGATCAGGGAGGGGTTTTTATTCTATTTTTGCTTACTCAGGTTTTCCAGAAGTTTTCATATATTTCCCTATATGCAAACTATACCTTGTGTGAAAGTTTGCTTTCTCTACAAAACTGCTATTATGTTCATTCTTTCATTCACTCATCCATCCCTGAAGTAATAAGCAATAATATTGTGCAAAAGGCAAAACCGTAATCTAGCATTTCCTACATTTTGTCCGTTTCTGTGGTTCCAGTTTAATTCCAATGTTGTTCTTCTTCTGCTCACTCCGTTTGTAGTACTCCACCAAATATGAATATCACAACATATTGTCCATCCCGTGCTCCATGTTGCTGAAATGTGTCTGTAGAATCACAGAAAATCAACTCAAAGTCTGTGATTTTAAGAGGTTAAAGGAACCGTGTGTTCACTGATGTACTGGGCCGTGCACAGACGTCCCTCTTTCTCAAAAACCATAACTACCATAACAAAAACTATTAACCAAGTTCACTCTGCATGTTTGCCTTTAACTTGAAATATTCTTCCTCTTTTTGTAGACTAACCACTTTGTAAGTGTGGATGGTACAATTAGAGCCTAAATATACCATAAAATGAAGATAAATTATCATATATTTCAGTGAGTATGAAGGTTTTTAACAATTGCTGATACATTAACACAGTAAAATACTAATTTGATCCAAGTGTGTTTAATCTTTTATGAAGCTCATACATTTTTCAAGGTCTTAAGACCTTAAAGCTTTTATAAGCACTATTAGAATCCATCTAAATATGATGAAACTTGTAGAAAAGCATTAAAATTATAAAACTACCAAAATAATTATTTTAATTGGATACATTTCCTCCAGTATGTATATATAGATGACGAATTATTATAAGCGATTGGCTCCACAGTGTTGAGTGAAGCAGCTGCAGACACATGTTGGGTCTTTGGATGCTGTTTGATTAGCAGTGCGAAACATCTTTTAATCTGTAGTTTAGATTTTACCAAAATTAACTGATTTAAAGATTTTCCTTATTAACACTTTATCTGTGTTTCTTCCTGTTTCTTGGAATTTCTAAAAACCATATAAAAGATGATCGAATAGTTCTGGCAAACATTAAAATAAGTGGTGCTGCTATTTGCTTTAACATCTTTTCATTTCCATCAGTTCTCCTGATTTATACAATAAACCTCGAAATATTACAAATGGAGCAAAATATCACAAATTAATCGTTATCGCACAATATGATGAGAATATAAAGCCCATAAATAACAACAACAAAGGGTCTTTTTCTTCGTTTGGGTACAAAAACATTTGAATGTGAGATGGAAATGTTTATTTTTATCAGATACATTTTCTCAAAACTTGAACAATGAAAAATGTCCATTTTATGATACAAAAAAGAAACCCACATAGATTTGTGTTTCCTCCAAAATGCATCAAATAAGGAAACTGGATAAAGACGATGCTGTGCTACGGGTTTCATGTCAATGCTACATCATCAGCAATACAAAAGCTACTGTATGTTTCACTCCTACGTCTTTTTCAGTTTTACTAAAACAATCTACTGTTGATAAAATACAAATAAAGGATAGTTTAAAGATATAAGATAAGGAAAGATTAAAAGAAATGTTTATTAAGTCAGGCTGGAACAGATTCCGTAGGACGGATCCAATATATGAAACAGACTGTTTTTTTATTCAAAAGTATTATATAGAGATTAAAAGAATAGAAATTAAACTAAGTCTGATACAGATCAAATACTGATTTGATATGGATACTTTTCCATTAAAGTCCTCAGATACTAACGTTGAAATCGCACAATCAGATTTTCTTTTAAACTTCACCAAATGAACCAATCAAAAATTGTATGACCAGGTGATTAATATATGGAGAGGAGGGTGGAGTCAAGATTTTTGCTGCCTCCTCTGGTGGGGAGCAACAGCAGTATCAGTGTGCCATGAAATGGTCAGACTGTGATGAAGTCTGTAATTTTAAAGTGGAACAATTAACTCCTCAGTGTGAAACCGGAATAGTTTGTTAAAAAAAACAACAACAACAACAAAAAAACCTGAGACATGGCTGCATTTTCATGGAAATGTGTTTATAAAATGCAGCGTATTGCTTAAACATATGAGCTTTTAATCAGGTGAAATGACTGGACTGAATATGTTTGATTGTCTTATGAAAATATACTGAAGGTGGAGCAGATGTACAGGAATGATAATGCAGAGATTAACCATCATTTCCATTTGCAACCACCGTCCGTGAAAATGCGCCATGCAACTTTTTGCAGGTTGGAAGTGGTTCGGTCGGACCTCCATACGCAGAACTTTCTTATTAGTTAGTAAATGTGTGTTTTAACAGTAGATTCCTTAGACTGAAGCATGTGAGATGCAGACTCCCAAAACTTTGTGGAAAGTCTTATCGGTTCAGCTGCGTGCGCCCCCGGACATGATGCACCGCTGGAAACATGGGATCCTCGGGCTGAGTGACCAGAGGGAGGGAGGGAGGGAGGGAGGGAGGGGAATATCCTCCCATCCCAGCTCGGTCATAAGTCAACCCTCCACTTCCCTTGGTGGAAATGGAAAAGATGAATTCACATGTCTGGCTGACACCTCCAGCCATAAATCTGTTCCTCTTGCCGGAGTGACGAGTGTTGAAATCTGTGTGATGAGCTCCGCTCACTGATAAGAGAAAGTCCGCCAGCTTCACACCAGACAGGGATGACTTTCTTGTTTTGGAATTTTTTTTTAAGCGTTCTCAGCCATTTATTTCCATCTATACATTTCCAGGGTTTCCCTTTGGATCACATTCCAGGAAACAACGAATCGAACCGTTTTTGGAGTTATTGATTCACTGTTTTATACATGATATGTGAAGACATCAGTCATCAGCTCTTCTTTAACTTGCTGCGCCAACACCAACGAGACTCACGTAAATCAAAGGTTAGCTTAGCATGAAGAACCCATCAATGATTGGCCAGAGATTTTATGCTTTTTAAGTAAAATTTTTGTGTCTGTTTGGTGAAAAAATACCGTAGCTGCAACAATAATACTAAAGTTTTACCTCTTCTAGATGTTCTAGCTAGCGTGTTAGCTGACTAGCTACGTAAAAAGTTAGTTTTTTTTATTCAGTTTGCAAAACTCAAGAAAGCACATCTAAAATAATAGTTTTGCTCTGTTTGGACGACAACCTTTCAAGTCAACGTCGCTTTTGCGTTTTCGTTTCTGGAAAGGTTTTGCTTTCACACGCCGCCGTTTTGAACGCTGTGTCCGTTTCCATGGAAACAACAGAAACGCTGAAGACAGGTGTAGTTGGCATCTTTCTAAATCTTTTATTTTCACAGTGAATTTTATCTCCAGGTTAAAAAGGTCAAAGACACAGCTAAAATAAAATGACAAAAAAAAGAACTTAAACAGCTCAAACCACTAGAAAAGGTAACTAAAAAAAAAGACAGAAATTTGTTAATATAACTCCAAACAAGCAGTCAAAAATCCAATTGAAACTTTAAAATTATAGAGATGAAACTTCAGACATGAAACCTATTATGAATTGTTTGCTTTTATAGAAAGATTTCATGAGCTGTATTATCCTGATTTTAATGTGTTTTGTGGCTCCAGATACATTTTACTTTACAAATATTAGTCACTGAAAATGCAACTTTTTGACAATGGCTGCCAAGGTGTAGACTCCATCTCCATGGAAAAGGATGCTCACGATGCCTGTAGAAAATAGTTATTTTACACATGTGCGAGAAGATGGACAAGACGATTTCCTCCAGAGTGTCATGACTCCCAGTTCATATTCTCCTGGGTAGTTTTATACTTGACAGTCACCGAAATATCAATCCAACTTAGTCATCTGTCTACACAATTTACTCTCTATTATTATTGTTTATGGGGTATTGTTCTCTGCGAGCATATGTGTGTGGTTTGATTACGAAAACAACCAACAGCACCAACTTGTGGCAAAGCATGATAACTACATCGTTTTCAGTTTTTCTGCCATTTCCATGGAAACGGACATCATTTTCAAGACGTTGTAGTGTCCTAAAGGCGTAACCTTTCTGAAATGAAATCAATAAAACAATGCGTTTTTACTGAAAACATCGTCGTGCAAGTGGTTCCATAGTGGTATAGTGGTTAACACTATTGCATCAATGAGAAAAGACTAATAAAGACTAATTAGTAGTGTTAACGTGTCCAGAGTTATTGTCGAAGACGTTGCTGAGTGACGCACGTCGGTAACACGAGAAACCCTCCTGTGTGTCTTCTGTGTGCAGCCCGGTGGCCGGAGCAGGGACTGCATCTTCACCGAGATCGTACTGGAGAACAACTACACCGCCTTCCAGAATGCCAAGTACAAAGGCTGGTACGTGGCCTTCACCAGGAAAGGGAGGCCCATCAAGGCCTCCAGGACCAGGGAGAACCAGAGGGAGGTCCACTTCATCAAGAGGCTGCACACCGGCCCGCCGCCCTTCCCCAACACCGACCAAAGCAAACACTTTGAGTTCATCCGATTTCCGTCCACGCGGCGGGCCAAGCGGAACAGGAAGTCGCGCATCTCTTCCTAACACGGCCGCGGACTGAGAGACACAGATTTTATTTTTGTACATGTTTTTGATAGCGAAAGGAAGGCTCGGACGCTGTAAATCTAAAGTAATATTGGTGTAAAAGGATCATGTGTAAATAACGAAAGAGAGTAAAGCAGACGGGTTATATTTAATTGTCTTCTCTGTGTGTGTGTGTGTGTGTGTGTGTGTGTGTGTGTGTGTGTGTGTGTGTGTGTGTGTGTGTGTGTGTGTGTGTGTGTGTGTGTGTGTGTGCGTGTGTGTGAGAGATTGCACAAACACATTCGTACATTTTAAATCAAACACATCAACCAAGTCAATCATGTTTCTGATTCTATTCAGGTGTTTTTTAGTCAAAATAAAATAAATCAACTCTCAAAAATAACTGATATTCTGACCTTAAGCTGCATAAATGTGTGTTTGTAAAAGATCAGCAGGATTAACCTCCTGAGGAGCTCCGGGGGGCTGTAAGTCAATGTGGGCCCCTGAGTGCTCCCTTACAATGTACAAGGAGGTTTCATTATTTCTTCAAAAGCACACAAAAAAGCCGCCAGTCTCAAAAACTTGCATTTGAACTGAAGAAATAAATGAAATTAAAAAAAAAGTGAGTTAATCCACAATTTAAGTGAACTTCATAGAAGCAGAACACATTTTATTGATAATAAATGAATAATTTCTATGAGTTCAGTGTGTGAAAGATAGTTTTAACTGAGGATCTGAGCTGAAATGGCTAAAATAAGTTATTCTTCATTTCTAGAGATAAAAATAAAAAGCACACTTGAGTCTGCTTAAAGATACATAAATGAATTTTCTCAAAGGAGCTTCACATAATCTTATTATATTCAAAGTCTGCCTCCCCTATATGGGTGGGAAATTCACCCCTCGAACAAAATAATGAGAGAAATTCAGATTATCAAAGGTTATTCAGCATATTTTATTATGCCTAAAATAATCTTTAATCCACAATCAGTGGAACAAAAAATAACTTGAAAAGATCCTGAAATAAATAATGAATTGTATGGACAATCATATACTTACTAGAGCAAAATACAAACTCAATTTTACATGTTTGGTGTTAATGAGCAAACTTAAATAAATAAACAAATAAATAAATAAACAAACAAACAAATAAATAAATAAATACAATATTTTGAATAACTCTTGTATTGAATAAAATATATATAACTTCTTTTTTTAGCTTTGATGAAATAGAAACATAAATAGTCAGTATACCTACATACATACATACATACATACATACATACATACATACATACAAGCATATTCTTTTGAAAATCCCTTTTATAAATTAGAATTAATAAATCTTTTTTTTTTTTAACATTTCCAGCTTTAATAAATTACACCTTCCTGTCTTTCTTTCCATGTAAAGCTGTAAACAGGTTTGTTACCTGAACCTGGCTTCACCTTCAGTTTTTCAGCTCCAGCACCTTTGAACAGGACAAAGATTTATCAAGATAGAAGATGTAAATAAGAAGACATCAATGTTATACCGCTTTGACAAACCAATGGTATCTATACCTCAATCCTGGATGTATCGGGGACGTTTTGTGGACATAGCTGGGACAAAGGTTTTCTTCATTTTCTCTGAATTGCAGGACTTCTGCATTTTGTGGGCAGATTAGACGCAATGGAAGAATCTGACGTCACAAAGTACCGCAGTGTTCTGTGCAAAGCCAAACTCAATTTCAATAAATGATTGTACCCCCGATCAATGTAAAAGTGAAGAAATGTAATGTGATGTGATGTATTGTGTTCTTTATAGTCAGATCGCTCTAAAAGAAACCCAAACCCAAACAGAACTCATTACAAACTAGAGAAAAATCGATCTAAATATGGGTGCATCATATATATACGTGTTCTGAATAGTGCACGTGTATAAAATGTTGTTATCAAAACAGTTGATAAGTCATTTTCCAATCAGATTATATTCTAATCAATCATCTTTGGCCTTTTCCAGTTTCGTCAAAGTCCCTAACGTCTCTGGTTGTTTACAGGATTTCACAGGTTTTTTTATGACCAATATCCTTCGTATCAAATCCATCCAGTCAACCACACTCAAGGTCAAGGCCACCAACACCAATCCTTTCCACTGCTTGCTCCGGTATATTTGAGTTTAGTGTAAAGGTTTCTGGAAGCGGTGCATCCACACACTGTGAGAGTGTGAAACTAAAAATAGATGACAGTAAGCCCCCGACCGCAGGGCTGGTTATGATTCTATATCGAATGTGAGTGACACCATGTTATCACAGATTAGAATCCTGTTTGGACTTCAGCCAGATGATGAAGCTCTTTTAATGAACTTGGCACAGAGAGAAGGCCTGAGTCTTACAGTGAATTACCAGTGGAAGTGAATGTAATGACTCTATTTCTGTCGTGTTAATGACGAAGCTCCGCGGCCACAGAGTCCTAACGAGGACTCAGAGGACCACAGGAGTGACACCACATGACCACAAACCACCAGACAGGATTTCTAATCGTTCTGTCTTCCTACCTAACATGTTAATGAGTTCTACATCTTTTTTCACCCTCATATTTTCAAAATCATGTTTTGGTTTGTTGGATGTTTCACACCAACATTTCCTCAAAACAAATCTACTTTTTGTGGTTTTTAGTGATCTCCTGGTGGTCTCTGGTACCCTCTGGTGGTCTCTGGTAGTCTTATGGTGTTCCCTTGTGGTCTCTGGCTCCTGTTAGTTTTCGCCTTGTGGTCTCTTTAATGGGCTCTAGTGTTCTCTTTTACCCCCTAGTGGTCCCTGGTATTGTTTCAGCCAGGTGATGTTCCTTTTGGTCTGTGTCGCCCCCTGGTGGCCCCTGGTGGAATCGCCTCCGGGTCATGTGGACAGTCAGGTGATGTGTCCATGATGAGGAAGCGACAGAGCAGTCATGTAAAAAACATCCCACTCCTACCCGCGTTTGTCTGAATTATTAAGATTGAAGCTTGAGACTTTAACAATGTTCGGCGGGGACGACGAGGACGGAGACTTTTTGTCTCCTACAGGAGGGTGAGTGTGACACTTTATGACGCCAACGCGATTTAGCCAGCGAGCTAACTAGCATTTAGCATTCTTAGCTCTGCTCGAGTTTTGGACAAATCTCTTCTCAAATTATTCATTTATGACCACCTGACATGTATCTAATACGTCATAAGCGACAGAGTATCACTGTTTAGTTGTATTTCTTTGATTCGGCTTTGATATGATGATATATTTCAGTGTAATATTGATGAATGGATCTCAAATCTGCAGGTTTTTGTCACCTAATCTGACAGGAAGCGTTCAAAAACTCCAGATTTCAGTCAAATAAAGGTACTAATTGGAATTTTATCCGTGCCGGATTAAAAAGTGGCCCCTCGTGTTCATTAAAGTCAAACTTATTGTGAAATTTACTCTTATGAGACTATAAAAATCTTTATTAAAACTTTAAATCCCCAAACTGTAAAGCAGACCTTGGAAGTAAAGGTCACTTTCACTGTTATCAACTGGAAGAAGTCACAAAGTTTACTTCTTTTTGTAATTTTGTTTATATTTTGGGGACGTAAATTGTAGTTGTTTATTCAGTCTTTTCAAATCCTCTTGTTTCTGGATGCTTTTATCCTCAAACTTCTCAGAGAAGACTCAAAATCTGAGATTTAATTGGTTTGAGTCACCATTAATAAATTGTAACGATCATGTCAATGCTAAATAGGAAGGTTTTCCTTGTTTTCCATTCAGATTAGGCCTCAATGCATAATCGAGGGTTAAACAGGGTTAAATCATCAACCAGGAGAAAAGATCAATTCAGTCAAAGTTCAGACTCAGTTATGATCATGCCAAAACCTGAAAGGTTGGTCGTTCTCTGATTTTGTTCCTGTTTTTGTCATTTTGTGGTGATCTTAGACATATTGAAGGTGATTTTTACACCATTTTGTGTCTCTTTTTGTTGTTTTGCGTCTTGTTGTAGATTTGTTTGTGGTTTATCTGTGTTTCTTTGCTCATATTACTTGAGCTTTTTATATTTTAGTTCTCAAACCAATTTAAAGAAAACACCCTGTGGTCGATTCAGTTCATCAACAGTTTGATATTTATTTTGTTTTCATATTTCTCAGTTTTGCCTCTGATGTGCTTCAGGTCTATTGATCCAGATTGTGTTTTGCTTCTTCTTTGGTAGTTTGTTTGAATTTTGTTCATTTAGTCTTTTTTATTGGCATTTGATTTTGGGGTTTTTTTGTCATTTTTAACAAATTTTGACTTCCGTTCGTTTGTTTTGAATTTCAAGTTGATATTTATTTGCCTTATTTTTGCTCTATTGAATCAGTTCATAGTACATTGGTCATTTGTGGTCATTTCTGTTTAATTTCTGTCTCTGATTTGCTCATTTTTGTAGTTATTTTGCATCTGTGATTGTTGTTTGGTGAGTTTTAGCTTCTTTTAATGTGTTTTGTATGTATTTGTGGTAATTTGAAACATTTTTGTTGTTGTTGTTGCACTAGTGTGACCAATTTAAATTAGCAGCATTTTATCGTAAATGGCTGTTAATTTCGATCATTTTGTAATTTTGCTTTTGATGGTTTCGGCTATATCCTTTTTTTAGTTTTATTTTCTTAAGTTTGTGTTTTATTTTTTTTGTGCTTGAAGTTTTGTGTCTTTGAGTGTCTATGGCAGAGCAAGTTGCTTATTTTTTTTATAGTTTTCACAAAATGTGGGGGAATTGTCTCTAATATCTGTCACTCAGTAACCTTTAATTGTTCTTTTGTGGCCCAAGTTTGGTTATTTATAATTTGTGATTAAGGTTTCAGTCAGATCGATTTTTCTTTGTTTAGTTTTTTGTTTCTCATTAAATAATTTTCTTAATTTTTCGTTCATTTCATCTTTGATTTTAGTCACTTTATGTGGTAGTTTGTGTTTGATATTTACCTTAAGACCAATTTTGTGCTGTATTTTTTCACCTTTTCCTCCTGTTCTTAGTAATCTGCATTCACTTTTTGTCTTTCTGTGTCAGATTTTTCTTACTTTGACAGGTTTTGGTGGCCCACTTATAATTACGTTGTATTTCTGATATTATCTTTCGACACTTGGTTATTTTAGGTCGTGAAACTTAAATAGAAGCTCTAAAAAATTTTTACAATTTTCTACAGACAAAGCTTTCTGTGTCAATGATGTCTGTATAAAATGTGATGAAATATCAGAAACGGATAGAGTGAAGATAAACTTACAACTGCCAAGTCAATTATTTATGGATCAGTCTGGACCTTTTTTTCCCATGTCGGAAGGGTGATCACATGCCTGAATGACGTCTTGGAAACTCCACAGCAAATTTGATTTAACTTGTACATGTGGGCCACACAGCTCAGAGTCACTTCATGTGGATTAAAAGAAGACAATAATACACAGCCCGATGTGGGATTTGCGTCATATCTTCCATCACGGTGCTCCACAAGTCGGGCGTGAAATTTACTGCTTGTATCCGAGATGCCGAGGTTTTACACAACCGCTTCGGAAAACCATGAAACGACAAAGTTGAACAAGTTGGGACTTTTGAGTTGTTCGTTTCTGCTGTCTTTGACTTCTCCAGTACTTTGTTCAGGGTTCTTTATTTTATAACATCCGGCCTGTTTTTGGATATCTATGCAATGAGCCACATCAGATCTGTAAACGATAATCTGGCGACTCATTTCCTTGCCTGTTTCAACAAAAATTAAAAAAAAAAAAAAAAAAGTCTGCACCGTGTGTTTAGCATCAACATATACTTTCAACTTCCTGAAGAGTTTCCATCCATTAAAATGAAGTCGAAGCAGGTTTTGCGTGGTTGTTGTCATGATCAGGCAGGGTTACAGCGTCTCTGGGTAAATGATGTCCGATCAGCCCAAGTGTGACCAGCTTCCCTACAATTGCTTGGGCTGTTGGTTGATGTCTTGTTGACGTGTGTTTGGTCCACTGGAGTGATTTTACGTCCTGTTGTTGTTTCTTACACAGCCCACATGCTGCTTGCTTAGTTTTCATTGACTCGACATCAGGTTTAAAGCTCATCTCATGTAATTTTTATTTTTTTTCTCCACCAGGTATTTAAGAATGGATTCTTTTAATTTTTTAAATATCTTTATTTAAAATTAAAATGATCCATATAGACATTTTTTGATCAGACCAGTAAAATGATCATATTTGATCAAACAAATTTAAAAAGGGAAATTGTAATTTTTGCAACTTGGACAGATCCATTCAAGAAAAAAAATAAAAAAAAGTCAGGATTTTTACCTAAACAACGAGAAACATCTACTGAGGGAATAAGAAGACGACCAAAGAGATACAACACAGATATCATAAACATGGAGGAAGTTCAGCTCCTGCTGTTTCTGTGCTTCATTGCTCTTAAACCGGTTTCTGGACACGGCACTGGAACTGAGACCAAATCCAAAACTCTGAAATGTTTGAGTTCAACAGTTAATCAAAGCGTGACAGAGATCAAAATAACAGTCGGCACAGAGCTGCAGATGTTTTTAAATACGACGTATGAAATGCGACACGGTGAGTTGTTCGGCACTGCAGATCCAAGAATTCTCAAAACCTTTGGAAAGTACGAACCAACCCCCCCCCCCCCCCCCGACCTGGGACTTTTTTGGAGGTAAAACGAATTTGATTTGATGAGTGACAAACTTCCTGGTGATTGGGAAAAGGAAGAAAATGAAACAGTTTGACAACCCAAAGTCAAGGCCCACTAGTCACCAATGATAAAGAGTTAATGAGTTAATCTGACTGCTGAAAAGAGCAGATTTGAATTACTGAAAGGACATGTATGGACATGGTAGCACCAATCAAAGAATGCTCAAAGCTCCATCAAACAGGGATTTTCTTTAAAATATATATATATATATATATATATAATTTTTAATATTGTAATAAAAAATCCCTGAATTTCTGTTCTCTGCCAGAAATATTTGGAACATTTAAGAATCCTAAAGAAAAACATATCTTTTTTTTTTTTTTTTTTTTGCATGAAATGTAAAGACAATGTTTGAATCATAAAAATGATCTAAAACTTTTTGATTTGGTAGAAAATGTTGTAAAAATAGCACTGAAACGGTAAAGAGGCTTGTGTTTGAGTTGTCCAGACAGTTCATCACATGTAAGCAACATGCATTTGTGGGATGAGCAGCAGAGCTCAGTAACACAGGAACAATCAAACGTCAAACAAGAGTCGGCAGCATCGGAAAACTGCAATTTCTTTGTGGCTTCAACTGTCAAACGCGACTTTCCAACAGTATAAGAACTGTTAGGAAGAAGAATCGTGACATTAAAAAAAGAAACTTCAAAACACACTTTCTTGTATTTTGTGGACTTTTCGGTTCAGATATGATCATATAGAAGATAAAGCAGCAGAATCCAGACTCGTACGGTTTCAGACACTTTCTTGAACATTGACTCTCGGCCTTGGAGGCGTTCCGCCGCCGCTTCGACACGCTCTTCAGCGCCAATGAGCGCCATGGAGCCGGGCGATACGAGCACGAGCCGGGAGGAGGCGTGTGATGGAGGATAATTCCTCTCACATGCTGCCTGTTAGAGGATCGCGGTGAAGCTGCTGCTCGCCACTTCGCAGTTCTTCTCTTTCTGTTGAATCTGCCACGACTGTTCTGGGGGCAACTGCCGCTGCCGCCGCCGCCCCCAGATCACTGGGCTTTAAGGATTTCGTTTCTTTCTTGAGTCCCACATGCCGGCAGACTGCCCGTCCTGTCCTGCCTTCCTCACCGTGGGAGATGAGGGCCTGCGGGCCTTCAACATGTCCGTCTTGGGAGACTCCGGCGACTACCTGTGGAAGGAGTTCCAGGGGTCAGTGACGGACTCCTCGCTCCTGCTATCAGATAACTTTTATACCACATTAATGCAAAACAAACATCAAGGGTTGTAGCCTGGCAGAGACGGGAGGCTCAAGCTTTTGCAGAAATGTTAAGACGGAATACTCCTGATTGCATTAAGTATAAAAATGTTTTGGTATTTATGCGTAACTCAATTGTTTTTTTTTAAAGGTTTTGCTTCGTTTTAGTTCCAGAAATAGTGTTCAATGCTGAAAACGTCACAAAAGCTCGGTCGTTCTTGACAAAAATGCCGACTACTCATTGTTGATGACTTCTGAAATTTGTGGCTTGTTGGGTTTTTTACAGAAACGTTAGTCTGATCAGTAAAAATTGATGAGAGCTGTTACTTCAGTACTGAGTATTAAGGCATTTTTACTACTTCATTTTACCAGAAAAACCTAATTGAGATTAAAAATCTCTTTTCAAGAGTGTCCTGGCCAAGACAGGCAACAATACATTACATGCTGAAAACATCACAAAATGTTGTTCTTTATTGATAAAAATTATAATTATTCATCGTTTATAACTTGTGAAGTGTGTGTGGAACACAATCAGTAAATATTGAAAGAAGGTCCAAGAGTCCGGGGGAAGCTGCTGAATCCAGCTGGCAATACTGCTTTCTCCTTCATCCGTGCAAGAAAAACATAAAACAAATTGAGTTTGTAGCATCTCAGTGGCTAGAATTTAATATATCGCAGGTAAACTGAAGAATTTCAAGAATCTGTGGTCAGGACTTTGGAACGTGTCTTTGTGGAGCTGCTGTAAAGATTCATGACAAAACGTATTTTAATATTCATCTTACTGACTAGTAATGACTGAGGTGTGGTTCTTGTACTTGTGAGTATTTATAATGTTTTTTTCCCCAAATTGACAATTCTGTGCAATTTGTTGGTTTTTAAGTGTGTCAGTCTGACAGTTCAGCGTCACGATGTTTTGTTTTTTTTGTTGTGTGTTTTTGACAGGTTAGTTTTTGGTTTTTTTTGCTGACTTGACAGATGTGAGTAAATATAGAAGGAGTTTCCTGGTCAGTGTTTCCTGCCAAATCCAATTATCAGTTTTTTTGTACTATCCATTATTTCTTTTTAGCTTCTCAGTGTCGTATTTTAGAAGTAGTTTTGCTTGTGGAAGATGTTACCGAGACGTAGTGGCCAAGATGTCGGTGTTTCTTGCAGAAATCTGTACAACACTGGCAGACGTATGGATGTTTTCATCATGTATACTCGGCGTCACAACAAAGAAAACCTGTAAAGTTTAAATTTAAAGGTTTTTGTGTCACTATTTTACCCTCTCAAGATGACACTAGGCTGTGTGTGGTCCCTGAATCTCTGGTTCAGTTCCACAAGTTGCTCATGTAAAGGTCTCCGAGCTTTGTTAGCCTGGTAGCTAAGGTTATCATCCAGCTATTTTTGTTGTATTTATCCAAAAATGTAAAACATTTTTAGAGTTGAAGCATCTGAAATATGAACATCTTTTATATTACAATGAAACTGAATATAAAAAAGCAAGAATAAATAAGTCATAGTTCCGTCTGTTCGCTACCTAAATTGTTGCTGTCATAATTCATATGACCACTAGATGGCTCTATGATCTGCTTAATACCCCATGAATGTGTAACTGATAAACAGAGATTGATTATTAGATTTTAGTGTCCCTTTATGAGGTTTGTGCAGACAGATCAGTCCTGAAGCTCATTGGTAGTTAACTTTTCACCCTCGGTGGATTAAATAGATGCAGTGACGTCTGAAATGAAGATGAGAACGTCACAGGAGTGGCTTTTCTCATCACCAGAATGACTGTGCTGTAAGAGTGGAACAAACCGGGGCTGATCGGAGAGTCAGATTAAACACTCCATGCTATGCTGTGTATTTATAGATAACCTTCTGATCCTTCAGGGCCAAACTGGCGTCCCTGTTCGGGTTAGATCAAAAGGCCAGCGGTGGGAATGAATCCTTCCAGTACACGGCCCCCAAACAGCCCCGCAAGACCTCCAACCCGGGTAGGAAACCCACAAACTGAGACGTCTGCAGACCTATCGGTCCCTCACAGGATGTTCTGACGGTGACTTTCACTCTGTTGCAGTTCCAGCCAATCAGAAGCCAGCTCCTCCACCAGGGGCGCCGGCGGTGTTGCTCGCCACCGCGGTGCAAGCCTTCAGATAGTGAGCTCGTTTATTCAACTGTTTCTGAGCCCCGCTTCTCGGGGGATTTTCTTCAAACAGCTTAGGAGTGTTGTAAAGTGTGTAACAGAAGTCACAAGTCTCTCTGTGCTGTGTTGTCTGGCGCAGTATTAGCGGACAATACGCGAAGCAGGGGAAGCTGGGAGCGGCCGTGCTGGGCAGCCACGCCACCAAAGAGGTGGGAGCTGCGCTAAGTGGTCACTCCTTTCAGATTATCATCCGCGACTCCGTTTATTAAGATGAATAACGTGCTTGTTTCTCTCCTGCAGTACAAACTGCTGCTTTACATGAGCCAACAGAAACAAGTGGCCGCCGCCAAGATCCACACGGGCTTCGTTTTCACGGTGAGAGGTTTTGTTCTTGTGGCGAGTTAAAAAAAAAATAAAGAGAGAGAGAGATCAGAAACTTGATTTGTGACCTCTTGCTCTTCCTGTTCTGCAGGTACAGCCAAACAATTACTGCACGTTCTACGATGACCAGAGGCAGAACTGGTCACTGATGTTTGAGTCGGAAAAATCTGCATCAGACTTCTGCAAAGAGGTGAGATACGGGGGAGGTTCAGATTAGGATTACCCCACTAAACCCATGCCTGCTCCTCCAAACATCATTGTTAGGGATGCCCAGATATCTATACCAGTACTGAGTGTCCGGTCTGATACTGCACAGAGTACTCATACTTGTAAAAGATTCCCAATACCAGCAAACACGCTTTTAAGAAACAAGTCACAAGGTTTTTGTTGGAATCCATGCCAACAACTTAATTATTCCCGTTTACTTTTTAACCAAATTGTGACACATAGTTTTTATTTCTCGTTTAACACCAATTATTTAGTTCTATTCTTTTCTATGATTAATCGCTATGTGAAAATTTATTTTGTAATGTATATATTCATCTGTGATACATCATTTTGTGCAATAGATATGAATAAGTACTTATCTATTTATTCTAAATTTATACTGTCAATTTTGTATTTAATTGTTCCATCATAACGTCACTATTTTGTATTTTTTAGGACCACAATGGAAATATGTCCCTTTTAGAACTTTTTTTGTCATCCTCAGGCATCAGTGCATCATGAATCAACATCTCTTCCTTTCCCACTAGGTGTGTTTGGCCAAGGCGAACAGCGCCCCCTGTCTGGACGCCGTTGTGGTACAGGACCTGAGTCTGGGCGAGGGTCCGGCTGTGGAGCATGGAGACTCTCTGGAGGTGGTCTACACTGGCTGGCTGCTGCAGAACCAGGCCATCGGACAGGTCGGACACTCACCGCTGCCCTTCTGTCAAACGTAGAGCCACTTTCCTCCCATCGTGAAGGATTCACTGACGTTCAAGTGTCGTTTCAGATGTTTGACACCAACCAGAACAAAGACAAACTGCTGCGGCTCAAAATCGGAGCCGGGAAAGTCATCAAAGTGAGTCCAGGTTATTGTATTACTAACATGGTTGTGAAAAAGCCTTTTTTATTATTATTATTATTTTTCTTTCCACATATTTAATTTTACATCACATACAGTGGTGTTATTTTTAATATCACAACATATAATATCATAAATCTTTATCAACGATGCATATCTAATGTTAGAAACTCTTAAAAAATGACTAAATAATGAGATCCTAATTCCCACTATATTTCTTTTTAATACAAAATTACTTTTAAATGTTATCACCTAGTAAGATAAGTGCACTATTTATCTTTTTTTTTTTTTTTTAAGACATTTTTATGTATTTATTTATGTATTTTATAGCTTAGTCACAGCTCGATGCACTGGCCAACAATACAACAGAAAAAAGAAATCAGTCAATGTAATGTTAATATTTTGACGTTTTTCAAAGGACTGAACTGAACCAATTATGCTAATTTTGAGTGTTTTTAACAAATATGGGACTCAAATAAGTCGTTTCTGCTTTCATTTAGACTTTTTATTTTATACTGGTCCCTTCGTTGTTGTTTATTTTGGCACCTAATCTAAAGCAGGAGCTCTCAGAAGATACGTAGACGTTTAAACGTGTAAAGTGATGTCCTCTGTGTGGTCAGGGCTGGGAGGAAGGCATGCTGGGGATGAAGAAGGCGGGCCGGCGTCTCATCGTCATTCCACCCAGCCTGGCGTATGGAGCGAAGGGGGTCCCCAACCGAGTCCCGGCTGACAGCACTCTGATCTTTGAGGCCGAGATCCGACGGGTAAATCTCACATCATGAAAGATTGACTTCTTATTATGGAGAAAAGAAGTAAAACTTCTATATTCTGCCCTTTTTTTTCACTTTTCTTCTATTAACCTTAGTTATTCGCACACTCTCCCGTATATATATCTATTTATATATATATAGTTATGCTCATTTTAGCAACACGAAACCTTTAATTAGATAATATTCCTTAATTAAATGAGATAAGTCAAACTAAATATTCGCCGTTTATCCAATGTTTTCATGTGAATACAAAAAGCTTTCGTAGCGGTCTGTTTACATGACCACTGACAATGCCCAACTTTTGGAAAACGGCCTCCAAGGTGGAACTTTTTGAAAACGGTGAGACGCCGTCTCTGTGGAAACACAACTTTTTAAAAAAGCTCCGTCTCCATGTAAACGGAGGATAACAACTTTTTAAGAATGCTCTGTCTACATTGAAACGAGAGAAAACGTAACTTTTTATAAACGTTTCGTCTCCATGAAAACGGGGGGTAATGCAACTATTCCGAAACACTGCTATGTATGCACGCTACGGTCATAGCGCTACTCCGTCGTTTTCGGCCTTTTCCACTGAAACACATCGTTATCAAAAACTGTTTAGTTTCCGTGGAAACAACACAGCACTGAGACCTCCCTCAGTCCTGTGCTAATAATGTTTTACTTTTAATGCATTGCGCCCTTTTTTATTGAAGCTCTTAAAATCAAACTTGGCGAGCCTGAATCTATTTTCTCTTCTTAGGTGAAGTTTTCCAAGGACAGCGGCTCCGATCGAGCCAGCGCCAGCTCCAGAGACTCTGCCGCCCCGTCTCCGGCCCCCTCCCCAGCCCCCAGCGTGGAGAGCCTGACCCCCGAGTCCCCGGCTCAGGCCACCGCCTCCGGCCCCGGCAGACCGGGGTGAGAGGAAACCGTTAAAACCCTGCCAAAGGGACGAGAGTCATAGTCAAGCACTCCAAAGCAGAGAGGGAGTCTTCCAGATTTAATTGACAGTATTGGTAGCTGCAGAATGAGGACACGCCCCTGAGTACATGAGGAGTCACCGGGTACTCGACAGTTTGAAATGTTAAGATTATCTGTAAGTTAGTAGAACAAAGATGTTCTATAATCTGGATGTTAGTGGGAGGAAAATGCTCTATAATCTGCAAAAACACTAAAATAGTTTTTTTTCTATATCAAAAAAATAACCGATTATGATAAATTCTGTGCCATTTTTTAAAAATTCCCTTGGCTCTTCAGCAAATTTACCCTGAACTCTTCTTTCTCTTGCAGGGATCCGCCTCTTCGTTCAAAGTCAAACTCTCTGAGCGAGCAGCTCACCGTAAGCTCCCTCACTCCCGTGTTCAGATCTGCTTCTAATAATCCTGAGCTTTCATTTTAACGCTGTCATTGTAACTTTTTTTGAATGTACTTTTCAGAATCCAGACACCACTAAAGCCAAGCTCATATCTCGCATGGCAAAGATGGGTCAGCCCATGTTGCCATTCCTGACGGGGGTGTCCGGGCAGCCTGAATCCAGCGACTCTGAGCTGGAGGTCTGTCAAACACATGACTGATGGGATTATTTCTACTTTATCACCATCAAAAAAACAGATATCAACAGCTCACAAACTCTGAAATTATAGGTTACTATGGATATTTCTCTGAATTTGCTTCATACATTTTTGTTCTTTTGAAAAAAAATTCTTTAAAATTGTATTTATGAAATGAAAACTTAACTCTAAATGTTTATTTCACCACAAATCTATAACTTTTACATTAAGATTAAAAAAAGGTCAGAAAAAGCTAAAAGATTTTCCCCAAACATTTCACGCTTCATAATCTAAGAAATAGTCCAGCTTTATTCATAAAAAGTGTTTTCCCCCATTAATCCTACATCTATATGACTTCAATGTTTTTCCAGTAATTTATTTCCCATTTTTCAACCTCCCTCCAAAATAATTATTTTAAATGTAGAATCTTATTTATTCCTCAAAATTGTAATTAATGTTATAAATGTTTCGTATTTCCTTTTGTAGGTTTGATGACAAATAATGAAAATATTGTTTTGTCATACAGTTTCATTCATTTTTAGGCTTGTTTTTCCATTTAAATCAAAGTTTCATTAAAATATTTCTGCATTCAGAAAATATTGGCTTGTAGAAGATCTTCTATTTCAATTTTTTCCTTGTTAGGTGTTATTTTCTTTTATATCTGACTGGTGTTGGTCTGCTGTTCCATCAGTTTAGCCTAAAGTTATTAATTTGGCAGGCACACTTGTGGATTTCCACACTGAAGTTCACAAACTAGCCGAGATATGAGGAGGTGAAATTCCTCTTTTTATGCAGTTTGAGACAGAAATTCTCTTTTCACGTGAGATTATCTTCAATCATTCAAGATCGAAGCTGTTTCACTCTGACCTCCAGTTCAGCTACGAGCTGAGATTACATGATGTAAATGAAGTTGTGTGTTTGTTCCCAGGACACCAGCAGCAGCCGAGCGAAGGATCGTCCTGCAGCTTCGTCTCCGGTGCCGATCTCCGCTGCTGCTCCAGCTGCTGTTCACAGTAAACTTCCTCCTCTTCCTCTCTTATTAACTCCATATGCAGCCAGAACTTTACATTAAATAGTTTTTTTTTCTGTACCTCTTGCAGCTCATCCTCATCCTGCTCCAATCTCTGCCTTAATGCCCCTGATGTCCTCTGCTGCCACGCAGCCGGGGCTGCCGGGCAGCAGCCACCACGCCTTCCAGGTGAGCTTTCGCACGTTTAGCGATAAATTCAGCAAAAATAATGTGGTTGCATCTTCATGTCCGAGTGTTTGTGTGGTTTCACAGCCTTACTCCTACACACACACGTCTGTGGCTCCATCACAGCTGCAGCCGGTCGGCCAGGTCTACCCCACACAGACCGTCCCCTACATGGGTAAGACGCCGAGAAACGATCATCTAACAGTACGACAATCAGTGGGAGGAAGATGCTCTATAATCTGGATGCTAGTGGGAGGAAGATGCTCTCTTCTGTTCTTCTTGTAAAAAGCAGCAGACTCTTGCTATTTGTAAATGGGTTTAAACATTTGGACGACTGTTAATTTTCCACCGTCGTGTTGTGGCTGGCCTCCAGCTCCAGGCTCTGGTGACGTGACGTCCTTCTTGATGACCGAGGCCCGACAGCACAACACAGAGATCCGGTTGTCTGTGGGGAAAGTAGCAGATAAAGTGGATCAGCTGGTGTCGAAGGTACGGACCGTTTGAACCCGAGTTCAGTTACCAAGAAACAGATGAATGACACGTGTTTCCACAGGTGGACGACCTTCAGAGGCAGGGCAGTCTCTCTATGGGTGTGTCCAACATGTCCATGGAGACCTCCATGATCATGCACAACATCCAAAGAATTGTCCAGGTACTTCCAGAGGGCTTTGTGGAAGTTTCTCGGACTTGACGCAATCCGGACATGATTTTGAAAAAAAAGTTCATATTTTGCAGGAGAATGAATGTTTGAAAAAGGAGGTCTTTGAGAAAAGTTCTCGCATCGAGGAACAGAACCGAAAGATCGGGGATCTCATCAACGAGAACCAGAGGTGAGAACGTAGAAAGAAGGGTTGGGGTTCCCTTCATCTCACCGTAGACCTCGGGATGAAATCACCTTCTCTCGGTTGTTTCTGGGTGGCAGTGACGGAGCGTTTCGTTTGTTTTCCAGGTACATGGAGCAGAGCCACCAGCTGCTTGAGCAGAGGACCGACTCCCTCAAGTCCTCCAGCGAACACAGCCAGGCCAGACTGCTGCAGGCCGAGCAGGACAAGGTGAGGCCACACTCAGTCTGGATTATAGGACTTCAGCAGGACACCGTGATCCCCTGGAGCAGTCAAATGAAGGTTTACATTTATTAAAAAACTTTTCACAACATTTTGAGGACGATGTCTGTCTCCACGGAAATGGCAGAACCTCTGAAAGAGTTGGTGCTGTTTTGTTTTGTAAGGAAACCACACACACACATGTATTGAGACCAAATAGGCTATAAACAGTAAGAATGAGAGTAAACAACATTCTAGTGGACAGACAACCACCTTTGTCGTGTGAACTGTGTATAAGAACAGCAGTGGAGTTGCTGGAGCTGCTGCAGCACCCCCTGCAGGATAGTAGAGGACCTGCAGGTCCGACACGTTTGTAAAAAAAAAAAAAATCCAAACATTTTTAAGTCATGTTTATTTTTCTCTTCCCATATGCACCTGCAGCGTTGATCATCCTGGTCCAGCCTCGCTGACCCAGAACCTTCTGCGAAATGTGTTGCTCAGCTTTTAGAACACGATGAGCCTTCTATGTTTTCTTCATCAGGGTCGAGTTAAAAGAATAAACTTTCACATTTAGTTGGACCACATTTTGATTTCAGCTTTGCTCACAACGAACCTCAAACAGATTGAAACTCTATATTTACATTTCTTCATACTAAAGCCGTCACTTCTGTTAAAGCTGCATTAACCTTCTGGCTGGTTTCTCAAAAAAAGAAGTTCCATCAGTCTTGGAGTGCTGCAGCATCGTGAACAAACACATTGGGATGAAAATAAACCTGAATAGAAAATGGAAAGTAGAAAACGTGAGGAGCTCTAGTAGCTCTGGATGAGCTCAGTCGCCCTGCAGAGTTTGCGGCGAGGTTTTTAACGAGACTCTTTGCTCTCTGCTGCTTGTTGTTGCTGCTCGGAGGGAAACTCTAGCACCTACTGCTCTCTCTTCCCAGCATGCACTCCTTCAGGACCCGGGCTCCGGCCAGGTGAGCCTGTCTTCTCCGCAAAGCACCACCAGACTGGGGTCAACTAGTAACGTCTCAATCTGAACCACCAGGAGAAATTTGAACTGTTTTTACCTTCAATTTAAATCAACGCTAACATTCTAGCACCTTAGGACTAAAATCTGACTGCATAAAATAACTATGTATGTTAATACGCAAAAGATTAGATCACATTAACTTAGATTGGATATTCCATTTTTACAGATAATAAAGCAGCAAAGTGGGGATAGCACCAAAATAATTTGAAGAAATATATATAAAATATTGTATAGTTTGAACACAGGTGTTCAATATAGGATAATACACAGGTTATTGGTATTTATACCCAATGTGAAACTTAAATATTCAATGAAGATGGTACACAATATCACCTAGTGTGTCCATGATAAGATAATGTACAATGGAAGGCAATAAATGCTAAATATAACAGAATGTACAATATAATATATATACAGTATGGTATTGAGTGAAATTACATACTTTTAGTATAGGAAAGTATCTAAAATGTCATATATAGGCAAAGTATTTACAAATAATGCACATTATTAAACACTATTATTGTAGAAAATAATGCATTAAAATGTCTTTGTGGAGCTTTTTTATTTTTCCATTTATAGATATTTTAGTGTCGGAGCCACAAACAAGCCCAATTTAATGTAGAGTGGGCCGAGCTGGGCCGGTGAAGTACTGCCATTATAACCTTTTCTTTGTTGTGGAGCAGAGTATATTTGATCAAAATGTCTTATTTTCACAAAACGGCATCAACACTGCTATCACAGCTCGTGTGCTTTTTACTATTCTTCAGAAAAATATAAATCTGTTTCCTTTTAAAATTTCAGCATTCGCTTGGTTTGACAAACCTGTTTTGGAGACATGGGACACGAAATAATGTAATTCAAATGACTTTGTCTGACTATAAAAAGCCACTAAAATAAAGAATAATCCAGAAATTTTCCAGTTTTTAATCACTTTAATGAGAACTGTGTCGGGTGTTAAAAACACAAAGTGAACTCAGTATTTTGAATCGTATCTGTGCTCAGAGAGCAGAACAGATTCATCACAGAGCTGCTATTTGATCCCAATCTGACCTGTGCCACTGTCAGATCGTCCTTTCCACATCACATCAGCATTTTTCTTTTATCTTTTTCTTTCCGTTTGGCCTCTTTTTTTTTTTTTTTTTGCCCCCATCACCATTTTTGCCGTCCACAGGTTCTCATCCAGACTCGCCCTCCTCTCATCCAGACACTCTCTCTCTCTCTCTCTCTCTCTCTCTCTCTCTCTCTCTCTCTCTCTCTCTCTCTCTCTCTCTCTCTCTCTCTCTCTCTCTCTCTCTCTCTCTCTCTCTCTCTCTCTCTCTCTCTCTCTCTCTCTCTCTCTCTCTCTCTCTCTCTCTCTCTCTCTCTCTCTCTCTCTCTCTCTCTCTCTCTCTCTCTCTCTCTCTCTCTCTCTATCTCTATCTCTCTCTCTCTCTCTCAGCCACTTTATACTCCTCCGCCCACCTCACCCGTCTCCCTCCGATCTCCCCATTCAGGTCCGTCTCACAGAGGATCTGGCCTCGTCTGCGGCTCGCCTCTCTCAGCTGCAGCTGGAAGCGTCGGCCCACCAGCAGAAGGCCGCCGAGCTGCAGAGCAAACTGAGCTCGGCGCTGCAGGACGGCGAGGGCCACAGCCAGCACATCGCCACTCTGCAGACTCAGCTGGAAGGTACGACGCCACCGTCTGGTTCCTTTAGTGTCTAATGGGCACGTCATTGGGCTATGTGAAGAAACTTTGGTGGCTCTTAGGCTGACAAGTCAAACAAAAACCTAAATGATAAAACACTTTCGACAGGATTTTTCAGGATTTGGTGATATTTCTGCTAAACACAGGTCAGACAGGGGGCCTACATCCTTTCTTAGAAGCAGTCTGTGTGTCTTCAGGGTCGTGATACATGATGTATTGCTCGTTTATTGTTACATATTGCATATTTGGCCAATTAGAAAAGATGTACTGCTCCAGATTGTGTTGATAACTGACTATGTTTAATTATATCCGCATTGCTTTGCAAAAGAGCAGAAGTCAGAAGCGCAAAATGAAGAAAACAATACAAAAAATCTCAAACAAAATGTGATTGAGGAAAGAAAAACCCCAAACACTTAAATACATACATAAATACATGTTAAAGAGGATGAAATGAACCAAACTAACATTTCTAAAACAGACAAACGGTACACAGAAGTTTATCTGCAAATTCTGACAAAAAGGAAACTCGATGGCTTGTTTTGTAACTTTACGGGTCAATATGACTCTACTTCAGGTAGCTGGCGCTGACCACCGCTGACATTCAGGCAATGAACTTCAAACATGTGTTTAGACGTTGAGGGGAAGCTGAATGATGAAACTGAATCCGGCTGTTTCAGAGCTGAAGGAGGCGGCAGAGCGGACTCAGACTCAGCACCGCTCAGAGAAGCAGAAACGCAAAGAGATGGAGCTGAGAGTGAGCAGCATGGAGGAGGAGCTGCAGGACCTGAAGGCGGATAAAGAGAGCCTGGAGCGAGTGAGTCCACACTCGGCACCGTCCTCTCATTTCAGAGCACTGTTAAGTTAAAATTGGGTACAAAGCAAAGGAGTAAATATTAGTTTTAGGAGCAGTTTTGAAAATAAACCTCATTAAAGAGCTTGGGGGTTGTTTTTTTTTCTCCTGTAACAGCATGCCATCCGATGACATGTATGTATTTGGTATATAATCTTTGACGTGTCTCTCCAGACTCTCTCCGAGAGGAAGAAGAAATGGCAGGCGGAGCGCCAGCGTCGGGACGAGGAGGTGGAGGAGCTCCGCAGGAGCAGCCAGCAGGAGGTGGATGCGGTGCGAGCTCAGCTCCGCCGGGCCCGGACCAGCAACGACCAGGCGGCGTCGGAGCAGCTCAACCAGCTGCAGGCGGAGCTGGAGGAGGAGTGGAGGGCGAGGAGCCAGCAGGTGGCGGCCGCAACCGAAGAGCGTCACCGCAGAGAGACGACGGAGCTGAGCGAGCAGAGAGACGCTCTGCAGGAGCAGCTGAGGCAGCTGCAGGAGAAGGTGAGGCCTCTGGAGGACGAGGTGAAGCCTCTGCAGGAGGGAGTGAGGCCTCTGGAGGAGGAGGTGCACCACACAGATCCACTATTCTACCGAAAATGACTACAATCTCAACACGCATCTCAAAAACGTGCATTTTGTGAGAGCAGTTTCTGTTTTTGTGCTTAGTTCACAGCTCTGAAGCAGTGCAGAGCCTCGGACGAGCCGAGAGGGAATCAGAGGCAGAGTGAAGAGCTGCAGGTCCTCCAGGAGAAGGTAAGACCCTGTGTACATGACGCTCTCAAGGGAAAAGGGTAAAACGTTCAAATGTGATGAGATTGTATGTTTTCCTGTATCAGTACTCGGCCCTGGAGCAGCAGGCAGCGGCCGTGAGGGAGAAGCTGGAGAGACGAGTGTCTGAGCTGGAGAGACGAGAGGAGGACGGGGGGAGGAGCTCAGGAGACACGGCAGCAGAGGTGAGGCGGACGACGACACTCGAGCGCGGCCAAGGAGACGAATTCAGGAAAAAAATACTTCTCTAATATTAAAAAATAACTTACTTAAAAAAAAGCTAAGATTGTCTTTTAATATGTGTTTTTAAATGCGTTGGCGCTCGTCCATCTGCCTGTGGCGCTGTTGTCGCATATCTTCTAGACTTCTGAATCAATATTAAAAGATCTAGAGGACAACAAACAAAATATAGCGAAATATAAACTTGCACTACACATTCCCGGATTTTTCT
This sequence comes from Lipophrys pholis, assembly GCF_963383615.2. Taxonomy (NCBI): domain Eukaryota; kingdom Metazoa; phylum Chordata; class Actinopteri; order Blenniiformes; family Blenniidae; genus Lipophrys; species Lipophrys pholis. Next base: position 6,146,234 of record NC_137638.1, read on the forward strand.
TGTTGCTAATTTTAAAACCTGTATTAGTTGCTGTATGTTAGTACGCCCTCTAGTGGACTGAACATGCAAAAACTACTCGACTGTGGCTTTATAAAATATGAAAGTGTAAATATATTGGTGCCAATTAAGTATCATCCACATATCAATTTTTTTTTTTTATCAAATTTGAATACTAAAGACAATTATGAATGAAATCTGAAGAATATTATGAAAGATTGACAGCCCAAAGATGGAAACATGAGTTTTATTGAAGATGTGCAGTATCTTTTCACCTGTAGATGGCGCACGGTTGTTATAACTACTTGTGTGTCACAGGTGAAGCGTGTGATGAACGGAGTGTTTCACTCTCTTCGGGGCGAGTTTGACCTCAGTGAGACGTACAGTGGACAGGCCGTGCTCGCAGTGATTGTCAATACCATCAAGGTAAGTGTGTACTTTACACATTAACGCGAAGACAAGTGTGTGTTTTACACTTTACTGTGACCACTCATATCTTTAATCAGAAGATGCATTTAAATTGTTCAATTAATTAATTGTGTGTGTGTGTGTGTGTGTGTGTGTGTGTGAGAGAGATATTATTGACTATTTACTTGATAAGCATAGAAAGTAGCATGTGGCGTTCCACAGGGATCTGTACTCGGACCGTTTTTTCTTCCTCTAATGGGCCATAAGAATCCTAATTCATCACTCTAATTGCTATTATAGATTATTGTTTCATCTTTAATAAATTGAACATCTAGCCAGAGTAATTTAAGTGGTGTTCCACAGGGATCTAAACTCGGACCCTGAGTCTTTATTTATATAATCACATTTAGAGAACACGTCTTCATTGTAATAACCTCAGATCCCATTTGATTTCCATCATGTGGTGTTTTTCCTCGTCAGAATGTAACTCTGCAGCTTCTCAGCGGTGCCGACAGACCTCCTGTTACACCCAGAGAAGAGGAGGAGGAGGAGGAGGAGGAGAAGCAGGAGGATGAATCAAGTGAGCAAGTGAAAGAAAAGGAGGAGAAACCTCATCTGAATGGAGAGAGAGAAATGGAAGCAGAGGACGAGGAGGGTGTGACTGAATCTCAGCAAGTTGGGGCAATTCAGAGGGAAGAGGAAGATGAGGAAGAGGAAGCACCGGAGGAGAAGGAGGCACCTGTGGAGGAGGCGAAAACAGAAGCTGAGGCGGAGAGGCCGAGCCTGACGGAGGCTCCAGAATCTGCCGATCCTCGTCCGGCTTCAGCTGCTGAACGCGAACCTCCGGAGACAAGAGCAGAAGCAGCAGAGATTCAGCAGGAGGTCCAGGAGGAGGCGCAACACTCAACTCCTGCACAAGGAGGAGACGCCAGCAAGTCTGCGCAGGACGGACCTGAGGGTTCACGGCCCGAGGACGGACGGGAGGCCGAGTCGGAGAGAGGGGAGGAGAGAGTGGAGGAGAGAGGGGAGGAGAGAGAGGAGGAGGCGCAGCATGCTGGAGGAACTCCTGAAGCTTCTCAGAAAGCCTTCGGTCCTCCAGCAAACCCGCCTCCACCGCCCAGCGCCGCCCAGAGCGGCTCAGAGGAGCACAGCAGGTGAGTTATCAGCCTGAAACAGAGAGAGAATCCAGAGACTGGTGACAAACGTAGGGCCTGTGGGCCAAAACTGGCCGTCGGTGACAAAGAAAGGACTTTATAGTGAAACACAGAGACTTGAGATTAAACGCTGGATGGATTTCATGTTCCTGCAGCAAATGAAGAATAAATATCAATGATTTGTCCGTATTTTTCAATGCAATAGAATGTAAGCAGTTGATGGTTTTTGGATGTTTTACTGTATTTTTCACTATTGGGAAACACAAAGATATGTAAATTAATGAGATTTAAAGAAAAAAAGTTGTACAATATGTCAATTGTTTCTGACAAGCTATTAATCAAATGTGGATTATTTTGTTTTCGTTTTGTCTCACCCCCTTGCACTAAAACAAATTCAGCATTTGTTATTAATTAAAGATTAATATGCTGTCGCTGTAATAAAAGATTAAAAAGATGAGATTTGTTATATGGGCAAGTTCTTACATTCCGATCATGTTATTACACTATGACCAAGGATTTACAGTAAAAAAAAAAAAGACCTGAATCATGAGATCATTGTTTGTTAGAAAACAGATTTGTGTGTTCATGTGGATCTTTATCCTTCCACCAGAGCTCAGACTGGAAGTGAAGAACGTTTGATCATTTCACTCTTCGTATTCTTACCAAACTGCTTCATTAAACGCTCCTTTTTCAGGATTCTTGAACCCTGTGAAAATGTTTGTTTTAACCTCCTGTTAACTAACCGTCATCGTCTCCTCTTTGTCTCTTACTCGTCTCCTCCTCTTCGTCTCCTTATCTCCTCCTTGTCCCCTCCTCTCCGTCTCCTCCTTGTCTCCCCCGTCTCTTCGACTGTCTTCTTCTGTCTCTTCTTTGTTTCTTCCTCTTCGTCTCCTCTTCGTCTCCTCTCTCAGTTCCAAGGAGGAAAATGGAGAGGAGCCATTCTTCGAGAAGGTGAGCCCGGTCAAATCTCCCGCCGCCCCCACCGAGGATGAAGAGGAGGACGAGATGGTGAGGAAGAGTCCGCGGAGCTCCGCGTGACGCTCTGATTCACTTCAAATGTTGCCACGTGTGTTGGAATGCGCATTTGTGGCATGAGCGGCTGAGCGGAGGACATTTATAGTGAAATATCATAAAGTAATGAATAAAAACTCAGAGTTCAGAAACAGTTTTTTTTATGTTTGTAAAACATTGAAAGAGTTTCTTTAGGTTTATTTCTCCAGAACTCGTGAGTTCTACATGATTGTTTAATAAACCATGAATCTGTTTTAAAGTAATAAAATATTCACTTTGAATTGCATTAATTCAAAAAAATGTATATAATAAAAAAATGATTTCCTTCAAATTAAGAAAAGATGCTACTTCTCATTAACAAATATTTTTTTTAGGATTTTATATCCCTCTACATTTACCCCAATTTCAGATCTGTAAAATCCAAATATAAATATATTTTAATATACCCCCCCCACACACACACCCTCAGGCCTGCAGCTCATCCCACAAATGCATGTTAAATCCAGGTTGAAAGAAATAATCTGACTTTCAAATAGTTTCAGATTAATTGAGAATAACTGTCAGAAAAGACAAATAATCTAGTGATGCAACTGTACCAGTATCGTGGTCCTGCACAGAGTACTCGTGAAACCCGGCTAGTTTTACGCAAAGTCGTGTGTCGGCCACACAAGAGAGGTCAGCAGTGTGGCGATTCTTTAATACTAATGAGGAGGATTAATGTGAGACGGACAACTCCAGACATTTAATCACCAGCCACATTTGGACCAGCAGAGTTCGTCTGAGTTTACTGCGCAGTGGATCCAGTGGCGCCGTGCTACATGCTACATGCTAAAGAGTTTCAGGGCTCGCACAGCAGCGATGCTACATGCTAAACATGATCAAAATGTGACTGATACTCTCATTAACAATAAGCTCGGTTCCTCGGTCAGTAGTCAGACGCCACGCACTGCACTTATGGGTACTGCAGGCTGTAAGGCTGCTGAAGGTGTGTGTATCGTCGACATAGAGCAACGTATAGCCTTCGTATATCGTTTGCGTATGGAGTGTGAAAATGAAAGACTTGGTATCGGCAAGTAGCTGAAGGTGGTTAATAAGTGCGCCTTAAAATAATCTTTCCTGCCTCTTTTTGTCTTGTTGCACGTTTCTAGTTTGTTGGTGCTGATTTTTGTTTTTTTTTGCCGTTTCGATGATTGTTCCTCTGATGTGTCTGCTCAGAGTCTGAAGGGTCGCCCTCCGCCCACGCCGCTGTTCGGTGAGGATGAAGATGAAGACGATCTGGACTGGTTGAACTGACCTCTGAATGTTTCTTTATGAGTTGCTTCGCGGGCTCGTCCGACCCGGCGGAGCGGCAAAAACCACTCGGGGCCTCGCGGCCGGGAATCGAACCGCGTCGCCCGGCTGACCCGCCGCCGCCGCCGCCTCCGAGAAGACGAAGCGTCGGGAAAATAGCCTGTGATTCACAGACCAATCAGTCCATGTGGAGCGATCAGCGTGTTCGATCCCTGATGTTCATGTGTAGCAGGTTCGAGTCTGCTGGAGTGAATCCCGCCTGCGGGGTCACACCGGACCAAAACCACGTTTTTAACCAGTAGCTCGCGGCTTTAAGGCTTTTTCACTGTTTTGCTAACCTGAATTTTACTGCAAGAAAATAAATGAAATGGAAAATGTGGCCTTTACTTTCTCTACTTTTTAAAAAGATTCTATTTTATTCATCTCAGAGGGTGAAAGTTGCATTGTGGAGGACTGACGCTGTCACGGAACCGATCGCCGCTCAGGCACCTAACCTGATCAGGAGATGGTCACCAGATGACATGGAAACCAGTAGATCTGAAACACCGGCACCGCTTCTGCTGCTTTACTTCACTGCTGACCTGAAAGTACCTCACGCAATACATTTACATGATCTTTTTCTCTTTCCAGCACAACAGCAAGCAGGCTACTGGGATCATTATAATCTTACAACAAAGATGTTACGTCATCCATAAATAAGATTATTAAAGGATTTTAAAACATTTATGTTCTTATTCATCCCAATAAAGGGACAAATTATAAGGTCAGAACCCGTAAGAAAGTGTTTCCTAGAGTAAGGCTGAAATTTGGTATTCAAAGGTATACAGTCATCAAAACTCAAAGGGCCTCATTAATCCCCTGCACTATGGGTGCACCGAACGTTTCCATTGTTTTCTGACCAACATGCTTAATATGAGACCTTTTTTAAAGACAAAAGATGTACTTCAGAGACAGAAGTCAACTAATGGGGAATTTCAGGATGAACTGATGGTGTGGAAGAGTTGAAGCTCAGTCACACAGTTTCTAAATCAACATTTTAGCAATGCAACACTTATCAAGAAATATAAAAATTCCCACTGTGAGAGAATATCTTCAGATAAGAATGAAGAGACTTTTGACCTGAAACCAGCAGTTAAAGACAGACGAGCTTCAGCAGCGTTTTCATCAGCTGCCGGAAGCTGAAGTGGAGGACCGTGAAGGAAACCCTGAGGAAGACTACATATTGAGCCCTCGCTACATGTAGGTGAGCACCAAACATCATCTACTGCTACTCATAGGAGTAAAAACAATTATATTATGTTGTATTTTTCAGAGGAGTATTTTTGAAGTGGCGCATGCTGAACATGAGCAGGTTTGTCCCTGAACACCAGACAGAGATGAAGAGACCTGACCTGACCTGTGGATGAAAGCACACGTGACACACACGGAGCACATTAATCCATTTTTTTGTCCTTTACAAGACGACCGAGAAAGATGATGAGGAAGAGTCGGGTGTGTTCAAGGCTCAATGTCATAATCCCCTTGAATTTAATGGATGAATATTCACCTCGTTTAACCTAAAACGTGGTGTGAACAAATCAGATTTTTGTGTCACTCACCCTGGTGCTGTGTAATACCTAGAGCGTTACACTAGAGGGCGCTGTTAGATCTGTAATCATGGAGACTGCGGTCACTTCTGATTCAAAGGAGATAATAAAAGACGCATTCTGCTCATTTTCTGATCAACATAATCACACCATGTGCGTCTTGTTCCTCCCAGGAAGTCCTGCATTTCCTAAAGCATTGCATTATGGGACACCAAGCCCTTCAGAGTCTGAACAGCACTCTCAATCGAGTTGATTCACACACATACTTTTCAAAACTTCATAGTTTTCATTACAGAATGATATATAGGACACCTTGAGATGTTTGAGGATTTCAACACTGGAGTTATTTATGCATGGGATATTTTTCACCTTTGAGATTTAAATGAACATTTTTACCATACAATTCATACATACAAAAACTCAGGATGTTTCTCAATTTTAATAAAGTTCAGATGTTATAAAATAGCCCCCCCCACCCCCCGCCCGCCCCGCAATCCATCAAGATGTGTGTACAATACAAGAGAAGACGAGTCCAAATCCTTTCAGTCGTTCATTTATTCTTCACGTTCGTCCCTTCAGACACTGCAACTGTTTGATAGCTCTTTATTTTCAATATACACTTCATTTGAAAAATAGAAATTCTAAAATAAACTGTTTCACCTCTTCTAAAAAGTCACAAAAAGTTAATCGAAACAAGAACAAAAAAAAGTCATCAGTAATTTTGTATGCTAGAAATTAACTCTTCATTGCACGTCGTAGGTTTTTGTCCAACACGCTCACACACCTATTTCCACTCGCTGCCGTGGACAAAAAACCCCCAAACAAATTAAAGTGAAACTGTGTGAATCGCTTCATCTCTTGAACCGAAACGAAAACAAATCATACACAACGTGGTTACAAAATGATCTGGTGCGTTTTGGTTTGAGCCGACAAGCCATTTTTTTTTATGTACATGGTTTAGAGAAGAAGAAGAAGGTGGCAGCTCGTTTGTAACCGACAGAAGCGACGAAGACGGGGAGCGACTTCCAGTTTCAGATCAAACAAAGTGAAAAAAGTGCGTCGGTGTGCCTTAAAGAGATTCAGTGTGGAGACATTGTTGATTGTTGCAACGTAGTGAAAGAATTATCCTGTTTTTATTTCAGCCCGGGGGGAATAATGTTACTCAGGAAATGGAAAAGAGACGACAGAAAGGGGCGGGACTTGGGGGGCAGACATGTTTATTTGGTTACGCATGTCAAGCAGTGGGTTTATCTGGTTGATTTAAGTAGTTTAAAGGAGTCATAACCTGATATTTTCACATATCCAGTCTCCTTTTAATCGCCTTTAAGTTAATACTTAATTCATACAGCAACTGGATGTTAGGTGCGCGTCGATTGGCCGCAGGAACTGTACATCATAGTGATAGCATAGCGGTCCTTTGCTCACACGAAACATTTAAATAAAAAAACATCGTGGAGCCGTCTACAAACACCCACACTGCAGAGCAAAGCACCCCGCAGATTTAAAATGAAATACAGGGTCATTGGAATTTGTATTTGATTCAAAGTTTATATTAGTTCTCTTAGTGACCAATGGCTAGCGGCTAACAGGTAGCGGTTAATGGCTAGCAGCTAACCGCTAAAATTAAAAGAAGTGGTTTTATGATATTAGCCTCCTGTTGTTGACGACGAGTACAAGGAGTACAATGCACAAGTATGAGGAGTACAATCCAAATCTCCCATTTTGGGGCGTAACCCCATTCTGGTTTGAACAACGAGCCCAAACAAAAAAAAACTCAGGCACTTTCAAACTCCAGAATTTCAGGCAAGCTTCAACTGAGGTCCAACACCAATATACATGTTTTAACAAGGAAACATATTATTTCCGGGGGAGTGACTCCTTTAATGTTAATTAACCATGCACGTAGAGAACAGTACGACGTAAACAGTCAAGCTCATTTAAAGCTCCTTTAAACTATCGTATCGGTCCACTGAGTATCTGCTGTAAGAAATGTCTCCACGTATGCAGATGATGGTGTAATACAGGGGTCTGCAACCTGTGGCTCTGAAGACTCTTGTTTTCAGCTTGTTTATTCACCAGTCATTTAAAAAAAAAAAAAAGGACTCTTAACTCTCGACTAAAAAGGGCTTTAATAACTAACTAAAATTGAGAAAAATATCTAAAACCACAAAGAAATAGGAAAACTGGAAAAAAAAAAAAAAAAGACTTGAATTCGAAAAAAAAGAAGCTTAAAGATGGGAAAAATACATGCACAACTATTAGAAATGGTTAAAAAGCTCAAATGTAAATTTTTGAAAAAATGCTGACAAAGATCAGGTCCAGAAACATAATGAAATGTTTCTCATCCTAAACTGCAATTGAAACTTCAGAAATGCAGCATAAGATATAGTCTGTATATCAAAGTAAAGGCGTCTCACGGCTCCACTTCAAGGTTGCAGACCCCTGGTGTAGTAAATGTGCAGCAGTGAGCAGCATTAACACACTGAATCCTCCACCGTTTTTGTCCATCGACTCGCACATATGAAGAATCGTTTACTATGACCACAGTGCATTTGAGAAAAAGTTGCTTTTCCCCGCCCATTTTCCATGAAGACTGGCGCACTGCAAATAGATTTTACACTCTGATGGCCGTTTTCAACAACTCCCAAACGACAGTTTTCGCTCGATAACATCGTGTAAACGGAGCCTGAGCTAAACAAAGACGAGCGCCCTGCTTTCTTGCTGTGTTAGCAGCTAATGCTAATGTGCTAGCAGGTTTCCCGGACCCGTCGACATTGTGATCGTTTAACAAACCGTCCCAAATGTAGGTAGTTCAGCGTTCAGCTCAAAATGGGATTTGCTGACTCACAGAGCGTGTCTAATAATTTATGTGGGAGAAAAAAAATTATAATTTTGGAACTTGTTTACATTTTGTGCCAATCTACAGTGGAGAGGAAGAACATGGTGCCACAACAGCCATATAAATTATAATTACACCAAGCTGAAATACAGTAGGACTACTCTGAAATTATTCTTTAAACGTGAACTCACTGGCCACTGTAGGAAATGCCATGATAAAAACATTAAATAGTGCAGATTATACATCCTCTGCATCAGTGAACAAGTACTGACTTACAACACACAGTAAATATTGTTTTAAATATACTGCTTGAAAAAAATTCCAGAAATGTCCCTTTTCTGTGTATTGGGTAACCGATGAGTCTCTGTGGCGTCCAGTCTGCTCTCTGGTACGAGTTTGGGGAGTTTTCTCAAGAAGTTGCCGATGAGCTTCAATTGACATCGTGTTTAGTTTCATTAACCAGTAGTAGGAAAACAGAAACTCTTGAAGGAACGATACTATTTCTTAACTCAAACATGATCGAAAATGATTGATCAAATCTGACGAAGCACGTTTGACAACATCCCTAAGACATAGTTACTGTACGGTGGGTCCGATTTATTACGTTATATGGCTAGCCTTCGCTCGTACATTCTTGTCACACCAATTGGCAACTCTAGGTGGAGTGGCGAGTTGCTCTAGTCTGACTAGCAAAATGCAAAAGTCCATAGGACGCTATTGTGACTCACTACACCCTCTTGTGTTACATTGAGATATTATCAGACTGAGGATAGTGTTTTAGCTCAATGCATACTTGCTTCTTGACTGTCTAAACATTACATAAAATCATTAGTAAAATCCAACAAAGCAAGTTGACAACATCTCGAAAACATATCGTTTTTTTACGTTATCTAACCAACTAACTGGCCTTAGCTCTAATATTCTTGTAATACCAATTTACACCACTAGGTTGGTGACTGCAATTTGTCATCAGTGCCTGAGGCTCATTGACTGGCGTCAATCTGCCTAAACTCAGAGGACAGACTGGAGACTGCAGTGACTCACCACCGCCACCCCGTGCACAAACATGACATTACAAGTGACATCAAATGCATAAAGGAAAAAAAGATAGATAATTAGATAATTCCAACAACAGCTGATAAAAACTCAAGCCAACCTGCAGTGAACTAAAAGCAGCTCAACAGCTTTTGTGGATCGTTTATTTCATATCTTGACTACGATGTTCAGTCTGGATCAAACTCCGTTAAGCCACTTCGGTAAAGTTGTTTGTGCAGCACAAGCAAATTACATGATATGCATTCCTAGTTAGTTTAAGTTTGGCTGAGAAAAGTCAGATGATTTATGTACCGCTGAACAGTTTTTCTACCCACAAAAAAAAAAAAAAAAAAAGACCAACATGCACCATGATCATTAAAAAAAAAGAACTTAAACAAGTAACAAAAGCTTGGAGGAGAATGTGAAAGAGAGAAATAAACTTTAAAAACTGCATCAAAGAGTGATAAAGAGCTGCACGTACAAATGTGCTGTTATGAATTAATTCACTTTAAACGTCTATTTTCATTATAATACAGTGAATCTCTTGCATCATTCCGACTCTACGAGAGGACAGAGAAGAAACATCAAATCCCCGCGATGCGTTCAGAGTCAACACGGCGTGTTTGTTCATGATAAGCGCTCCATCTAAAACAAGAGGTAGAACTATATAAAAACAGCATTTCCCTGCTACAGGAAAATGTTATAGAGTAATCGGTTGATATATATATATATAAAAAAAGAAATTCAGCTGATATTTGTGTGTATTTATATAAAAAGAGCAGGGAGGTCGCTCCCGTGCGTGCAGCATTTCCTGTGCGGGGGTTTGCATAGAGTTAGACGTGTTAGCGTTTCAGTCAAACTGACCGTTTTTGCCGTCGTGTGAAAAATACTAAGAAAACATGAGGAGGAAAGAAATACTTTTAAAAATATTATTAAACGACAAAAAAAGAAGTTTTCTTTAGTGTATCAGTTTGTTTGAAACACAGGTTCCCTTTTTTTTTTTTTTTTTTTTTTTGTTTGTTTGTTTTCCCCTCCCCCAGCGTTCAGTGTAGTTTAAAGTCAGTAGAAAGAGCGGCAGGCTGCCCGGCGGCGCTCCGCTCCTCTTACAGAGACGTTTCCGAGCCTCGGCTCTTCCAGTAGAAGGAATTATCGTCGTCGTCGTCGTCGTCTGGGTCCATTTCTATTCTAATCTGAGGCACAGACTTCAGCGGACTCATCTCCGGGCTGAAACGCAAACGGGCAGCAAGTTAGCATACTGGCATGTTGGCGGTTAAATTACAACAAGAACTTGATGATTCTTGATTTTTCATTATATTTATATATATATATTAGCCTTGAAACGCTGCTACTGTGCATGTGTGCGTGGATTTCATTACAAAAAAAAAGAAACAAACAACAGCACCCACTAGTGGCCCGATATGCTAACTACATCGTTTTCATTGTTTGTGGCGTTTCTGTGTAAACTAACATCGATTTCAAAAATAATACTAAAATAAGTAAAACTGAGTAGTATTTGAATTAATAATTCATTACCTGAAGTTTTCAGCTTTGCTCCTGGAGACATTTCTAAACTCTTCATACATCTGAACCTTCTTTGTCTCTTTATCTGAGCACAACTTTGTCGTCTTTACTCAAAGGGTTTGTCATTTCTGTTGTCTAAGTTCTGTTGTCTTTGTCTTCTCTGGTGTTATTTTGCTGGTTGTGCACTCTATACTGCACAACGCTATACTCTACACTGCCAAACACTGCCCCCAGAGGTCATCAGTGGTATTACTGTTTGCTACACGTCCTTTTCAAGATGGACTGGAGGGACTCATAGTTAAAGAATGAGTCAATTTGTTCTCCACCAATCAAAACTTATTGAAAATAGTCCAATAACAACAACTAAATGAACCTTTTTCTGTAACGCTTTCTGCATCTGCTTTACTATCCGTTTTTACTTGATCCCATAACGGAAACCCAGCCAGTCTGATCTCAAAGGAAGTCTTGTAATTTCACTGCTGACATCCTGTCATCACACATTGTCCGAAACACTAATCCTCTTCCATGGCTGCAGCGTGGTCGGCCAGCTGGGCGGCCGTACGGCAGAGTGTGACCCTGCACACGCCAGCCGGGGACCCCCGTCATCCTGGACGCTGCTGCTCTCCATGGAAGGACATAATCCCTTCTTGGAAGTGTTTTCCCGAGGCTTGTTCTGCCTTTTTTTTTTTTTTTTTTTTTTTTTTTAAAGAATGATTGTCTTCTCCAGAGGTCAAACAATCTGTGTATTTCTGACACAATAACCACAAAGCGCGGATGGAACACGCTGATATCAGCTGCTTGAATCAAACTTCTTCTCACAGCTCGGATAAAAAATAAAAAAATTCAAGATTGTGGAAAACAAATGCAAACAAACAAAGCTGCTTGCCTGGACGCATGAAAGTAACACAGAGTGGAAATGTTTGCTCTGGAGTAGCTTTTAGCTTTTGAGTGTCCTCAAATATGTAAATACAGACACTTCATAAAGTAAATAGCCACTATATATTTAATTCTTATGTTTTATTCCCCCCAAAATCAATTTTAAAAACAATCTTGAAAACCAATGAAAACCAATCACAGTTTGGCTAAAGGGTCTCGATACTTTTTAATAATACATTCATCACTTTGACTCAATTCTGCAAATGGTGAAATATAAAATTGCTGAGATGATAGTTGAAATGTTAAATATATTAAAAAAATAACGTGAAATTTTTGAAAACAAGGATTCATAAAATAGTATAAAAAAAGTAAATGTGGAAAAATTAAGTCTAAATTTGTTATTAGAAATATTGAGAATGCAGTTAAAACACCCGAATTATAAGTAATGTTGATAAAAATCTGAGGATAATTAAAGCTGAATTTTTAGTATCATAGCGATACTGGTATCAGTGCATCCCTACTTATGTTTATTGAGAAGCAAAATAAATAAAACAAACAACAGATTGTGAATGATCGCAGCATTTCTTTGATGGATTCGTAGTGAGGAGACAGTGAACCCGACATCTGATGTTTCCCATTGAAAGAAATACCGTTTATCCAAAGCTAAGCTAATTAGCAGAGCCGACCTTTAAAGTTCACAGCACAGTTATACGTTAGATCGTCAGTCCAGAGTCTGACCTTTTAAATAAAATTTAAAAAAAAAGGAAAAGGAAATCAGTGTCTGTTTTATTTGGCCTCATCTTTCCTCGGGTGCCTCCACATGTTTCGCTCACCTGGATAAGTAGTTGGCCTGGTAGTAGCGAAGCTGCTCAGCACGACGTGTGTCGCTCAGGGAACGAAGGGGACTTGTCTCCTGAGGACACGGAGGGGGAAAAAAACAACTAATTAAACAAGTTACCGAGCTGATCTGCGGGTTTTCAGCGCAAAACAAACGCAGCAGCAGCAGCAAGGAGCCCAGAAGTCACTTTTTTCTTAATTATTTTAATAGTTCAATCTGAACGATTGGGCTCGTAACATACACTGTTCACGTTAATTGTTTTCTAATGTTAATAAAGTTTAGATGACAAAGGAAAAACTGAAATGTAAACAAATAGAAAGGCTCCGTCAGTCAAATACAGTCGTCAATGATTTATAAAATAGAGGAAATATGAGATCGTGTCTGTCAAGAAGTAAGTGCGTAACTCATTTAATAGAATGAAGCAGATAATATTCTTCTTCTTTCGGCTCTCCTTCACTACAACACTGATAAATAATAATAAAAACTGTAAATCTGTATTATTTACATACAAATTAAATTCATAATTTGAACTTCATGGTGTGCTGAGGAGTCACAAATAAGAGCCAAAAACAGAAAAAATCAGTTCAGGCCAGAATTCAATCGGGGAACGCGATGAGTTTGTATTTTATTTATTTTTTTAATACTTTCCAAAAAAAATGTAGAATTTCTTTAAAATGGTAACTGTCATTTCTGCACAGGTTTCTAATATTTTAGTAAGAACAGTGGAGATATAAAACAGTGATGAAGCAGTGAAAGATTGTTAGACTTGGTTTGGAAAAATGTTCTATATTTTGCATGAGGAGACAATACCTTGATATTGTACTTATGGTTCACCTTCAGATGTGTGTTGTTTACTTTTGAAGAGATATGCATTTGAATATAAACTTTAAAAAAATGTATTCACACAAACATTTCTGTAATCTGGAATAATAATCTGTAAATGTGTTTCAAAAAAAAGAAAAGAACAACGTCAAAATACGACCCGAACACAAAGAAGCACCACAGCTGGAAACTGAACTGGCGAGAGAAACAGTGATTACGTCAAGCAGGCGAGAATTTAAACAGAAAAGAAACAAAAATGAAGCGAAAACGTTAATTTCATGCAGGTTTTAGTGAAAGAACCAGGCCTGGAGAGGAGAACGGGAAGAGTAAAGCGGGTGGTTAATGTCACGCAGCGACGGTCGGAGCAGTTAATGAAAGTAGAGGTCCCCAGAGGAGGAAGGAGGAGCAGCAGTCTCCCTCCGACGCCGCGGCCAGTTTGATGGTACTCACGGTCGGAGGCCTTATCACCTAAGAAGGGCTCCTGCTCCATCATGTCCATGGGGATTTTAATGCTGGGAACATTCTCAGTGTAGGGATAGTCGGACTGTTGGAGAGAGAAAACACTTCCTGAGACCCGACGTCCGCGGATGTTTGGGAACCACAAACGTTCACTTCGCGAAACCCACAACTGTCCAGAGCAGTCGGGACCGCAATACCCAACTCCACCAGCTGGCGGCCTGTGAGCGCCATGAGAACTGCCATTTTCCACTGAAGAAGACTTAAATCGTTACTTGACCTAATTGGATTTTATTATATTAAGCACAAAAGACTATAAAAAGACTTTTAAGAAGAGTATGAATTGCACTCGTTTAAAAACATCAACTTAGTCTTTTTGGTGTTTTTGAAATGTTCTGATTGTTATAGAATCCTCATGATGAATGGATTTTTCATCAATTTTCAGCTCAAACTACAAATTGACTCTTTTTAAAACTACTTTTTTCATCTTATTTCCATGTAAATGAATTAAGGATTTTAGGATACGATTAAAGTTAAAAAGGCAATATTTCCCCTAATAATGTCTTTTTTTTCCACTTCGGTATTCTACCTAAGTGTATCTTGTTTAAACTGCCATATTTTCATGACAAACTTGAGGAAAGTTTGGATTTGTCAGTAAGCGGTGACGATGGTCCAGAAAAACAGACCTGCTGAGGGAATCTAGAAAACATCCAACTCTTCATCAAAAAAATGTTCAATTAGTTTCTTCTGGTCACTTTTTCTTCTTCACAGAAGCAACCAAGAAATCTTTGATGCCAAAAAGACAATTAGCACGAGTCAGCATTTTAGCACTCATGGTTTTCTTATGTTGTGTTTAAAAATTATTGACAAAGTTTTTACAAAACAGTTCAAATGAACTCTAGTTTATAGAAGCACGACAGATTTTTCACAAACTATTAATTTTCTTTGAATGTGAAGCTTTCGGTAGAGAAAAGAAAGGCAATTTGTAAACTATTACCTTAAGAGGATGAAGGATTTTGAAAAACAAAGGCGCTGCTAAAGTCAGGATTATCGAACCTAAACAATCTCTTTTTAACCTTTTTCACTAAATCTCAAAAAAAAAAAGAAAAAGAAAGAAATGAGCCTGGTGGCTTCCCTTCTCCGCAACGTCAATCTGTAAAGGGAGAAAACTGAGAGAAAACATTTAAAAAGGGAAGAAATAATCTGGTAAAAGAATAAACAGGAGCCGTAACATGAACAATCAGACCCATTTGCACCAAGAACATGAACCTTTTCTCTGAGTGGATCCTGTTCAGGGTTAAATAAATAAATATATATTCCAGTTATTTTTCTCCATTTAAGGCAACGGGTGGCGCTGTCGCGCTCGATCCCACGAACGAGTGAGGCTCTTACGTCTTCAGCGTCGCTGTCTATGCTGCCCCGCTTCTTCTTCTTCTTCTTCTCGTCCTCCTTCTTCTTCTTGTCCTTCTCCGGGATGACGTCGTCCAGGAAGCTCAGGTCGTGTTGGGAGAACATGTAGTCCATCGCTTTCCTCACGGCCACCAGAGCCAGGATCTGACGGACGGACGGACAGAAGCAGACGCCATCAGACACCAGTTTAAAGGTACGGCATGTTATCCAATTTTAACTCTAGTGATGTGATAATTCAGTCGACTAAACTGGAACATTATCAATCCGTTATGCTTTCCAGGGTTACAGCTGTGCATTAAAAACAGATTATTTGAATTGTGCAAACTTTTCTCCATTGAGCCCCCATTTACATGACAATGTTTTCAAATAAAAACTAGTCCTGTCAAACGATTTAAGATTTTTAAATCAGATTAATCTCAGGGTTGCTGTGGATTAATTGTGATTAATCACAATTAACATCTTTAACAGTTCATGTTGACAATAAGATTTGCCTCTTTTACAAAGGAAACATTTATCCACATTAATGTTCCTGTTCCTCCTTTTTCAGCAGCAACTTGGTGACGTTGAGTCCAAGAGGAAAACCGAATGCGTTAATGTGGTATTTTAAGCTGGAAGTGCTTCGGTGAAAAGAAAACTCCCTCCTGCAGAGTGTGCATAATACTTTATGTCGATCGACTGTACCAACGTGCTGTTAAGCGTCTTCCATATCGAGTTTGGTTTTGCCACTACCGGCGTCCACGACGGCAAATTCTACTGGGACAAACTCCCCAGAATACTTTTAGTCAAATTAGTGGTGGTGGATTAATCTGCGTTCATTTTGACAGCCCTAATAAAAATGCATAACTTTAGTAGCGATATTGGAGTTTATTTCTCCGACAATGCACATTCCCAGTAGATTGACAATAACAACAATGGAGTATCGCGACTCCCAGTCCATGTTCTCCTGGACAAACCAACTTGGTTTATGATGTATTGTTCTCTACATGTTGTTTCTACTTCAAAAGCGAACAACAGCGCCATCTCGTGGCAAATATCTCATCCACTCCTTTTTTACATAAGCAGAACTGTTTAAAAAAAACTAACTACCCTGATTAACCGGCAGGAACAATCCTAGCTGTAGTTTTCCACGTGGTGGAGTCCGTCTTTTATGAATGGAGGGTGAAGGCGTCTCACCATGACGGGGAAAACGATGGCGGCCACGGTGGACTTGAGGATCCAGAGCAGAGCCAGACAGAGGACCTGGATGAAGGTGAAGAGGTGGACCTTCCTGAGGGGGACGTGTCGCAGGTAGACCAGGTCGGGCTGGTGCTTCGCCGGCATCAGCAGCAGTTTGATGCGGTCCATGAACTGCAGGCAGACGCGTACACACACTGAGGAAACCTGCCTTCAAACAAGTCTACTGACCGAGCTCTGCTGCCATGATGGAAATAATACAAGAGAGAAAAACGACACATTTACCTGGACTCCGTTTAGAGAGGCGACGCCCATATAGAGGAAGACTCCGTACAGGACAGGCATCGGGATGAACTGGGGGAAGCACAATTCATTAGCGAGGAGAACTTGGTACTTTAGGGTTACGTATCGATGACTAGAGTGAGAAAACCTATGAATAGTTTTCTGTAAGTTAAGTAAGTTTGTTTTTATTGGGGAGGATTCAGATTGTTGTTTAGTGGGTAAACACTCGAGTCTCGAGAACAAACTGGTTGTTGAGTTCATCAAATCTTCCCGGAACCAGTTCTGTTTTGTGGAAGGCTGCATTCTCCTGCTGGACGGCTCATAACCGTCACACGGTTGTTTGATCGTTTTAAGTTAATTTCACCAGAAATGAAAAGATCATATTAGGAAAATAAAAGGTGTTTCCCCCCTACTTTAGATAAAAAAAGATATATTCTCATGGAAAACACACACACATAAATCTCACTTTAGTTACAAATATTTCAGATTGTTCTCTTGAAACAGTAGACGCCAAGATTTTACTATACATCCAATTCATATTCTTGATTCTGTGAACCGATTTATTTAAAGCAACAAGACTGCAGCCTTAACACCGAACTACGTTTTGACAAAAACACCCTTTCTATCTGCGATATGAATAAAGATAAGGTGTTTTTCAAGACTATTTCAGTCCCACTGATATACCAGTTATTGACCAACAATCATGAATATTTAATCCAAAAAACCCCCAAAAAAGACATTGACTATTAAAGATGTAGAGATGCATAATGCTTATTTACACAAAGGCACGATACGTTACGACTGTAATTTTCCTGTCATTCGTGGCACATTCCTAACATTTAGTGTGACGTAACGCATCTGAACGTCACATGAAGAATGTTGGGAATGCGCCGCGAATGACAGGAAAATTACATTCGTGACACATCGTGCCTACATGTAAACGCAGCATAAGAGCACAAGGTTTGATGGATATACCTTCAACATTGGAGACATGAATACAGACAGTCCGGTGAGGATGAAGACAAAAACACCGGTGACCCTCTGCTCTCTGCAAAACAAACAAACACAAGGAATTTCACTCCATATGAAAGTATAAGACGGACAGGAAATATATGTGGAGCAGCTTGAACAGTACAGTTGTTCCCTCTTGTGGAGCGATTTTGAGTTCAAGAACAAACTCCGGTGTTTTCTAGGAAGTCGTGTGTGTACAGTTTGGAGTGAGGCCGTGTTTGCTCAGCTTACAGCTGACCCATCAGGAGGTCGCAGAGGGCCTCGAAGTGACAGGGAAGCCAAACAAAATCTATTAATCTGAACTCAGATCTGAACGATCCATTAAGAAACATAAAAGTTCGAAAAAGCCCCAAATAATTTATGTATTCAATAATCGGCCACTATTTACAATATTTTTTCATTCAATCATGCAAAATGAAATATTTCTAATTTAAACAAAAAAACAGTGAAAGGGTCATCGCAGCAGGAAATGGTAATACCACTTTGTGCCACAAGATGGTGCAGTGAGTCAGTCCATCGTTTAAGATCGAGAAAAACGCCTGCAGAGAGAAACTCAGACTAAGTGACGTACGTGATGCACAAAAGAGGTGTAATCTCAGTCTTTTGGCCACTTGAGCCTCTGAGCCTGGCTCTGCAGGTTTCCCCCTGATAAAAGGGATTCTTTTCTATCTACTCTTTCCTATGCTTGCTCACGTAGAATAGTTAGTTTCCTCTGTAGAACCCCCTCGATAACTGGTGTTGTATTTTATATAAATCAATTTGAATTGAACCTTACACATGTTTGAGAGAATTCAAACACTGGAAAGGCCTACTGTACATACTGCGACTCAAACTGAGGATGTTGTCGAGAGTGTTAACCACTACACCACTACATACTTCTAGTTTTCCATCTCAGAGTATTATGCCGAGACAACGACAGGCTGTATGTGTATTTTGACGACCTGTTGTAAAAAAAAAAAAAAAAAAAAAAAGAAGCTTACTTTACGTCATCTTTCTTACCTTACGCCTAGAAACTTGGGCTGCTCTCCGGGAGCCGAAGTTTCCGTTTCCATCTTCAGACTGTCGATGTGAGCGATGGAGATGACGGTGGCGGCGACGTACCACGGCAGGCCCATGAAGGAGCAGATTATGAGCAGGACGGCCACCAAGAACAGGTCCAGATGGTAGCCTGCCCCTTTCTGATCGGGACAACAAACACAAGGTCAGTCAGCACGAATCTGTGCTCAGTGTGCAGAACACAGCTGCAAATACAGGAAAACATTGAACTCCCCCACACTCCCCCACTACCCTAAAACAGCTTTTACTCTCTGTGTGTAAAATCATGTTATGTATGTAAAAAAAACTCTGCAATCAGGCCGAAATCAGAGAAATGACTGCTCAACTTCGGCCGTGACTGCAAGAAGTTTCCTTTGAATGGACACATGTGCAGCCACTGTGTTGAAACATCTCTCACTCCCATGAGAAGAATGATATTTTACTACAGTGTGAAGGCAGACCTTGTCCTGTACACACTGCAATTTGTTGTAGGAGATACATGAAAATCCTGCTGTCATATAAATCAGTCAGGAGAAACCCCTCACTCGTGTTCAATAAAACCTGACGAGAACATTTGTTTTGTAGCTCAACATCCACATTTTTTTTTTTTTACCCACTAAAGTTTTTTTTTTCTCTTTACCTTTAGTTTGTGCTCCTTTCTGTTGACGATCACTGCTGTGATCTGTTGATCCATGAAGACCAGAATAGTGACCAGGAGGGCGGGGAGAGCCGACGCCAGGTAGACCCACCAGGGGTTTCCACCGAACGGGGGTACAAACCAACCCCGATGAGGGCTGGTTGGCTATGAGGAAAACAGATATTTTAGAAACCATTTCCATTACAAATGATTTACTCCGAGTTTGAATTCTCCGAAAATACCAAAATACTCTCAAACAATTAATGAAATGTCCCTGAAACACAATGACTAATGGGTGTTTACTCACATTTGCAAGAAGTTAACAACAAACTGGCTAACGATGCTACAACGTGTGTTGTAATACCAGTTTTTATCCACAAGATGGTGTATTGAGCCATTTGGAGGGGTAACACGATAACCAAATCAAATTGCGTTTTCTTGTTTTAATTCAAACACACAATTATAAAAATGAGTTTATTCTAAGTTTGACGGAACATATTATGAAAATAAAAGTACCTTATCATGCAAAACCAGAAGAGTTCCAGCCATGTCAGACTATATACAACATCTAGAGTTCAATGGTGTGACGTGTTTTATTTTGTTTTTTTTACCTGTTATTATTGGTGCAATGTGGTTCCAAGCTCTGTGAAGCTCACACTTTGTAAACATTTGGTATATAGAGATTGATGGGTTTCAACCACTTCAGAAGTATCAAAACGCTCCACATGATCTATAACGTTCACCCAATCAGAGACCAACGGCAGTGGAGCTGCCATGCTGTGTACTTGGGATTAACTTGGAGGTTTGTTGTCTTGCATATTTATATAACAAGCAAGATTGGGATCAAACTAACAATTTATGATTGGAGGACGACTCAGATCAACTACTCTGACAACAGAAACTCTACTACATGGAGCATCATAGTGAACGCATAAAGATTCATATCTTTTTATTGTTTAAAAAAAGAAAATTGCTTATACAAACTGTACTATTGCCATGTTATGGGCTGTTTAAACATTACGGTATAATTTTTGTTGTGGAGCAGGTAGAGACTCACCTTGAATTCACTTGGCACGATGAGTTTCGGAGTTTCGACCCCGACGAGCATATCGACTCCACAGAAGATGAGGATGGCCAGGATGATGGCGAAGTCACTGATGAGTTTTCTCACCTGGGCAAAAGGAGACGGTTGATGTTGATTGGCTGCTCCATGAGCCTGAATACATTTCTTTCCACGTTTGTGAGGCTGGTGCCAAATTACAGGCATTCGGTGCTACATGTCAGCATTAATGGATTTTCACTAAACACTAGTCTGACATGCAATTGTCCACCAAAGCAGGAAAAAAACACTGAAAACTCTTTAAACTCTGGACACGCCAACATGTTTGTGGGACACTCACAGTGGTGGGGAAGAACGGGCTCGTCTTGAACTTCTTCAGACACATGGAGCAGGTGTAAGTGCCCAAGAACAGGATGAAGGACATGAGAGTGATGTCGGGGACAAAGTCGCAGGCCTTCCCCACCAACTCTCCTTTGTACTTCAAGCAGTCCGCCCTTGTGAGGGACGACCACGTGGCGTTCATCGGCTGCAAAAAGAGACCCAGCGCTCTCTGATCAGTCTTTGTTTAAATGTTGTCTTCACTCAACTTTGACACGGAAATTGAGATACAGATGAATTCGAAGTTTTCAGTACGGCTGATAGTGTTGATTTTGGACAGAATATGCAGACACTTACCAGAACTGTCTCGTTCCAGTACCAGACTGAAGAATCTTCTAAAAGATCAACAGGTTGCTCCGTATTGTTTTCTGCAAAAACAAGAAAAACTTTAAACTAACCATATCTATGATCTGTCACTTCCAAAGTAACCAAGCTGAGCGATCTCACCTACCTTCACTAATATGAGGCCAACACTAACTGCAATAACTTACATGTTCTGGAACTTCTCATAAATATTGAGTTCTGTTTAGGTTTCAGCAAAAATTTAACAGGAAAATCTGGGGAGTTAAGAAAATGCTCTGTCCAACAACCTTGACATATTTTCTAAGTTCTAACATTCTCAGACATCAACAGGTTTCACGAGTTTCTTGTCAAGCAAAATACGCACCTTAACTTTTCACAATCTGAGAGTTGTAAGACTTCAATTCAAATTGTCAATATAATCACACACACCTATTCACAAAATTCCCCTATATAGATGAATGAAATTATGCAGAGAAAACATCTGAAAGACATCAAACTACCCAATCTAGTCAACTCTCACAATACCACTTTGAACCACCAGATGGTGTAGTGAGACCCTGTAGTGAACAGTAGGAGAAACATCGGACCTCTTTACTACTATATGATAAGGATATCATTAACGCAATATAAAACAACTTTTACGAAATAAATAGATGGTGATTTTTATGCATTAACATTTGGTCTTTGGCATAATGGTTTCTTTAATTATTTTGTGAAATAATGTGAATCCTTCACCGTCAATTGTACTTGTCTTGTATATGTTAAACAGTGTCACTTTGATTTCAAAGAACATGAATGCACAGTGCTTTTCGGGTTTTTAAAAATGTATATTTCTATACATCAACATTACATTTGAAAGTTTTCCCAGGACTTCTGGTTGTAGGAAACATCCGCCACTGGACCGACTGGCTGTCTTCCTATCTTATAGTGAACAGCCTGCAGTGCATGTTGGGGTTGCAGTGGTTAAAACACGTTTCTCCAACTGTCTGTGTGTCAGAGGGAGACGTTGTTCTTCTCATCAGCAGGGGATTATTATTAAGTCACGGCTGAACCTCTTCATCTTCCTTCTTTTCTTCAGACACACTGTGAGGTAGTAAGGTCAAAAGTGCACGGCTGCATTTGTTCTTTTTTTCCTTAGATGACACAACAAACCCGCCTAAAACTCAGCAGCTTATGAAGCCCTAATACTCCTTCAATCCAAACAGGAAATTCAACCTGGAGACTTAACGCAGAAACCCAGACTTTGCCTTAACCCTCATATTACTATCCTGTCATTAAAGATAGGATTCGCAGTGCATACTCCTCCAAACCATTGTATCATAAACCACATTAAATATCTGGAAAATTCTAAATCTACAAGAACATTACTTTATTTTTAACTGAACCACAGACACTGCATATTTAAGCATTTTACTTTTTCTTTCTTTTAAAACACCCCTTACCTCTGCAGTGATCCCATTAACATGTGATTCTCAACAAATGCGTCACTCCTTAACAGTAGGTGGCAATGATGACTTGTAATATGAGTTGATATCTGACATTTCACACCATAGAAGAAGAACATCAGTTTGTTGGCACATGCTAATTGAACATGGCTAAACACAGAAAATTAAATATGTATTATATTATATTATATTATATTATATTATATTATATTGGTACATACCAACTGTGACCAATAGATGTCACCATATTACAACAGAAAGCTGCTAATGTATCACCAAGAAAACATTCTATATATTACTATATTTAACCAACAGAGCAAGAGGAACAAATCCACAGATGGTTCAGGAACAGCAGTTGCTTATAAACAAGTGGGACATGTGTTGTTGTCCCCCCCCCCCCCCCCCCCCACCGAATGACACATTTTTTGACAGATGCTATATTTAATGAAGTGTGAGTCATAATCCAGGGAATACGGTATATCTCAGTAGAGATCAATTTAATTTCATGTTGGTGCATGAAAGCACAGTTGAGTGTGTTCAAAAAGCCTGAAGTTGGAGAGTTTTAAAAGGGTATAAAAGGGAATATTTCCCCCTCGATTTGCCGGGTACTTTGTCAAACTGAGTGTTGGAGTAATAAGATGATCATATCCATTATTTTGGGTACAAACTGCAACATTTGGGCCGTTGATTTGTCTAACAGATATATTGGCGGTTTCATACTCGCATTGTCCCTCCCAGTTGACTGGTGGTTCACTAACAGGAAGTCAACACCTGACACACTGAATCTGGAAGTTATTCTGGAAGCAGATATTCTGCAGCAACATCTCACCTAAGACAGTCGGCCCCATACAGAGGCAGTCGTACTGCGTCACGTACTCCATCTTGAAGTCGGCGTTGATGGGATAGTGGTGGGCGAGTTTCAGCATCTTCTTGAAGGCATCGTAGATGAAGATGAAGCTGATGAGGCATGAGAAGCCC
The DNA here is from genome assembly GCF_963383615.2 of Lipophrys pholis. Classification (NCBI taxonomy): domain Eukaryota; kingdom Metazoa; phylum Chordata; class Actinopteri; order Blenniiformes; family Blenniidae; genus Lipophrys; species Lipophrys pholis. Next base: position 6,169,779 of record NC_137638.1, read on the forward strand.
TCCTCCGTGAAGCGAGTGAAGTACTGGACCAGGAAGCTGGCGTCCGTGGCCACGAGCACCAGGCAGAAGAAGGCCGACCACAGGCCGATCCACAGACGGAACTCCAGGTAGTCGAAGTTATTATCTCTGAACCAGGGAAAGAAATACAAACACTAGTCTAGGTGTTTATAGAACAATCCGACTGAAAGAAAGTAAAAGGCTAAACTTGTATAAAACACGCAGGATATTGTCGTGCTGCATTCTTTTCATGGACGTTCATGACTTTTCCTAGAACTTCCAAGACCTTGATGCAAATATAATTCAAAATGCTAAACTGTCTGCATCTTCAGGAAATTAATAATTGTTTACATTTTGTGAGGGAACTAGCTTGTTTTTTGAGGTCATGAATTGATTCATGTATTCATGAGAAACTGGGAAGTTTCATTTTCCTATGAGAAAGTGTTTTTGTTTTCTAATTACATAGGCGATCTGTGAACACAAAACAGCACTATGATCGTTTTCAAAAAAGTAGTCGTCTCAAACTTTTCTCCAGCAAAACTTCTAAAACAATGTAGTTTCCAATCCATCATTAACATTTAAATAAACAAGAGCTCTGCCACCAGTTGGAAATACTTCAAAATATGCTGAAATATACCAAAAAAAACTTGAGGTTTAAGGAGCCAAATATAATCTAATGCAGCAAAGTGCACCAGCAGCGTCAATAGGTCTTTATTGACCGTACACACCCAGTGTGTTTGGCCCTCCCCAAAATGGATATGGGCGATTGTACAGGGTACCGACTGGAGGGTCTGACTTGTATCGTCTCAACTCTAAGCAGCACTGCGTACTTGCTGAAGTTGAAGAGCAGCCTTTCAAACACCAGAACAGGCCCAGTGCTGCTCAGGATGGTGAGCGGCTGGCCCGCTAGTAGGCAGAAAGCCGCCCCGGTGATGGCGGTGCCCAGGAAACTCTCCAACACACCCTGCACAGCCAGAAGGAAACAGTGAGGCGGCAATTCACTGCACGAGGAGCAAAACACTGAACAGAACATCCGAGGTCTCACCTGCATGTTTTCCGTGGCGTCCCCCAGCAGACCGCCGAAGGTGATGGCGTTCGTCACAGTTCCCAGGTAGATGAAGAGAATGGCCGACAGGGCCTGGATGTGAAACGCGTCGGTGAAGTCACTGACGAAGAAAGGCGCTTTTCTCTTGATGTCGAGGAAGAGGCCACCGCAGAACCTGGAGGCAGATGCACAGGAGAAGAAGAGCTGGCGTCATCGGCGTAGAGCAGAAACAAGTTAAACGGGAAGGTTCCGGATGAACACGCAAAGATCTAAAAAGATACTCAACACTGAAAAAAGGAAAATAGTTGGACCAACCTAATTTAATTATTTCAATTGGTAACATCTAAAATTAATCAAGTTTTCAAACTTAAGTTAATGAATTAGATTAAGTTTGATAAACTTGATTCATTTAGATTTTACCGATTGGAATTATTTGGCCTGTTGGGTCAACTATTTTCCTTTTTCAGTGTAAATGTTCCAACGGTCTAGAACAGATTTGTTGAATATTTTAGTTAAAGATCAATACTCAGATTAAGCTCTGTAGAACAAGAGCACATATAAGGCAATATGATGGTGTTGACCAAATTAAAAAAGTAATTTATTTAGTGAATAATTACAAAACAGTATAGTCAATAAAAGTTATATTTGAAATAGCTTCTTGATTTGAATGTGATTAAATAGCATAATATCACAATTTCTACCATATTGTCCGGACTATACATTACACCGTTTTTAAGATGCTTGGTTGGTCATATAGCTTATATACACCGGCACATACCATAGGTGCCGACCCACTGGGTGATAGCTGATATATATATCCCTGTATCGTAAGAATTCTGTGACTTTTATATAATTTTATATGTAATTATATAAAAACAAATATTGGCACCCATGGTACGTACAATCTGGAACCACTAGATGTCACTGTGAGAAAAAGGGTAAGAAAATATCACGAATATCTGAATATCATTCCGAAGAAAAGGCAAATTTCAAACTTGCAGTAATCCTGAGACTTTTTTATCGGTCTTTTATTGAGTCTGTTTTATCTTTTTGCTTGGTGGCCTGGTTTGGTCCGACTTCTTTAAAAGAGAGAAACTCACTGAACCAAAGAGTAAAATGGTCCAGTCAACTTATTGGTGAGTCACAGTCTTTTCCAGCCTCCCTGTTTAGTAAACAGGTTCAGAGGATGGCCTCAGCAACCCTTAACAGTGACTCCCATCCTTTATGAGGCGAATTCGAGCTCCTCCCAGCTGGATGAAGGTACCTGGTCCCACGGTGCAGGACGAATCGCTTTAAGAACAGCTTTGTTCCTGTCCCCATCACTGAACTGAAGACTCAGTGACATTGCACTTTATTGTATTTATCCATTTTTAGCTGTATTTATTATCGTGGCTCTTCATTGGATGTTCATATTCTGGTTTATATTCGTGACTGCTTTTCACCTCTGTAAGGTTTTATTGCGATTTTTATTGTGGTTTTTCTTCATCTATTTTGATCTTATCTTAATTATTTATCAGAACATTGAGCTCTTGTCTGTCTTGCCTCACTCGACCAATTGTTATTAATATTATTGTTATCTCCTTGTGTGGTTTATTGTGTGTCTTTATTTGTTATGACGTGCCAAGCAATCACAAAACCTGTAAAACAAGTTTACCCACGAGTACTAATAAAGTGACCTTGAACCTTGTAATGAGAGAATATAAATGTATACATATAGATTCTTAGTGGATTAGTTGAGTTTTTACAGATTATTGCTGAGTGAAAAATTAACTGGACTTGTGTGAAATCAATTAAAGTTAATTCTAGAATATGTTTGGTGGGAAAATAATGTGCCAACATTGTGACTTGTGTTTTTTTCCCTTCTTCCTATAGTCCAAGAATAAAGACTATACTAGTGTTATATGTCATACCTCCCGGTCTTCTTCAGCTCGTCCCCGACAGCGTGACCCCCTCCTCCTCCGTGACCTCCGTCATGCGGCATGTCTCCGTTCATCTGAGCGTCTCCTCCTGCGTACATGTTTTTCCTGAAAACACAAATTTACACCCTTTTCATCAGTGTGTGCGACGAGTTTGATAAATCCTCCAAATATCTCCTTCAGTGGACACAACCTGCTTTTAGTTTCCATTTAAAGCGAAAACAACCAGCACACGTTTGGTTTAAAGGGGACATATCATGCTAAATCCACTTTTTTAGCCCTTAAATGCATTTTGTTGTATATTTAGAGTGTTTAGAAGTACAGAAAAGTTCAAAGTAGTCTCTTCAGGTGCTCCGTTGATATCTTTATATTCTGTTTTGGTCATATTTTGCGATCGGTTTCGATTTTTCTATTCTCTATTACGTTTTTTGAACAATGACGTCACAGTATTCTCAGCGGAACTGCCAAATTAGGACATCGACATTTCGAGCAATCCGCCATTTTTGTTTCTCGCTGCGATTTTGTAGTCCAACCGAAGTTACGAGAGGATAAGTCGAAATGTTCGGTTGTTGGATGTAGTAACCCACAAGCTTCGTTACACCGTCTCCCAGCATCAGAACCTTTTCGAAGTGCCTGGTTGAGTTTTATTTTTCACAGAAATGTACCCACATCTGTGGGTAAGGTCATTTTTGTGTGCGCGAATCACTTTAAGGACGACTGCTTCAGCAACCTCCGCCAGTATAAAGAAGGATTTGCCGAAAGACTTGGTCTGATTGAGCGGTCAGTTCCTTCTATCTATGGAGACGACGAACAGAGCACTTCGGTAAGCTGTATATAACGCTAAAAAGTGTGATGATAAGACGTCCCTGTCATTGTTTTGTTAGCATTAGCAGTTGCACCGTCTTCATATGTTAGCGCTGTGTGCTCGTTTTAGATTATAATGTAACTTCTGTGTTAAATAGTCGTTGTAATACAGGCAGTATTGTAGTAGTGGGCATGGATGGAGAAGTTAGTGTAAATATAGTAACACACCATTGCGTTACATCCATATGAAGACGTTGTTCTGCAGGTGCATCATGGTCATTTTCATCTCGCTCCGCCGGGTCCGACTCTGGCTCCAACATGTATGGCTGGATGGACAAATCTTCCGTTGTTGACATTTTGTAAATAATGTGTGAATATAAAGTTTCTGCGCCGCTAGATAATTGTATCTGTTCTATCAAACTACAAAGATGGCCGAACAGGGTGACGTTGAACCGAGTGTCACCTCTGCAACCTGGAGAGGAGGCGGGGTATGAAGTGTCTCATTTGCATTTGAAGAGACCGCCCCAAAACGAGTTGCTCTCAGAAGCGCATCAGAAAAGGGGTAGAAAAGGGGCCTGTGGAGCTCTAATAATGAGGAATTCAGACCCAAGCATTGCAGTTTCGCTTTATATAGACCACAACTGTATGATTTATATGTAAAAAGGAAGGATTTAAAAGCATGATATGTCTCCTTTAAAATATTCAAACTTTGGTTCATCACAGACGCCAGGAGACGCGAGTATGTAACTCTGTGGCTCGTCTTGTCAAACTGATTACTAGTCTAATAGATTTTAAAATGTTGATACTCGTGATTGAAGTGTTTTACCTTCTCATATCTCAGATTTACTCACCAAGTATATTTTAGTCTAAACACAGATCAGTGGCGTTTGAGACGGACAAAAGAGAATTTGTAAGAATTCAATTCAACTTTATTTATGTAGCACCACATACAACACAGTCATTTCTAGTCGCTTTTAACAGAGAGAAACCCAACAAAACTGCCAATTTAACCTAAACTCACAGTGTCTCTTAGGTTAAGTCACATCTTCAGACTTTTGCTTTTCAAATTGAGATGTTTTAGTTTTATTTCTCTTTATATCTCTGCTGTAAGATGATTTTGTTGACTTTTCTCTTTTTTTTTTTATATTCTTGTATCTTCTTTTGAAAAAGTACTGTAAACAATAGGTTATTATGTTTCTCTCAGAAGTCAATCAAATAGCCTGAACCTGCTCCCTATAGCAGTACCCCATTAAACCACCAGATGGTGTAGTGAGTTATTTTGGATGTTGAATCCCCTACTTTTTTAAATCTAATCTGAATTTGCATTTATTGTTGTTTTTCTTTAGATTTACTGCCATCAGCGATGGTTAGTCAATCAAGACCTGCCGCCGGGCTTCAAACGACTCCTGCATCAAACCGCAGCTTCACATCGAATCAGTTTCTGCTCCTTCATAATTCAACACTGCGCCGCAACACCTGGATGCACTTCAGCAAATCTGCCAGTGCTGCGTTTCTGGAACATGTGGTTAATGCACACGCAGCATTCAGAGGAGGCACAGGTCTGTGACTCCCTGCATTATTAACACAGACTCTTCGTTTCATCGCGCTCACCTGTTTTCAAGCATTAACTCCCCTCCTGTCGACGCAGGCTAATCTCCTCTGTTGCATAAGATACAGTTTCACAGGTATGTTTATGACTCTGGTTATACATACATCACATGTCGGCTGCAGCGAGCCGCCCCGCTGGCTTTCCTTGTTTAATAAGTGACCAGCAGACTGATGAACAGCCTGAAGGTTCAATCGCTTGTGGTTTCAGATAAGATCACTACAAGGGGTTACCTTCAATTTATTGTCGCTTATTACTGTCTTTACAAGCTCAAGAACAGGGGTATCAAACAAGCAGACTGTGGGAAAACATAGAAGACATGTACTGCACTGCGATTTTGTGATCAAAGTGAAGTGCAGTTGCTCAGTAAGAGAAGAGTACATAAGACAAAACTGTGAAGGCACTTGTGGGGTTTTTGCACTAAAACCAGGGATAAACAACAGACTTGTTGGTGTTTACAGATTATTTTCCCATTCAGGCCCCTCAACTGAAATGATTTAGACACTTGAAAATGACAGATAAGGCGGGTAGACTTATATTTCCTTTCATCTGAGTAACAAAAAGGAAGTTGGGAGACCTTTTGTCCGAGGGCGGGAGGTTCTTCGGAGGCTCTATCCTGATGGCCGGGTCCCACTCGCCAGGGGGAAGCACGATCACCTCGTCCAGGAACTCGTCGATACCCGCCAGCAGGTCCTGCCTGTCCTTGGCCTTGTACGCAATGTCGTGAAAGACCTGGACGCCAAAGACAAAGAAGGACGAAGCGTTGGAGTGTGAACGAGCTGTCAGAGCAGGTAAGCAGGAAGCCAACCGGAACGTCACATTAGAGAGAGTGGCATCGCACGCCTACAAGACACTGACAACTGATTCAGAGGACAGTGGAGAGACTCGGCTGCTTTTTAACAATGAAATGTAAATTACACACGTTCACTGACAAACTGTAGTTTGGGTCTACGAAGTCTTTACAAATCACATAGTCTATCTTTTTCAATCTTTTTCTGATCTGTACTCACTTTCACATCAGAATCAGACATTTACCTCCTTGAATTTCTTGTGACGCCTGTTCAGGACTCAGGCTTTCTTTAAATGTTGGTGTGATGACCAAAAACAACACCTTAACGTCTGACTTTGAATCAGACAATCTCCAATTCTCACTCATAATCAAGGTTGTCATATAGAATTGATCTGAAACCAATTTGAAGGAAATGAAGACAGATCAAAGATGTGAAATAATTTTTTGCAATAAGTTAAATGAGATATTCTGACCCAGTCAGTGTCAAACTCCCTCAAATCCTGATGCAATATTCCTGCTTTTGACACAAACACCAAAGGCAAAATTTCACCACCTGCCAAATATACCCCAGGTACTCTGTAGCTGGATCAAATGTTTGATATATGGTTGGAATGCAACCATGAAACAAACTGCCTAAAAAAACAGCTAAAACAGTGTTATCCTGGAATGAAGGATATCATAAACCAACTCTGAAAACATGGAAGGTAAATATGTGAGTATCTATCAAATACAACAGTAAAGTCAGTGTCAGGATCGTGTGTTATTGGCGGTATGACCTCATCTGACATCAGCGTGGCGATCGCTCGGCCGATCTCATGGTACGACTTGGCTTTGCCTTTTGGTCCAAGCAAGATGAACAAGAACCTGCAGAACGAAAGAAGAGAGAGTGACCTGTCCATCCATCTTCAGGGTGACGTTTCCCTGGAGAACCGACAGCTGAGTGTGGACGGAGTTCACCTTGGACAGGATATTAGTCCATCACAGGGCGAACACAAAGAGAGACAGTCTTCACACTGCTTGTCAAAGATCAGGGTTGTCAAACACGTTTTAGTTCAGGGGCCACATACAGTCCAATACAGCGCCATAATAATCTTAAAGTCTTTTCTTTGTTGTCATGCAGAGTATATGTAATAAAAATGTCTATATTTTCACAAAAAACAATTACTTCAGAAAATGACTAAAATCTCAATATAAAGCCAATTTTAATAAAAACGTCTGGTGGAAATTACAGTGAAATGTCCAGAAAACTTCTCCTGCAGCTGTTGCATTATGGGTGTTTTTACAAACTGACCCTGACAGTACGACCTTGACGCTTTTATGGCAGCATCACTGATATCTCAGCTCGGGTCTCAGCGTTGTGTAATATCTGCTTCTTTTAAGAATTTTTATTTATTAATTTTTTTTAATCTATGTTTTCTTTGAAGTTTTTACAATTTGCTTGGTGGTTTGGCCGGATTGGAGCCTCTTATGGACCAGTTTAGGCCCATGAGCCTGATTTAGAGTGACCACATGGGGGGAGAGGCGCACACGTGGGCTGAAAATGTAAATGCCACACAGAGACCTATACATTCAACAACAAACTTCCTCTCTATTGGATTCGACGCCGAGTGTTTCCTCTGCCACATATCATTCAGTTATCCGTTACATAACTTCTAATCTAAATTACAGCAACAAAAAAAAAAAAAAAAACTGTCTAGTTTACCACTTGAAAAGTTTCCAATGAGACATAATGAGATTGTTTACTGTTCTTTGGTTAGAGAAACACTCCAGAGCAGTTTTACAACACAATAAAACCAACACTTACTAAGTCATCTTTCCCAGTGGCACAGCAATCAGTTTGACCTAATTCAGTTATCACTAACTCACAAGTTCACATTAAATTTTACATTGTGTCAGACTGCAGAATGCAAGACACACTTTCACATGCAAATGTAACTATTTCAAGTGTATTCTTTTTTTTAAATACTTTGATTGTCTGACATTAAAATATTTAGTTAATTATTGAGGCTAACCACATATTAAAATAACTCAAGCTTTACTGCACTACTACGTGTCAGGGGTGTCAAACATCAAGTCCAACAATCAGACCCAAGAGATACAGTAACTCATCACAGTGTGGAAATTACAGGTCCAACAACAAGGCAACCACTTCAAGTGAAAAAGTTAAACTTTCTTTAGTCACTCGCCGCCATTTGTTACACCCAAAACACAATGTCCACGTACTCACCATTGTTAATGTTCATCGCGTATTGTTCTGCGTGCATGTGTGCGTGGTTTCATTACAAAAGCAACCAACAGCTCCAACTCGTGGCCTGGCATGTTAACTACATCGTTTACAGCGTTTAAACATCGCCATGTGAAGGCGAAACTTTTCTGAAACTAAAAGACAAAAATGATGCGTTTCCACCTGAGACGTTGTCGTGTAAACGGGGCCTTATAAAACTGAACATGTTCAATCATATTTCATGATCAACAAAAACTTCTCCTCTTATAACAAGTTCTGTCAAGCAGAAGACTGCATTTGTATAATTCCTGTCAAGATTTTAGCTTCACCGCACAGGCCAACTAAACTGGAAGAAACAGGAAGTTACCAAATATGGTCACAGGCCTGATAAAGGTATTTAGATGCACATCTGCTCGGCTCTGTGCATATGCAATGCTTATAAATGTCAAACTTAGAAATATGTCGGAACGTTACCAGAAATAGTGAACTGATATGTAAACTTTGAGTTCTGATGTATATCAGGACTTGACAGCCGAAGTCAGTCACCTTGTGGGAACGGGAACTTCCGTCAGCGCTCCGAGCATCACGGCCTGCTGCAGACGGACAAACGCCACAAACGGAGCGTCCAGGAAGTCCACCTCCCCCACCAGCACGTTGGAGGCCTCCGCGTCTCTCGGCAACTTCTTCATGAACTTGTTCCTCAGCTGGAGGAGACAAAAGGGGAGGAGGCAAGGCGCTAAATGTTACGTTCACACCAGCAAGCCGTCTACAAAGTCGCACTCGGAATTAAACGACTTACATCAAACCGGACATCTCCATTCTACTTAAATACCAAGGCAGAGGCCTCCTGTGGAGATCCCTGTGGTAAGATGAGGTTTATATTTCTTTCTGACGTGCCAAAGCTGAGACTACTGAAGCTGAGGTCAGACAGTTGCTGAGCACCAAACGACGTGACGAGTCTGTCTTTCATGAACTCTTCTGGTCTGTTTTCATCCACACCTACTCCCTCTCTCCTCTAACAGTCAAATAAACTGCTTTAGAAGTTTCAAGCTTTTGTATCTCAACCATCTTTCTTAATATTTGAAGGTCTGCTGTTGTGTGGAAATGAGATTCCAGGAATTACGCTGCAGTCTTAATATAAAAGAGGCATCTTGTCTTCAGTCGTTTAAGAACTGGAGGTGAAAGCACACCCAGTGCACACGGCCGACTAGTGAGTGTTGGAAATGACGCAACGGGCAAAACCACACGGACAATCCAGTCCGACGCTTCGTCATCGTCTCAACCATTTTTAAAAACGACAAATTGCTGGAGAGGCAAGTTTACGTGGGATGTTATTCATGATAAGGGGTTTAAAAAGTGGGATCATGAGCCCCCTTTAATGAGTTCAAAGTAAACCGTGCCCCCCCCCACCCCCCCCATAAAGGGTTTTCTAAACTTGATCTAATTCTAATTCATTGAAATAATAGAAAGCTTGTGATTGGTTTAGAAGCTTTTTTAAATTCATCAAAATAATCTTCAGTTCAGAAATGTTTCCACAAACACTTATTCTATCATTTATATTTTTTAAATTGTAATTTAAAAATAATGAAAAGTTATTTATAGTTTTACATTCATACCCTCATACACATTCATTTGGATAGTGTACCCCCTCCGACCAAAAACACCCACACAAAGTATACAATCATACTCCAATGTACCAACTGATTTACAGTGAAACATCAAATTAAGCACAGATCTTCATTCCTGGACTTGTTGACAGTAAGTCTGAACATTTTGTTTTGTAAACCGTCTCATTGCATCAGTATTATCATTAATGTTATTCTCTACTTTTGTCTTTTTAAATGTTTTTTTTTCTCTCAGAAACTACCAGAGAATTACTTATCCTCGGAAAAGGCATTTTGAACCCCCCAATACCTCTCGAGCACCACGCCCCCACACTTTGCTTATAAGCTAAAAAAATTTAAGATGAAAGGTTATATATGCCTGCCGCTCGCTGCCGATTAGTATACCCTCCACGTGTGTTTTCAACAAAACCCCCCCAAATTTTTTATTTCTTTTGCAGTTTATGTGGCCACAGTTTGCCGAATTATTAACCAAAGTCACACCATACTATTCCAGAATTTTTAACACATTTTCATGTACGTTTTTTTGGTTACATGCTCCCAAAGGCGCTGGACTAACCCCTTAAAGCGACAGGCACACAGAAAATGTAGCTTTGATAAAATTTCAGTTTTCTTGTTCTTGATGTTTTTCTTCACCTAAATTGATCATCCACCTTTTTAGATTGTGAGAAATCGCAGCTGCAGAATAGAACAGAAAAACAGAATAGAAGCCATCACTTGTGTTTCGAGTTTCATGTTACCAAACTCGGCGAAGAGTCTTAGACAAAGTTAAATGTGACTTGAGAATCGGACGTGCCAGAATTGAAATTGGATTAGAGCGCAAGTGTCACTGAAATTTCCTCCAATCAGATCCAGATTCTTCATGTACAAATACATCAAAAATAAAGATGTATAATTTAATAGACTGAGAGGACCGATTATAAATAAGTCCTGTCTGTCTAACTCTGCCCGGTGTTCAGCATCATCATGTCTATAATATCCAGATCATGTCCTGAAGCTCTTGCGATTAGAATCCCATAAACTTGTGACCTTCCACTGGTAACAACCGGGCAATCCAATCAGAGCCCGTTGAGCCATCCTGGCAGAGAAGTTTGTCTGTAAATGATTGAGTCGAAAGGTTAAACCAGCGTAACCGCACACCCTGACCTGTGTCCGATGGCTGCTAATCCACAACACACTGCCCTCGTAAACTACATGCTCACAAACCGGCTCTCCCCGGGCTCAAAGATCGGATCTGTGACGGAACAGGACGTGTCAGACAGAAAAAAATCTTGTTTTCAGGAGGCTTTTCATGAGCGTACACCTCTGACTGCTAATCCAAGCGGAAACTTTTTTTTTTTTTTTATTATATTCAGTTTAAGTATCCAATCTGAAAAGACGATCTATTGCAGAGTGGTTTCACTTTTATAAAAGATCAAGTGAGCCTCACCTGAAAATTCTAGGGCCTTAATTCCATGACAGCGTTTTTAGGTGAAAACACTTATTTATCACGTTTTGGTGGGGTTTTTCTTAACAGAAAAGTTTGTTACATTTGCAGAAAAAAAAAGACACTGCATCAACTGAAGGTACTTAAGTTTGTTGGGTAAAACAATATATAGTTTCTGTTCAAATATGAGGAAATTGTAGCAATTAAAGTCAGACTATTTAAAAAAAGGTGTTCATTACTCAATGCTTTTAAACAAATGTTTTAAAAACTCTTGTTTCCATGACAACGCTTTACAGTGTCAACAATCTGTCTTTGAATTTTGACTGTTCATGTGCACGACGTCGGCTCCGGGAGTGTCTGAAAACACCATCCAGGTTAAAACATTTTTAAAATGTACCCGCCTCCGTGTGTGTGTAGAGTTAAATTTGTTGGCTGATTGAGAAATTTGTAAAATCTGCAGAAAAGTTTGTTCAATCTCCAGAAAATGAACAAACGTATCGACTGAATATATTTGCTTTGACTGAATCGACATTTTTAGCCAAAGTTATTTAATATATTTAAAAAAAAATTGTTGTCATTACTTCATTTGATTATTTTTGCATATTTAGCAGGTACGTCAACATTCAAATTCGCCTCCACAGACGACACTCGTGATTCAAAAGTCTTATGTTACGTTTCCGTGAAAACCGCAAACTTTTGTTGCATTTTGACTGCTTCATTACAAAATGGCGGCGTTGCGAATGTCCGCAAACGGCCTCCAGAGCAAACAGTTTTTAAAAACCTTTCCCAAATAGGAAAACAACTTAAGTGACGGTTGCAGTAAAAATAAAAACAACGGAGGAGTTGTCAGTGTTTCTTCTGTTTGATCTTTTTTAATTTAACTAAAGACCCCGTTCACACGACGACAAACTTCTTTTTTTTTTTTTCGTTTCAGAAAACCTTCCGTGCTTGCACAGTAACGTTCTCCGTTTCCACGGAAACGGCAGAAATGATGAAAGCAAAAAAGATCAAACCATTTCCAGCTGATCGTTCTTGTGTAAACGGGGCTAAACTTGGGGTGTTAAACATGTGGGCCGGGGGCTAAAACTGTCCTGCCAGAAAGCTGGGACTGCCCACGTGTTGTATGTGCAAAGCGTAAACATTGTAAATAAAACATTGACTCACTTTATCACAAAAATATAAATGCTGCTGTCAATTCATCCACTGAACATTGTTACTGGTTGAGGGTAGCAGAAGAGAACACACAACTAGGTAGCTTATAACTGACTAAGTAGTATAACAGAAACATTAAACATGGCACGCTCAAAGCTGTAAATATCACGCCGAATGTTGTTGTTCTGTATTTTTACGAGAAAATAATTAAAACGTAACTTACAAAAAAAGACTTCCACTGTACTTAACTGTTCATCACTGTTGCGTAATTCATCTCAATTTAAACTAAATGAAAAGACCGATTCCAAATACCGACACTCTCTATACAATTTAAGAATTTAGCCCAACTCCAGATTTTTGCTCACTTTTAAGAATGATCATTTAGCAAACGCATTTTGCCTTCAAGCTTTGCAGCACATGTGATCAGAGCAACATAAAGCACATATTAAATGTGTTGATAAATGTGCACTGAATCGAACTCCGCTCCTTCTATCAGCTCGGATCTCGTCCGTGTCCTCAAATGATCTCTCACTGTGGAAAATGTGGGAAAGATCAGGACCTGCGGAAATTCTCAATCTTATTTATAGTTTGCGAGGGTGTGCAAGAGCTTCACTTCAGGAGGTGCATTTCCTGTTGAGTTGCCTCTCGTCAGTCCCACAGGAGAGCAGACTGAGCTCCCAGAGGTCTGCTCTGGTTCATACTGGGAACATGTGAGCAAAGGGTGAGCACACACTGGAAATTAAAAAAGATCCACACTCACAGCACAGCTCAGGAAAACACAGTGACGTGGAGCTTCTCTATCACGACAATATAAGTTGTAGTTAAAAAGAAAAGCAACTTTTTAATGCAAATTTTTTTTTTGCCAACTACTCATGTCACGAGTCCATAGGAATGTCGGGTTTTCTCAATTTCGTTCCATGATTAAAGCGTATTGTTCTTTGCACAAGTGTGATTTAATTCCAAAAACAACAGCGCCCCCTTGTTTTTTATAATGGTCAAGGTGTTGGCACGTGAAACATTGTCACGTAAACAGGGCCTTAGTTAAAAGTATATTACATTTTGAGGCTCTGTTTTTACTACACGTTTCAAATGGGAGTTCTCGCGCCAGGGTGGTTTTTGCGCGTTCGTGTTGGAAAACCTTCTCCTTTACATGGTAACGTTTTGAAAATTATGTCTGTTTACACTTTAGTTTTCACTTTAAATCATTGCCCTGTAAACAGGCCATAACTGGAGTGGAAACAAGAACAAGTCATAGCAGAGCAGTATTTTTTATGATAATCATGACTTAATAGATAGTTTTAATTTTATCCCAAAAGCTGCACTAATGACCTACATTTAGGTATAAAGTGACCTCTAGTGGTAATAATTAGTATATTAGAGAAAACAATGAATTGAAGGAATTTAGGCATATATAATGTACAATGTTGGCTTAAAAAAATGTTTTAAGTTAGATGAGGTTGACGTGGCTCGATCATATAACTTTCAACTCCATTAAGAAGGCAAATGTCAACTTTGAATTATAGTAGCTGGTTCCAAGTGTATGCTCAGATAAGAATTGAATAGACATAATGTTATTAATTCGGATTAGGAGGCAATACTGAGTCACTGTTGGGTGCTGTCTCCCTTTAGTTTGGCTCTTCCAGAAATTCATTCATCATGGTAACTGTATTATCAGGACTCATTACACCATCTTGTGGTGAAAAGTGGAATTACAATATTGGGCCGGCTGGTGCTAGCATGTTGATTTATTAAATTAAGAACATATTCCTCAGTTGTTTTCTCACATTTTGTGGAAGAAATTAGATTTTTGTTGATTGCGGTAATTAGACCAAACGAATATAAATGTGATCTCTTGTGTCGTTGTTCATTTGTCAGAGGGGGGGAGTTTTATACCTTTACCTAATTTAAAGAGTGTATTCATGTATTTATAGCATCAGGAAAATTCCAGAGGTTAAAGGACAGGTAAACTTGTCGGGGAAATTCCAGGCATGCTGTGGGGTGTGAACAGTCCATTCTTTCAGTTATTGGTTTGACTCTTTCTTCTCTGACTAAGCAGAACCATTACATAAGGCACACACTCCTACACACTCTGCAGGTTAAAGAGGAGCCGCGACAAAGCCGGGCGGTGGTGACCACAGTTGTTTCAACAACGGAATTAAGACAATGATATCTGTGCTCGTTTTGACCCCTTCGGCTCAGCAGAAGCTGAAGTGACATCTGACAGCCACCCCGCACCTTTGTACTCGTGGGCTGTTCAGGCATGAAAGGCATTTGTTTCGGACAAACACCGTTTCACGTCAGCCGACGGACAAATGATTGACACGTCTCACCTCTGCGGCCGAGCCTGGAGCGAACCACTGTTCGGCTTTTTTAGAAGAAAATTAAACATTCTGTGTGCCAGAAATCACAAATCTCAGCGGGTCTATGAATCCAGTCGTCTGCAAGTTACTAAAAACTAGTGTTGCTTTTTTCCAAACAGTGAATCACAACTGTCAAAAAAATAATCATGAAGAGGAATAAAAGTATAAAGATTTTGCACTTGTGCAACGTTTACAGAACAACGTTTTCAGGTGAAAATTGGAAGCGTTTGAAGTGTTTTGGGTGTCAGATTACACAACAGCAGTGGTTGAGCCACTGAAAACACAACTTTTTGAGAATGAATCCCAAGGTGGAACTTTTTTTTTAAAATGCTCGGGCTGCGTCACCATACTCTGAATCCAGGGAAATGCGGGAAATGCAACTTTTTGAAAACAATCCAAATCCGTCCCAGTGTAAACAGAAATGCTCCATCTCTGTGTCATCAAGGGAAAATGCTACTTTTTGAAAAGGCCCTGAATCAGTCTGTGTAAGCGAGGGTAAAAGCAACTTTTTGAAAAATACTGCGTCTCCAAGTAAACGAGGGCAAGGGAAAACAAAACTTAAAAATAACAAAACTTAAATGGCCTCAATCAGTCTCTGCAAACGGGGGAAAAAAACACAACAATTGTAAATACTCCATCTCTGTGTAAACGAGGGAAAACCCACATTTTAAAAATGCCCTGAATCAGTCTTTATGTAAACGGCAGGAGAACACAACTTTTTTGAAACATTTTTATGAACGCACTGTATTTAAATTGGAGAATAATGTGAAGAGCCCCACTATAAGAAATGTACCACCAGCCGTCACTGCAGGCTACAGTTCTATTCTTACATAATGAGAATCGCTATGTCTCCTAATTCACTGCTTTATATAGCACTTTTTTCGAGGTGACTCGAAGCGAATACACAAACCATTATTCCTTCACAAAAAAAGTTTCCTGTTTGGTCACGAGTTGGCTATTTGAATTCACATTGAATTTTTACTGATTCTTGAAAACACGTCCTCTATAAAAACAGAACTGAAAACATCCATTGACGTCACATCCTGACAAACAACAACAACCAATGAGTGAAGATGCACAACATCGACAGGATGGAAAATTACTAAAACCGAGTCTCACCTGGTCCTTCTCTGGCTTGTCCGAAATGTCGTTGAGGCTGCTGGACGTCAGGTTCCTGTGAGTCGTTGTGGGACTGTCTATTAAGAAATGGCAGAGCTGTGTAGTTAGACGCTTCCTTAGCGGGACATGAGAAGAGTGCGCGAGAGAGGACAGCAGACACCCAGGAAAGGACAGTGGCCCAGACAGTTTGCTCCACAAGCAACACCAAAAAAGAAGAGGAGAGGTTGAGGTTTCATGCAATCTGTATCACGGGAACAAAGATTCCCGTCGCCACTGCCTGGCTGCGGTGGAGTCTGAAGAGCACCAGAGGACGAGTAACGAACACTCTCAACTGAAACACAGCTTCTTTGCATTTTCGTTTCGGTAAGGTTTTGTTTTTACACACCAACGTTTTGAAAACAATGTCCTTTTACACGGAAACGGACGCGCAGAAATGATGTAGTTTTCATGTCGGGCCACGAGTGGGTGCTGTTGGTCATTTCTGGAACGAAACCGCACACGGTCCCCACATTTTTACTGCAACTACGTTCACGCGTGAACTTGTGTGTCATATATTTAAAAGTAATTAGCTTTAACGAAAATGCATAATGTACTATTATTTTGTGACGCTGGCACAAAGATAACAGTTCTCTTTATAATACACAATCAAAAAGCTAAATATGGATCCATCGAAATTAAAATGATCCCTATGATCAGAATTCAGTGAATCTCAACGGGGCAAAACCTGGTGCCACTGTCTCCTTCCATGCATCTGCCCCCCCCCCCCCCCCCCCCCACCTCCCAATACACCAGGTAATAACACTAATGACAGTAGGATGCAGCCAACGGCAACTAAAACAGGGGAATAACCGAGTTTGGTGAACGAAGGGATCTAATTGGGGGGAAAAAAGACCCTTAAGGTGATTAAAATAAATCTGCATTCATGGGTTCTGCATGGGATTTTTAAACAAGTTGATCACGACTACAAACTACAGCCGACCGACTTCTCAGTTCTGATGGCTCATTTTGAACTAATCCAAGCTTTTTAAATTTGTATCATCGCCATGAAGAATGTTAGTGGAACAACCAATAACGTGATAAAATAGAATATTTTTTGGGGGAACCAAGATGGAGACCCTATCCCTCAAATGAATGAATAAGACAATTATCCTACCCACTATGCTTCAAATACTACCGCAAAAACATCCAGGAACTACAGCCAGATTGACGTATTATAACATTAATGGCAGCAGTTATTACATTTTAAAAGAAATTTTTTTAAGGCTACTTCGATCACTTATCAGCACGTTATGTACATTGAAAAGCTATTAGATCATTGGCTGTCTTTATAATGCTGTCACATTTTTCTCTGATGCAAATTAAGATACTGAGAAATGTGAAATCCAGGTAACCGCCAATATTTAATCTGGCAAAAAGGCTGAATTCGGGTTATTATCTGGACCGAATTCAGTTATAAAGCTGGTGTGTCAATAGGCGTAGGAGTATTGTTGTGTTCATCATGAGCCTTTGGTAGAAAGACAAAATTTATTAAATGATGACAGTGAAGAGAACGGGTTCGCAGACAACTCGAGAGTAAGTTATTATCTATATTACATTGCAAATTAATTCACTGGCCATTTATTATTACATTATTGGTTGTTGCAAAGCTTCATTATTGCTCGACATTATCGAGAGATTTTCAAGGGACATAGAGATCACTGCAATGTCTGTTTCAAGGAAGCACATTTGTAAACCAAATAATTACAAAATCACATTCATCCACACAGAAATCAGACAGAATTCATCTGTAACTTAAGACTGGATGAGGAGAGAAACAGCATGGCAGTAAAGGAGCTAAGTTTAGTAGGAGGGCTTTGGGAAAATGAGCTCATTTCTTCAGGTTTCACATCTGATGCTTTGTCTTTATGTAAGATTTAATGTAATTGGAAATGTTGGCATCTCAAAGCTCATGACTCATGGCCAATACAGGTTGTTGGTACGTTTCCATTTCACAACGTTTCTGTCTTTTATCCAAGTGGTGTCATCAGTTCCTGCTGAGCAACATGTGACCAAGTACTGTTGACTGTTGGTTCGACTGCTTTCAGACACAACGTCCCAACTTTTGTAGATGAGTTTCTCGGCCTCAGAGATGTCTCCATCAGAACTGATTGTCGGTGGTCAATCTGAACCGTCAGACTTACTGAGCCAGTCCATGCTGCTACTCCTCTGGGTCTGCAAGTCCTCCATCGAGATGCGACTCGACAGACAAGTCACCGAGTTCTCGAGGGGACTGCGGGCTTTTTTTAGTGGCATCAGCAGCAGGTTAGCAGAAGCGATCCAGGCAAGCGAAAGAAGAAAGGAGGAAAGAGACGACAGGAGAGCGAACAGATGAGCTCAGTTGAAGCAAAGATCAGTTAGTAGAACCGTTATTGAGAAAACAACGGGAGTGGTTTGATGGAAGATCATGAGTCCTTGGAGAGAAGTTAACTTCCACACATCAGCACAGGCTGTACTTATTAATCAAATCTGTAAAGAGTTTTTTATCTCTACTGTGCTCTGTGTGTGGCCGATTTCCATTCACCACTGCCAGTGAGCAGGACAGTGAACTGAGCAAGACCTCAGCCTGATAGAAGCAATAAATATCTTTATTTATCGCTGCCTACTTACTTTCCAAAGACCCAAGTCAAGAGACAGATTAATGGCACTGTTAACACGGTGGAACATCTGGTTACTCATTGTGTTACAATCACAGCAATCACATTGTTAATGTCAGCTTTGACCTGGACAGGACGTTCACGTTACACTTTAATAGGATTAATACTGCAGCTTGTTGGTACGTCAGCGGTCAGAACATGTTATGACCGATAGAGAATCTTTTGTTTGGAGACACAAAACTTTACATTTAAAGAGAAGATAACGTAACTCAATAACACAAAAAAACTACATCTTAGGTTACATGTCTGATGTTTCATAACTATTTAGAAGCGTTTTATCGCATCTTTAGACTTTGAAGCTGTTTTTAGCTATTGTGTGACATTCAGTAATTGTTTTGACAATTTTATCAGTTTTATCGTCACTCTAACTCGGGGGTCTACAAATTTTATCACCAAAAGAGCCATTTTCAGGATTTTCCACCCCCGAAAATGTTTTGATTTTGTGGCCATTTTCATAGATTTTGTTCCTCTTTTTAAATGGATTTTCCCCACTTTAGCCATGAAGCTGTTAACAGCCACTGTGTGCCTTCAATTAGAGCAGTTTGAGCGACCAGACATTTTTTTATTCCACCCTTTTGTCTTTATTTTTATTTTTAAACATGCAAACTCCGCCCGTTTTATGTGAAGGTGCACTGATCAAGATCAAAAAGGTCTGAGTTGAATTAACAAATTGATAACCTGCTTCCTGTTATTGCCCACCAGGGTTCAGAATGTCTGGGTGAGTGAACCCAGGTAACGGAGAGATATCCCGGGCAGGCCTCTGATCTGCTGTAGATGTGGAAAGTCTCATCTTACTATTGAGGTTTATATCATCATAGTAGAAAGGTATTTCAGGTTGTTTGGATTTATTTTCTCACTGCGACCAACAAGCTCCACTTAAGTCTCAAGTTTTACAAATATCAAGAGTTCAAAGTGGAGATTTTGTCATCTGAAGGCAGCCAGGTTACTCTGGTTGAAAACTGAACACGACGTTTAAACTTCATATTTTAGCAGCGCCAATTGAAATACATGCTTACTTTTAAGATACCTCACACCCTTGAACTATCAAGAGCAATTTTCCCAAGCTGCAGTCATCAGTGCTGATTTGCTTCGTAATGATCAGTTAAGATGTAGTTAGTACTACCACCTGCAGTGGGTGTTTCAGATCAGCCATTTACACAATTAGGTTAGTTATACTACAATCTTTCAAGTTAAAACGATCAAAATGATGAGTAAATGCAGTTTAAAATGTTAGCAAGCATTTAGCAACTTCAAGCTGCTTCATCAAGTTTCTGTAACCTCAAGTTGAGAAAACAGAAATCTAAATAAGACCCAGGCTTTAAAAAAATTAATAAAATCTGCATTGAACTATCTGGTTTTGGTCTTTTGTGGCGTTTCTTCAACAAAAAGAAAACGAAGACTGCACCAAACTGGCATCAGTATTACCGTTCTCCTGGTTGGAAAACAGCCTACTTGCACTGGACACCGTCTTGCCGATGTCGGCCAGCGAGCGCAGGTTGGACTTCTTGGTCTGGTGGCGATGCTTCCGCAGCAGCGTGTAAGTCACCTTGTCCTTCAGCTCGGGCTTCAGCTGGCCGATCTCGATCTGGTTGTCTGTGATCAGCTCTGGAGGACATGGAGAGGTGAAGACAAGGAAAGACAAGAGATTTGAGAATTTCAGCGACTTTAAGACACAAGTTCTCCCTCTTTATCCAGCTCAGGTTCCCTTGATTATGTGTGAAGACAAAGGAAACCAGGCCAAACACGGAACAAACAAACAAAGGCCATTTAGAGTCAAATGCATGTTTTTGGTGTGTGGGGGAAAAACCCATGCATGCACAGAGAGAACATGCAAACTCTCCACTGAAAGGCCCCGACCTAAACCCCATGACCTTCTTGCTGTAAGGCATGGGTGCTAACCACTTCAGCCCCGTACAGCCCTTAAAATGGAGGTGTTAAACATATGTAAGGCTCGTAGGCAAAACCGGCCTGCAAGAGGAAAAAGTGATATTTGCTCATATGGAATTGTTGAGTTTTTCTCTGTAAAAGTGTCTTGAAATAACCGTTTTATAGAAATGAAATAGAATGTAACTGAATTAAAGTGGAACACCCTCCAAATAGAAACCAAAACTGGTTTCTTTGTATTATTAATCTCTTTTCTACGATGATGCAATATTTCATCAAGCGTTTTGAGGCGAAGACAAAAAGAAGCGAGACGATGCCAACAAAGTTAAATGTGTGCATCTATAAGAAAACCAGTGATTTCCATCATTTACTAAACCTTCTAGTGAAATGTCCCCACATTGCCTCGAATTACACTTATGAGTCCATGTTTCTCACTGTCAGCATCATCTGACCGAAAAGTCTCCATTTAGCAAAACTGTCGGTCAAAGCCAATAATCCCCATAAAAATTAAGTAACTGCACTTTTCAATTAAAACCTTCCAGACTGTAAAGCTCCTGCAGGAGAGTCTTGGTGCTATGATATGAATCAAAGAGGTCGAGTCTATTTTTAAGAAAAAAGAGGGTCAGGAGCCTTGAAGAGAGAGCAGCCTCGGGGACTTCCTCCTCTTGTGTTGAGGCAGTGCCGCTAATGGCCAATCCGTCAAGTCGGCAGGCCTCAAAGCGAGAGGCCCCGCACCACTCGGCCTGTGCGGTCCGTGCAGCGCACTCAATTACTTCACATTAATCAGCCACGGCGGTAACTCTTCCTCCTGCCCCCTCATGCGGACAGAAAGCGGCATGATATAGGAAGGCAGAGCACCGTGATCATCTCACAGCATTTGGAGAGGGAAGGTTGTCCTCAAAATGGGAATTTATTTTTGCATGCGTGTGTGTGTGTGTCAGACCTTATACAGAGTACTGTTGATGTAGGGTACAGTGCAGCCTGGGCCTCCGCTCGCACAACAAAACAGTGAACAGGAAGGACGTGAGCGTGGTGACGTGCATCAATCCAACAACGGGCACGAAGCGCCGTGGTGATGCAGATAAATCACGACACGGCGCAGGCCTCGTTGTCTCACGGGCGTTTAACAGGAAGCGCAGACGAGGCGATGAGGTTTAGGAAGATGAACACATTAAAAACATGTAATGTGTTCAAGTGTTCAGTTCAAGCGTGTCGAGTTCCAAATGTTGACTTCTGGCTGTGTTCATTGCTCACAGACATTTGATGTAGTATGGGAGGAAAAAGCAAAAAGTGCATTCTGGTACATTTGAATACGGGAGAATACTTTTCCAATAATCTAATTTATATTGTAAAACTTCAATTAAAATGTATTTTACACATAAACTGAAATATTTCAACTGAACATATAAATGTCTTAGTTTATATGGTATATAGTTAGAAATGCATGACAATAATAAATGCATCAATGTGGATTAATCTATGAGTATGATTAATCTGATTAAACTGTAATTAACTCATCTGCAGTTCAGACTAAAGGTACATGTAGAGCGGATCCACCAATTTCCCGCTTCCCTATGTGAAATGCACCATGGTGCATCTTGGGTATGGTGTGCTTTGAGCTGCGTTGTGGTGCGCCCCGGATTAATCCACATATGCACACACAGCCACACACCCCTCCAAGCTATTCCTATTTCTCGTACAATTCTTCGTACTTCTTCACAGCCTCTAAAAGGCTCTTTAAATACTCGGTTGTGTTCTTCACAAATAGTCAATACAATTTTAATAAATGCTCCGCCACATCTTTAGGGGCACTTTAAAGACGGGGGCCTGCAAAAACCTTTGTGCATACTTAATAACGTGAAGGCCACATGGCTGAGCTGTGTACTTTCCCCCACTGTGAGCTGTGAACAGCTCCAGTCCGCTACGACTCCAAGATGAACAAAGCAGCTTTGAAAATGGCTGGATGGATGAAAAAGTTGTTTGATTACCTTCCAGGAACATTGCAAGTTAAAACAAGTCCATCCGTCTATTGAAGTTGCTTTATTTCAGGTTTGGGTCATGAAGAGGTGAAGAGCTACGTCTGGCCAATTCTCACACAAAATCCCACTTTCAGCCAAGTCAGAGTCACAAATTCACCAAACAAGAAGGAGGAACCGGGCTACCTAGTGACTATCCTGGCACAGGGAGGACATGCAAACTCCACGATGACTGTAGCTACTGGCGAGCAGGTTCTAAACAGGATGATTTTTGTTGTGAAGACACAGTGCTAACCACACAGACAGTGTTCCACTATTTGTGATACGATAGTCTTTCTGACATAGTTGGTCCAATCCTCACTCAACCGGCGCACATCATGCACTGTCAAGATGAACAGTTACTTCTAAACTTAATATCAACTGATTTTTTCACTTTTCGGTTCAATGCAGATAAACAAAAATCCAACATGAGCCGAAACCCATTTCCAGAACGGAATATGAACCTTGACCTTCAATCAATCTTAATGACATTTGACTTTCTTCTCCACATGATTAAGATGTTTCCCTGTTCCAGCCCGACCACGCCTCGGACCACCGTGTTGGAGCACAAAGCCAGCGGCGAACTTACCCACAACCTGTGGAAGAGTGGAAGCTTCCATATCCAGCATGATGGTGCCCTTCTCGATGCAGGTCCGCAGCTCAAACAGGCTGTGCAGGGACAGCGTGGCCACATGAGGCTTACTCCAGCGCTCTCCTCCTTTCTCCACCTTCTCCTCGAACTTGATCCACCTGGAGGGGGAAAGGGTGAGTACTCTGAACAGCAGGCAGCTTTTAACATGAAGATCTTAACATGTTTGTTAATTTTATGTTATTCCTTGCACAATCAATAAAAACAAAACAACGACTACAATGAAGATGTTGGTTTATTGCTGCAGATTCTTCATCATGCAGGCCTGTTTGGTCCTTCTGGGGGGCCGGTTTTGGCCCACGGGCCTTATGTTCGACGTCTATTCTCCAGTTGAATGATTTTTTTTTTCTAACTTTGTTGCAACTACCTGACCGCTTTACTGCAGCCTGTCTGTGGATAACGTCATATGTTTACTTTCACCGATCGTCACAAGATTTTCCAAGCAGTTTCAAAGCGGCTGACCTTAAAAACATCGGAGACGACGCAGAACTCCAGAATGTTTGAAATTCTCAAATTGTCATCCAATCTTGAAAATCTGCCTGTGGCAGTGACTTTACCTGAACTTTACCAGAGCACAAAGCAGGAAGGAAATCTCTGAGGGACAGCGGAATGAGTTTTCCCCATAAGGATTTAGTTTCACTTTTAATTTCCCGGAACAAATCTTTCAGTATAATGTATAACAGAGGGAAATCAAAATGTTAAAATAAGCTTCAGGGCAAAGCCATAAGTGTAACAACAGTTGCAGACTAGATATAAAGACCTACCAGAATTCAAATTAACAAGCACATGAAGAGTCCTGGTTTTTAATCTCAGTCAACTGTTAACTATACTTTATGATGTGAGAGTTTGCGTTGGAAGGGGCGCCACATTTCAGACTTTGTGGATTAAACACTGAGAGGCTGATCATTTATGTACATATAACTCTTAAATCCAGGCATGGCATCAGAGTACATTTTTAATCAGTCCCTCAGAGTCGGAGGAATGAGAAACTGAACTGGTACCAACCAGCTGTTTCTATACCAGGCTTTCACTTTGCCCATTCTGGCTGCCAAAGTTGGGCCTTGGCCAACGGCCAGAGTTCCCCGGCACTCGTGGGACCTTTAATTCGTTGGGAGTCCGCTGAGTGCTCTCAGTGAGACATTGCACCAGCTCTTAATCTCTGCAGTTATTTGCAGGATAATGAGTTTGTCAGTGCTGATGCATGATCAATTCAATGTATTAAAATTTTTTAATAAGTAACTGACACTATCTGATAAGAGCTTCTCATTTGTTAAGCACTTCATCCTGCTAATCAATGAAACCAACAGGTTTTTTTTTGTACAGTCACTTTTTGCACAACTCTTTATGAAACAGACATTAAAATATTTATAAATGGAGAATTTCAACACTTTCTTTCTTTTCTTTTTTTTACATTTGTGACTTTTAAGAGCAAGTCTCATATAGCTACTGAGCCCTAATTTTCATCAACCATGAGTGCACTGTCTTTATTTTGTGTTCTATGACATACACACTTGCAGAGAAAATAAGTAAAATTAGTTGCTTTTGGAAAATCTTTCTTCATTTTTGTGTTTTTGACTTCTGCCCTGTGGATACTGGCTGTGCAATCTAAAGGGACATTAATCGATTGAAATGTAGCAGGTTGATAGTGAACTGATCACATTTATATTTCATTTTTAAAAATTCTGTCATTTGGTGTTTGCAGATCATGAATGCACAGGAACTTTCTCGCAGTTCAGTCCGCCTTTTGTGAATTTTACAATGCGCATATTGATAATATGATGAATACGCAGGAGATTGTTCAGCCCTACTGGCTACATCAGAATATTGAGTGAGGAGAGTTTAAGCACTTTAGAACATAATAATTGGAGAAACTTTATATTTTGAACTTATTCAGGGTTAATTCCTTGTGATAACTAGAATGGACACTAGATAGAGTGCATACCTTTGGCAATGCCACATGTGTCACCATGGAAACCAGTGGATTACAAGGTTATTTGATCCACCACACCCTTCCTTATATTATTTGTCTTGGTCATTTGAAATTCTTCATGTTATCACTGTTTTGACACTGATGTACACACATTTTACAAATCCCTTGTGACCCCCCCCCCCCCCCCCCCCCCCCCCACCAAACATTTGTCCCCCAATCACTAACCAGGGTAATGAAGTCACTGCATCATGGGCATATCAGAGGGTGGGTGATTGAAAACGGAACATTTTGGCGTTTAACTGACCGTGTTAAGACAAAAATACTTTTTGTGACATAGAACTTGACCTTTGACTGCTCTCAACAAATTTAATTGAACCATCCTTGGATAAAGACAAATCCTCCCTGAACATTCCATGTAATTTGGGTCAATAGTTTTTGTGAAAAGTTGGTAACATACATACATACATACATATAAAAACATGCTGACAAAAATATAACCTTCGCCCCAACCTTCGTTGTCAAACTTAATAACAAGAACTTGACTTTCACAAACGTGAACATAAATGTTGTTTGACACTTTTGTTGAATTAATTTATCTTTTTAAAGATAGACCAGATCAGAAATAATTCATCTTATGAGTTTTATCATAGATAAACTCGATGTTTCATAAGCAGTTGAACCACTTCAACAATCTAAACTAAATTTAAAAAATGACTGGATGACTTGCTGTCAAAACCAAAATGTCAATATTTTGTTCTCTCAAGGGTGAATATTAGTTTAACTTCAGTGACTGTTAAAGTCAAGCTGAGCTAATTCTACACAAATCTAAATCGGCCCTGTGCAAAACTCTGACCGACTTGGCAGCTGAAAGACGTTTTGTAAAGTTTTTCGACAGAATTCTCCTTGTTTGCCAAATACAGTTGCTTTGAGGTGAGAAGAGCAACTTATTTCTTTCGGTGCCTCCACCAGCAGCAGCTTGGGGGTCCAGGGGGGTCCTGAGGGGTCCAAGAGGGTACCCCCCCCCCCCCCCCCCTCCCCTTCACTCAACCAATGCTAATGATGTATAAACAATCGTCCCACCTCTATTCCATCACATCCCACTAGTAGGCCACACAGAAGGAGCCTGGGAGCTTGGCTGCAGACTCACAAGGACATGAGAAGTTTTCTTAGTGACCTCTGAAGAGCACATGATGCGTTTTAGTCATGTGATCTTAACGGATAACACATTGTGACACTGTAAGGTCAACAGCTTCGAGAAAGCTTCAGATATGGTCGACAAATCAATAGACAGGAAGGGCAATGTGGCGAGAGCTTTGGATGGTAGACTCGCGTTCTTACCTGGCCGTCTCCTTCCACTCCATCTCCTGGCCGTCCACAGACAGCAGCTCATCCAGCTCGGTGAAGAGCTGAGGAGGCGCCGGGCCGTCGTCCTCCTCCCCGAGGATGAAGCGGATCCTCTCGGCCGCCGGCGAGACTGGGGAGAGAGGGAAAATGCTGCGGTTCATAACCTGGCATTGATGCCCGTTGGGCAGCGGTTTGCGCCCCGGCTTCTCATCCTCGGCCGGAATCGTCCCGTTGACCTCGGGAGCTGGCGGAGGTGGTGGGATCTTCACCACGACCTCCTCTTCCTTCTCCTCAGTGTCCTCCTCCTTCTCCTCCTTCTCGTCCTGGTTATTGTTGTTGTTGGACATTTTCAGAAATTTATCCCTCCCTTCTTCAGCGATGCGAGTCACCTGACCCCGGGTTTGTTAAATCAGACTGCGAGTTGACCGAAGGACCCGAAACAGCTGCGAGATCCTCATTAAAGTCTTGGGTGGAAGTGACAGCCACTCTGGGCTGCTCGCTCCAGCACTTTGTGGATCAGGTGGGAGGGGGCCGATGGGGTTTAGGGGGTCCCCTCGGTGACAGAGTCCCCACAGCCAGCCCCCTCTCCCTATGTGCCCCCACCTCTTCGCTGTTCAAACAGGCCTTCGCCATTGGCCCTCCAAAGTCCTGGCACGTTGCCCTGGAGCCCCTCATTAACAATTAGGAAGTGGTGCACAAACTGGCCTATTCTTCAACCGAGGCTTGGCTTTCCTTCCTCTTGTCTTCTCATTTGAATATTTAGAGAGCAACAAAAAAACTTCGTCCAACACAATTTCAACAATCTATGAATAATACTTTCAGAGCTCTTTGAACAGGCTGACACGGACGTTCAAACCAGTGCAAACAATAACCGGGTGTCCAATGAGACTCTGAAGAGGGAACAGCACACTTTAATGGAAGCCATGCTGTGAAACTTGGACAAGACATTTTTAGATCTTGGTAAGGCAAGTTCAGTTTGTCAGAAAACAGATGATCCAAAAACCAAAAGTGAAAACCTCTGAAACCTCAACACCTGTCCAATGAAAATGGTCATACAAAGAGCGAGTAAATAGATGTGTACAATATGTACAAAATGTCCTAATCATAAGTCAATGACTTCAAATACTAAAAGCAGAAGGCGCCGAGAGTCAAAAGCTCTGATGGGTGGAAATCTAAACTCCGTCACGAAGCCAGGTTCTGATTATTGGACGTGACCTTGAGTCTGTTCTATACGCCTCGCCAATCCATCCATTGGGAGCAGTTTGGCCACTGCAAAAAGGTTTAGCCCAAATATAAGATGAACACTAAATCTGAGAGGAAAATTACTGAAAACAAGTAAAATTATCGATCCATGCAGCGAGTAAATTTTACTTGATAAGAAATTTTGAAATACCATTGTTTAAAGTTTCATTCATGATTATACTGTAAAAATTAAGAAATAAAAACAAGTGAAAAATAATGTTTAAAAAAACCAAGAAAAACTTAACTTGTCTAAAAATAAGATTTTAAATCTTGGCAGGTGCCAAATAATTTGCAGTGGGGTTCAGTATCTTGTTCAAGGACACTTTGAAACAGATGGAGGATCAAACCTGTAACCCTGCGATTTAGGCCCTGTTTACACGACAACGTTTCACGTGACAACACCTAATCTACTAAAAAAAAAAGGAGTGTGTTTACACTGCAGCAGCGGACACAGAGACTAATGTAGTTAGTATGCTGGAGGGCGCTGTTGCTTGATTTTGTAATGAAACTACACGGACGTGTGTGCAGAAAAATGTGAAGACAATGGAGAGCACCCGACATCCGCATGGACTTATGACGTATCAGATGCTATCAGGGGTGAGTCTCAACTATTAAACTACTGATATGGACGATAAAACTAGAATATGGACCGTGAGTCATACCACTACGGGCCGCCATGTTTGTTTACAACTGGATGAGCAGCAGTGAGGGGGAGAGATGTGCATGCGCAGTAATAGGCTCAGTAGCCTCTGGCAGTCTCTGCAGGAGGGATTAGCGCCGTGAAAGAATCTTTCCACTTTGGGAGCCAGATTAAAATCTTTGCGGATACAGTGCATCCGCACACTGGTGCCGTGTAAACAGACCCCCCCAAAAGTAAAGAAAGTTTTGTGGATACATTCGAATTCGTTGTCGTGTATACGGGCCTAAGAGACGACCTACTCTACCAACTGGTGAATCCATCAGTAGATATCAGTACTCAGTATCAAATGGAAATACTTTCTTGATGAGAAAAAGGGGTTTTCTCTGAATGTTCTGGTATCATCTCACAGTCCAAAAACATGCATTTGATGGTAACTGGAGACTTGTTTCATGATGGACTGATAACGCGTGGAGGTCTTCACAGAGACGGAAGGAAATAAGCTTCTTCACCTGCAAGTTGTTTTGGGTGAGTTATATTGTTATATCATCAAATAACAAAAAAGTCATCACGCAGGTCAATGATTTTGCTAAACCCACTTTTTTACCTATTATTAGTTAAGAAGTTAATATTTGGTTTAAGATGAGAAACTGAAGTTGGATTAAGGCTATGATTGGGGGTCATCGATCGACACACAACAAATCGTAAATAAAAGACAAATGGATGAAATGGCTTCAGTAAAGTAGGGTTAGGGTTAACCCAACCCTAAAAAAAATAGGTGTTTGGAAAGAACATAAAAGGATTAAAGTCACAAATGAATCACTCAGGCAGCCTTCCTGTCCCAGGTGATCTACAGGTGTGTGTGTGTGTGTGTGTGTGTGTGTGTGTGTGTGTGTGTGTGTTAACACATTGCCAACCTGCTTAGTCTCAGTTATAGAATAGCAGAGTCTTCCACAAAAACCCTGGGAAATCAAAAAGTTGATAGTTTGGTAAAAAGTAAAAAGGCTCCTCAGATTAAGGTCTGTTATCTCTAATCGGAGAGATGATTAGACTCCACAGGAGAAATCCAATATGACTTTTTTCACCGCATAATCAAGCTGCAATATTAACACATGCAACATAGATTTTGCGAAAGATGAAAAGATTTTGAATATTAAATAAAATAAGAAAAGGATTAATTCAAATATTGTATTTATTGACAGTCTAATGGTTGCATACCCTTTGGCTATAAGATAAAAACAAAACAAAAAATGTCTAAAGAACAAAGTGGAGAAACTGCTTGGCTTGTGAACTTTGATTGTTGCCTCTGAAAACCTGTTGATGAAATAAAAAAATAAAAAACAATCAAAGCTGGTGTGAATTTGGGGCAAGAGAAAGAGCACTGTTACTTGGAAGACCAAAGATATGATCAACATAAGTTCTTGTATTTATTTAAAATTGTGGAGTTATCACTATACTCATTATTGTACATTTCCATGATATTGTGCAGCCGTCATTCATCCATTCATTCATTCATTCATTCATTCATTCATTCAGTGTGTTAGTCCGTCAGTAGTGTGACTATTACAGTTTCCCCTCTTTGCTGCACCGTAACAACAGCAGGTTCGTGCCAGACAAGCAGCTGGAAGATTACTAGGTGGGAGGGATAAACTTGTCTGCCACACACACACACACACACACACACACACACACACACACACACACACACACACACACACACACACACACACACACACA
This sequence comes from Lipophrys pholis, assembly GCF_963383615.2. NCBI lineage: Eukaryota > Metazoa > Chordata > Actinopteri > Blenniiformes > Blenniidae > Lipophrys > Lipophrys pholis. Next base: position 6,199,971 of record NC_137638.1, read on the forward strand.
CACACACACACACACACACACACACACACACACACACACACACACACACACACACACACACACACACACACACACACACACACACAGACAGACAAGGTACAGCTAGGCCAAACTTACCACAACCTGCTTAATAACATGCTCGGAGGAGTAATGCCCACGTGCGTTTTCACACACTCAGCTGACACCGACACCCAGGACGATTTAGGTTGATTACAGTAAACAGTTAAAACAAGCTTTAAGTACCTATAGGGCCCAAACTGCACGCACACAATTGCAAACAGGGCAGGGGAGGGGCATGGAGACCACCTAGAGCTCAGGCTTTCATTTGAGAAATGGGTCCGTATGAACCGTAGAAGAGCAAAACTGCAGTTCTATGAATACGATACTGCACTATGTGGTGTTAATTACTGAATTTAGGTATTCAATCAGACCTCTTTTCACAGACGTATAAAATACAAACCAAGATATTTTAGAATACATCAAAGAAAGGCATTTTTCTCTTCCAGTGTGATTGTGCTCATCACACCAAGGTCCATGAGGGCGTCAGGCCCAACTTCCATCTTTGGGATGAAATGGAACTTGGATTTTGCATTAAACCCTCTTGTCCTACATCAGTGTCTCATCTTATAAATGCTATCCAGAATAAATGGCCACGGATTTCAACAGCAACACTGAAGAGTGGACGCTGATCATGCTGCAACAAGGCCCCCATAGCCTTGTAGTGTATTTCTGTCTGAAGCTGAAGTAAATGCATCAAGTTCACAGCTGGAATAGTTTACATAAAACTGTCTACACATAAACTATGGTCTGTGCAAATTAGGCTACTATACTATTTGAGGCCTAAATGCTAGAATAGGGTAATATTGACCATCTGTTTCTTATCGGACAATAGAACAAAACCATTCATTATTAAACCTGCTGAAACGGTATGATACAGTCGAGGCTCAGATAACTTCTGAAAAACTATGATCCTCAACAGAATATTTTCACACATGGACTGATGGGACGTCTTCTTCCGGCTGGCAACAAGACGTCATTTCCTAAACTGACCAACTGTGCAAGCCCAGCCTGTTGTCGTGGGTTTGGCCAAAACCTGGAAGAAAACTAGTTATAAGTCAAAAACCTGGAATGCTGAGGGTGTGTCATTTTCTTTGTACAACACATCTCCAGCGCTGGACATTGCACTTGGCTATCTTTGCTTAATAAATGGTAAAACCTATCTTGGCGTCTTGAGACTTTTGAGACAAACAAGTTCAGGATCAAGGGCCGGGGCAGGGTCGTGGACTCTAAAACTCCGACCATAACAATCTCGAAACATCGTTTTTAAAAAGCTCAAGTTTAAAAATTCCGAATTGTTAATAAACATAAAAAATTGACAAATCAATAAATCCTTGCAGGGCAGTGGTGGCCTGTAGGTCTGCAAGCGAGCGTGTAACCTGTAGTTTGCGGGTCACATTTTAACGCCACAAATCCTCAACTGCTCAGGTTGTGTCAGGAAGAGCATTTAAACATAATCGGCTGTGGCGACCCCGGAGCGGAGCAGACGGACCGAGCCGAGTGCGAGGAGAGCTTATCACGTGTTGAAGAATTTGAATATTTACTATTTTTGTTGATACAAGATCATGTTGAATCTATACATTTGAAAGAGGTTGTGACGGGAGCAAGAGAAGATTTGAAAAGTTATCATATTTATTTTTAAAAACTTTATTTAAAAAGACTGTTAAGTGACTGAAGGACGATCACAAGCTACAGTAAACGCTGATGTGGTTTGCTTGCATGACCCCCCCCCCCCCCCCCACACACACACACACACAATTAAAATAACCATATTTATGTAACGTCTCACACCCTGTACTCATTACTCTTTGTACATGTCCATTGTTTATTCATTTGTCAATGCCTATTGTATTTTTTTCTTGCTTTTTATATACATTTTCATAGAAAATTAGATTGAAATACTACGTCATAAAATATTGATATTATCTATTTCTAATATATCGAATTCTTTTTGCATTCTTTTTTTCCTTTTCCCTTTTGTTGCGACTAAATACTGCATATATGTCTATATGTCCATTGCTCCATTTAAGTTACCTATGCTGCTGGAACACAATTTCACACACAGGATCAATAAAGTCTTCTTTGTCCGATTCAAATAATGCTACAGAAATGGAGATTTGTTCATATGTGCCATCTGCCCTTTAAAAAAAAAATAAATCTTAATTTCACTTATATAGCACTTTTCCCTTGCTTGATCAGTCCCCAAAGCACTTTACATTATTAATCACATTCACCCATTCACACACCACTGGAGGCGGCTACCAAAAAGGCACTCAGTCCATCCATTGGGAGCAGTTTGGGGTTCAGTGTCTTGCACAAGGACACTTCAACATGTGGATAAGGTGAGATGGGGAATTCAACCTGCAACCTTTTCCAAATGAGAGACTGCCACTTTACCAACAGAGCCACAGCAGACGAATGTACCAGTGTAATTGTAAATATTTAATTTCCTTTCAAAGAAGTAACAAATGAGCAAACAGATTTATTCTTAAACATTAGTTGTGATCCATGTGCCGTTTCGGGCCCCAGCTGGTTTGAAGCCGTCACCGAGGCACGTTGAGGCAGAGAAGACTTCTCTCCGCTTAAAGTTCTTCAGGATCATTAATCATTGACATTCATTGGTAGAGACGGTCGTGTTCTAGTCTCATTCTGGAGGTTCCATCATACATTTGAGCCCGAGCGTCCGTTTGCCCGCTACACACGGTGTGATTTTCCTGTCCCAGATGATGATATCTTTGATTACCCAAAAATCATCTTGCAAAGTAGTTACGAGCCTTTTAAAAGAAAAATCTAAAGAATAAAACTTTTTCTGCCCACTCAGATCTTCTTTATGATACCCTGTGGGACACCTCTCTTATATCATTACAGTGAAGCCAAACACTGGTGAACACACACACACACACACACACACACACACACACACACACACACACACACACACACACACACACACACACACACACACACACACACACACACACACACACACACACACACACACACATTCACCAACATCTGCTCAAGATTTTAGAAATGATCTTATTTTACATGTGTGAGGATAATTTCAACAATCTTACAGCAGCCGGAGCTTCAGACGTCCCGGTTATGTCTGGCATTCCACCGAAGGGTCCGGGACCCCGGCTTGCTGTAGCGTACATTAAACATAATCAAATGATGCATTTCCACCAGGCAGAGTCATGGCAAAGCTGATGCACGCAATCTAGGAAGAAACCCAAACGTGTAGCAGGCAGAGTGTGGATGTGCTGTCCCACTTGACCAGTTGCTAAGAGAGAGAGGCGGGTGGACGGGTGAGGAGGGCTGGAGGGGGCAGAGTGAAAGCAAAGAGGGGTGAGAGCCAGCACGAAAAGGAGGGATAGAAATGAAAATCCCATCGTTCAAACGCAATTTCAAAGCTGTGTGTGCTCTCGCCAAGAGCCATGGGCGCACAAAGAGGACTTTGTCCCAGCAGCAGAGGCTCATGGGATAGGGGATGCAGGAAGAATGCCTGCTGCCCGGCAGAAAGCTTAGTGTGACTGCCACTAAAGGCCTGTTCAGTCCCACTCTTGACATGCATCCTACACAAATACTTTCCATCGTCCTCTGACTTTTCACAAAATCTCCCCACAGTGAAAACACGGGCTCTGATAGCAGGTTGACTGTCTTATGATAGCTGATGATTATCACATCATATTGGAAAAAAAAAAAGAAAAGAAAAGCGGGGAATGTTGTACAAGCTCTGACGTCCAGCGTTCAGTATGCAGAGCAGTGAGCACACGGACGGCGAGCAGCGATCGGGCTGAATGCAGAGTGACACCCTGAGGCTGATTCATTATACCCCGACCATCCAGCTCTGGTATTTTGTTGTGGTAGCCGAGGTGGTCGAGCGCTGATGAGAATGTAACAGATGCCGGGGGGGGTGTTAGGGATGAAATCACCTCTGTTAGTGAGCTCAACATAAAGCAACACTGTAAATGTGATGGAGTCAACGTCAGGCTCAAAGCTCTGGAGCGTCATGTGGCTTTTAGAAAAGTAAGGATGAATATACGCGTTTCATCTTATTTATAACGACAAAATCTCAATGACACCTACGTTTGATGGTTCAGGCTGAGGTTTGAGCACCTTGCATGGCATCTGCCTCTATTGGTGTGTGAATGTGTGTGTGAATGGGTGAATGTGATTAAGGAAATGTTGGATCAGGAACACACTCTGCTGGTGGAGACGGTGTGTGGACACTTCCACCATGTTTACAACTTTACAGTGGCACAACAACAACGTGTCCACAGACAGAAAACTGGGTTGTGTTTTGAGGGTTTCCCCTCTTAGTTCTCATCACAGCAGAGAAAATGTTGTCACACAACTTTATGGTTTCTATATGAGAGCGAGTCTCATTATCCCCTAATAGTTATATAAGAGTTCATCTTAAGGTTTGGAAAAGTTACGGCTACAGACTGCAACATTGATGGCATACATGCTCTAGTAGTAGGTCAGACATACAAACACAAACGTATCAGAAACACAACGAGATGACACAGAGACACACACTACACACACAAACGAGACACTCAAATATGATGGAAACACATGACACACACGCCAGAAACGCACACACAAACACACACGTCAGACACAAATGACATTTAAATATGACAAACACACAAACATGACCGAAACACACAGAGATGACACAAAGAGACACGACACAAAAACACACACAATAGACACACTCAAATATGACGCAAACACGCGATACAAACGTGACACACACACGACAGAAACACACAAACACATGACAGACACACATGCGACAGACACAAACAACACACACAAACATGCCAGGACAAACACACACGTGACACCAACACACACGCACGGCAGAGACGTGACAAACATGACACAAACGCCACACACTCAAATATGACAAACTCACAAACATGACAGAAACACACACACGACAAGGACCCACGATAGGAACACACACACACAACAGAAACACACACCACACACACATGACAAGCGAGACGCACAAACATGACAGACACACACACGACAAGGACCCACGATAGGAACACACACACACACAACAGAAACACACACCACACACACATGACAAGCGAGACACACAAACATGACAGACACACTAACTAGCAGTGTGCGTTGAAGGCCACTAGTTAGTAGTTAGTGTACGGGATAAGTCCGTCTCCACCAGTGCAGATGAGGACGTAGTAAATGGTAATAAAGATCGGGTTAAAAACAGATTAATAGTATTTCTGCAGTGAAACATGGACATATAAATAGATTATTAGATTAATAGAGTTAAACCGCAGAAGGCCTCGCTTGCTCTCCCTGACTTTGGGAAATTAAACCAGCTTGTATACAAGCAAAGTTTGGAGGTAATCTCAGTAATCCACTTTGAGAGAACATTTGATCCTGGCAGGAATAAAAAAAAATAAATAAAAAAAAAAGGAAGCGACTCATCAAAGTGAGCAGGGGTCAAGTAGCCATGCAGCGAACATACATGTAAGCCGGAGGACGGAGGACGGAGGACGGAGGACGGAGGACGGAGGAGGCGTTCCCCCGCAGCGGCCATCTGACCAAACACGAGTTCTCCAGCCCAGACGGAGGAGGTCTTCCCCCGGGGGCAGACGTGTTTCCCACAAAGTCTGACGCTGTGAGAACGGCGGGACGTGAGGTGCACCGCATGCCTCGCAAGCTCCTGCAGAGTTGTGTTTCAGCTTGACGAACATTTCATGAAGGCAGAGCCGTGAAGCGTCAACATTAATAAACCCGTTTTAAGCACAAACTGTCAGTAAGATTGTAGAACATCCAGAGAAACTGAGTCTACAGTTTTAATTCCCTTTTTTTTTGTCTTACAGGAGGGATAAACCATTAAATGTCCACTTCCCCCTCGAGTCTGCAGCACTAATATTAGTCGCTCAGTGTTTTATCCTCATGCTTACCTGTCACACAGCAGCCTGATATTAAAGACATAATATGTGCGCATACATGTACAGTATGAATGTACTGCAAACAAATCCCTCCGTCTGAGCTTCAATCAGAAATTCGTCACTCTGCAAGTTAGAGATTCAGCTTCTTAAGTTTATTTGTTTCCTCCTGATGCTCTTTTAATAGACACGGTGTGGATAACACTGACCCGCCTGAGGGAAGCTGGTTTCTTCTCTTACTAGATCTCACATCATTGTAAGTTTCTTTTTCTCTCTCTTAAATCCTCAGACTGTCCTCAATCTGTAATACTGTCTGTGTTATTCTCCTGTACTGTTACTTCATTTACTCACACTTGGCTCAGCAGGATTAGGACTTTGTTTTTTGGTTTTTTTTTGGAATGTGTCTTCGATTAGAAAAACGACTCACTGACTGGAAAACGCCAACGATTTTGTGTTTGCGACAGGGATCAAATTAAATGTCAGTAAAAGTTGTTGGCAACTTGCGTATCACATTTTCTTAAGGAAAACACAAGAGAGGCAAAATACTAATGTTTTCTTAGAGGTTAAAATTTTGCCAAGTTTTCAGACAAAATGATGACGCCACCTTTATTTTTTGCGTTTTGTCTTTCTTTAAACTTTTTTCTCTCTGGGTGAAATCTTCTTGGACATGTTGGGGATTTTTTTTGTTTTTGTTGTTGATCCATTGCAACTCGTGAGCGGTACCCAGATCTATCTGTTGGCGTTAGAGAACCAACCCTACTCTGTGGCGCGTTTACTTTTTCGACGTTGTTTCAAATTGGTTGTAATGAATTCAGATGATTCCACCTCTTCAAATATTGGTATTGCAGATATTCCGAGAGGCTGTTGGGGCTGTTTTCACTTCCTACTTTGTCCACACTGCTGACATTTTAGCTGCTGTGTTTCTAATGCAGCCACATTGTGACATGGTGCTCAGTTTACCGCAGCTCTTGGTAATTAAAAATCAGCTGTGCCGATCAGCTCAATTTGCGGAACTCCGATCTGTTACTGCTGAGCGCATCAGGACATTGCGATGTATGCTCCATCAGCCCCTCCAGAGAACCTCTGTGTCCCTCGAGCTCCACACTTCATGGTCGTTGACTTAAAAATCTCAGAAGCTCTCCCTCTGTCAAAGCCAAACGTAGTCGCTGGCTACACCCAGATGGGCGGCCTGTAATCTATTTTGATTGGATTTACATCCCAAATAAAATCCCTGTCTCATCAAGCGATTGTGTACACACGGCGAAATCCACTTCGGACATATCTCCGTCCACTTGTCACATCATGTGCACGCAGGCGCGTGTAAAATGACATCAGTGTCGGGAAATGACGGCAGCCTGCGTGCCTCATTATTGGATTAAACAGAAGGCGAGGACTTTGCTAGAGGGGCCGGCGTTACACAGAAACCTCATCTCAACCGCAGAATTACGCACGTCTTCCCCCAAATAGCTGCATGTTATTGTTGCTGGAAGAGCCCCGTCTTCAAAGAAACGCTGATGTAAATCAGCAGTTCCCAGAATTTCTAGTGTGGTGCATGTTGTCAGTGTGAAAAGAACAGAGGGGATTCAAGGCCACAATCTTGATTTACTTTTGATTTTCATCAGATGATGCTGATGTGCCAAACAATCGTTTCAAAGTTACGTGTCTTTTTGTTTGTCTGCAAAAAATGTTGCATATGAAGGCTGCACCAGCTGAAGCTATCATACAATATGCAATACAGTTGGTCGGCGTTGCCACAACGATCTGATTTGCGCTAAATATAAACACTTATGTAGATGATGTTAATGTCTTCACCCTCTCAGATTAATACTTCTGAGTAACAGCTCTCAGCTGTCCATAAAATAGCTTTAATAATTTTTTTTCTAGTGAATTAAAAGCCCTTTTCTTTATTATGTAAATCTAAACTACCTGATTTGATCACAATTAGGTCTGATTGGTGAAATCATATAAAGTATAAAAAAATATATAATCAACCAAACTCCAACACTGTCCCTTTTTTATGAAGCCTGACTGGATCCTGAAATAGCCAACCATCACGGTACAATTTGACGCTCATCTACTTTTGCTTGCGATACTTTTGACTCAGTGTTGTTCTGCTCGTCTCGTCAAAGCAGTGTGACCGACAGTGAACAAGTCAGAAACATAAACTTGTATTGACAAACTGTTTCATGTCATTTTTACACATAGAACAATCCTCCTGCAGAAGCCTTTGGTTTCCTGACAGTTTGTCTTAGTTAATGTGAATGACTGACAAATTCCTGCCACTTTTAAATGTGTGCTTTGAATTACATTCAGTATATATTGCGATATATTAATTTCTTCTGTGTGTGTGTGTGTGTGTTTGTGTGTGCGTGTGTGTGTGAATATATATATATATATATATATATATATATATATATATATATATATATATATATATATATATATATATATTTAAAAGTGCAATTTTAATGCAAAATTAAGTGAAATTTCAGTGCAAAATGAAGCTCACAATGGAATCTCTCTCTCTCTCTCTCTCTCTCTCTCTCTCTCTCTTTTAAACTTTCCTCTGGAACACCTGAACTCTGCCTCAGAATCCAGACGAGTTTTCTTCCTCATCTGGAGTCACAATCAGATGTGACTTTCACTGAAGCCTCATCCTGTTTTAAATTCACCTGCGTCACTCGCACTTTATAAATCACCCGGCATCCGAATGCTGAAACAACACGTGGGCGTACGGACTCAAACCTGCACTCAAGAGTTGGGCTTACACTCTAATCTTTGCATGTTACACCACAGCGACCCAGCGCAACCTTTCCCTCCTGTCCCTTCTTCCCTCCTGTCCCTTCTTCCCTCCAACTGGCTCCTTGTGAGGCCGTCCCCAGATCGTGGCGGCCCGAGGGCACATTCACTCTCCACGGGACAGAAGACAGTCCAGGCGACCGGAGAAACACAAGCACAGACACGCATGGACGCGCCTACCCAGGATAGACACGCTTATGTCAACAAGCAAGAACACAAACCACAGGAAGACACAGCGACGGACTCGTATCGGCACCTGTGCGATTGCATCTGAGCCGTCGCTAAGAAAAATCACTCAGCTCTGTCCAAACTCGCTCATCACTCAGCTCGACACGGGCAGCTATTCCTGGCCACTAAAGTGGACTCAGCAAGTTTTGTCGGGGTCGCGGGGAGTTACAGGGGGCTTTTTTTTTTCTCCTCTGGTTAAAAAAAAAAAAGAAAAAGAGCAGAGCCTTCAGCCGAGACAGACACGATAAGTAATCGCCCTTGACACGGGCGTCCATCAGAACTTACTGAGAGGTTTGAGGATGCTGTTGCTGGCCTCATCGTTGTTTTCCGTGTCCGACTTGTCAGAGGCGTTCTCCGTCAGCTTCTCCTTTTTGTCCTTGTGACTCGCTCGGCGACGGTGGCGCCGCCGCCGCCGGTAGCTCTTCGGCACGTGCACGCCGATGTAAATGGTGTGGTGACCTGCAGACGTTTAAAGAAAAAAAGAAAAGAAAAAATTGATAAACACCAATTGGAGAGATATTGAGATGTATAAAGAGTGTTGAGATACACAGTTTATGGAAAATAGATTTCTAACGATACATTTTCTTATATATTTCATCACTAAAATGTCATTTTAACAACCAGCAGGCAAAGTTTCAAGTCATTTTTCTCTTTAACTTCCAAGATGTGAAGGCGTCAAAACTTTAAACTAATGACCCGTTTACACGATAACAACTCAAGTGGTAATGTTTGTGTTTTTGTTTCAGAAAAGTTTCCCGTTTACGGCAGAAACGCTGAATATAATGTAGTTGTCATGTAGGGCCACTAGTGAGTGCCGATGTGTGTTTTTGCAATGAAACCACACACACATTTCTGCAGAGAACAACACGCTATAAACATTAATGAAAGCACACAGACAATCGTGTGGACAGCAGCCAAGTTGGATTGTTATTACAAGGACTGTCAACTATAAATCTATCAAGTCCAACTCAAGAGACTATGGACTGGGACACTTTAGAGACAAACATCATTATGGTCTATCTACTTGAGCATGTGCAGAAGAAGTATTTACTACGGCCGTGGTGAACATGTGCAGTAGCAGCGTTTCTGCCGCCTACACAGAGACGAAGCCCGAACGCTTTCAGAAAAGTTGCATTTTCAATTTCAAAGAAAGCAGTATTCCAAAAAAATCTGTTTTCCGTGGCTCCCAGCACCGTTTAACACCGTCGTGTAAACAGACACCTAAAACACAACACAAGTTTTGTGTTTTTACGTTAGTGGTGTAAACGGGGTTTGAAAAAGAAAAGAAGTGTGTTTAAGTTTAAAATGTTCCTGCAGGACGTGTGTAATATTCTAGGGAGTGTGCAACACTAATACCCGTCCTCCGCTTCCGAAATACCGTCTCTCAGTTGGCTATTAGCCAAATTACGCTCCATATGCTAACAGACTATTCAAATACAGATTGCAATATTATAGAGAAGAGAAGGAACATCAGCGTTTAAAGACCGCAATACAATTTTTAATAATAATGATAGATAGTTCTAATGGTTGCATATAAAGTTCTACATCAAGAAACTTTTACATTAAAGTTTTAGACACTTTCAGTGGTTAAATGTCAAGATAAGGAGCTCTAATAAGTATGGTGAGATTGTGAGTCAGCGATTTTAGAAGAAGAGACCATTTAATGGTAAAGAGAAATTAAAATTTTCTCTCATCTCCCTGGAATACAGTAAGGAGTTTATTAGTTGTGTCACCTCTGGACAGCTCTTAAGTTTTTATCAGACTTTAAGTCAAACTAAAAGTTCTGATGGATTGCTGTGACGCAATATGAAGTGAAGATGTTCCAACAGTGGTGTACATGGGAACATGGTGTTTAACCAAATCTCCCAAATCTTGCCCCCCACACTTAAATCAGTTCAAGAGGGAACATTTTCACATGGCCCACAACAGACCGGACACAGCCCAGCAGAGCGGGGTAATCCAGGTTGCAGTACACTGTCAAAACAAATATTTGGACAGAAAAAGACGTTGCACGTAGCCGCGAAGTCACCATATATTTCTATGTGGCTGTTAAACATGTTGACATAATACCAACTGTACCGTACAGGCAGTTGTACTTGAACTCAGCAGGTTCAGGGTCAATAATAATGGGCAGAACAGATTGAGTGGTAATCATGTGACTTTGGAATAGATGTGGATTTCATTGAGACACGTTAAACAGCGCTGTGAGAAACGGTAGTTTAAACCAAACAAAAAAACACCACATGCACATTTTTCCCCAAAATCAGAAAAGCGAGATCTGCCTTTTCCCTCGTTAAAAGTCAATATCTACCAGCAAACATTCGAGAGTGCTCCATTTTCTGCTAGTTAAAGGAAACCAGCGACTTCTTCTTGCTTCAGCCACTAGGGGGCAGTGGTGCAATCTACTCTCTGCTTATCCTTCAAATGAAGGAGTCAGTGAGACAGGAAGTCGACCCAAGCATAAATTTTTAAAAAATATCTAAATCAAAGCAAATTTACAGATTCTGGTTAATTCAGTTTTGATCAAAACTTTTGGATGGCAGGTAACTTCTTTAAAACTTTCTTTCATGACTGAACTGGAGAGATTCGATTAAAGCCCCATTCTCACGACAATGTTTCGAGTGAAAACCTTTTTTGTTTCGGAAAAACTTTCCTGGTTGCAAGGTAACATTTTCAAAACAATGTACGTTTACACGTAAACAGCAAAAAACCTGAAATCTATGTGGTTTTAGCACGCCGGGCCACGAGTTGTCACTGTTGATTGTTTTTGAAACGAAAACACACGTTCATGCAGTGCTTGGGATGGGTTGGTGGAGTCGGTGGAGGAAGCTCTCAAACATATTGGAGCCATTACAGCTAATTATTCTGGATTTGGCAGAGCTGGAGCAAAAACAACAACTGAGAAAAGATTTAGAAAAGATTACAAGCCTAAAAAGTGGCACCATATGGAAAATACCTCTGAATAAACTCTGCAAATAAAAGTCGTGGTGAGCCAAGTGAAGAATTGCCTCTCACTACTATAACGGCATCATCCTGTTTAATTTCTAGGTCAAGTTGCACCTCCTTTTTTTAAAGTGTCACGGACAAATATATTTAATGCAACATTAATGGATTCCAAACTAATGAAGGCACTGAATTGATAAGTGTGTGTTATTTTGCACGTCTAATGAGCCAATTAGCTTCCACGTGTGTGTGCACGGTTAGGATTGAACTCGATACCCGTTTTTGGGTTGTCCCTGCTTCATTTAGCCGGGTGTGCGAGAAGTCGTATTGAAACCTCTGACCCCGAAACAAGAGAAGCCAAAGGAAAAGGAACGTTTGAGCAGAAACATCAAGAGCGCTTGTGACAACAGAAGTCTGTGTGCGTCTGAGCGATCGGTGTCCGACTGGAGCAGGTCGGACAAAGCTGAGCCAAGCACAGCACATGACCCGACCGGGAAGTGGCTGAGCCCTCCACACAACCAACAATGATCGCTCTTCAAACACAACAGCTTTCATTATTCACCAGCAGCACAATGGCTGGAGGTTTGGGGTTTGTTTGTTTGTTTTTGTTTTTTTTCAGGGCTTCTTCAGAATAAACTGATTGGTCGATATATACGCTCATCTAGCGCATCTAAGAAAATATTTTCCAAACCCAATACCAGAATGGTGGATTACCAAACTCAAACCCAGATTGTATCCACTGCAGCAGAAAGTAAGATACACTGTATTTCCATTTTGTCAAAAGCATTTGTTTACTTAGATTTTGAGGAATAAAATACTGGAGAAAAAAGAGAGTGATTATAAAAAATTAGAAGAAGAAGAAAAAAAGCAGGAGGAGCGTTAAGCAACCAGTTGACAAATATATGGATCAGGAGTTCGAATAAAAAGAGTCTTTAAAGTTTCGTTTACACAATGTTTAAGTCAAAACGCAAAAGCTTCGTAACGTTTTTGGGTGTCTGTTTACACTGAAAATGCAGATTTTTGAGAACAGCTCCCACGGTGGAACTTTATGTAAAAGCTCCTGCTCCGTCTCTGTGGAAATGGGGGAAACGCTCCGTTTCCATGTTGAAGGAGGAAACACTGCAACTGCCCAACGCAAAAACTAAGCATTTTCCCTTGAAGGGTCCTGCCCCGGGACCCACAGCGGTGACCTGTCCACCGTGGGGGATTTGAACCTGCAACCTCCTGATCCCAAGTCCACCTCGCTTGCTGATAACATCAGCATGTCTTCGTGCGGATGGTCCTTTTTTTTCCACCGACTCCTATGCCGACTTTTATTCTCTTTCAACCACATTTATTTGAATCAAAGTCTAATGTCTGATCCGTCCACTCATCCCGCCCTCCACCAAGCTTCTCACTCTTCAGTCACCATGCTACACCTCCTCGCTCTCTGTTCTCTGGTTATGATTACGACTCGAACTGCAAATACATGGCTTGTTTTGAAGTAACTTGAATATTTAGCCTGCGCTGTCACTCTTCACGCAGCCACGTTTCCTTTATTTCATGACACACGAAAATCGCCGTAATAACGAGCCAAGACAAACCTCGTGAAGGGATTATAAAACTTCACATGAATAATAAAAAGTCTACGACTGTTTCAAACAGTAAGAGTAGAAATCCACAAAACAAGTATTGCCTGCACTGGCAACCGAATGATGAGGACGTTTGGAAAGACACAGAAAACCCGATTCAAGAACTTCGAGGCAAATAAAAGGAAGGACCTCAGATGAGCAAGTTGGGTTTCTGACTTCAACGTAACTCAGAGGCTTTTAACTTGCTGGGATTTACCCCCGCCACCTTCAGTTGCTTCATTTAAAGTCCAGGCAATCCTGAAGAGAGGACGTGAATGTTTTCGAAACCTCAGGTGGTTCAAAGGATCCACATCAAGATATTTAAAGATTAGGTAGTGCAGCAACATTTACAACTGTGTGGGTGTTAAGTCTTCCAAGCTCACCCAAATAGAATCAAATACCTGTGGGTTTGACTACAAAGGCTCCAAATGATCTGATATCTCAGATACAACAAGAGGGAGACCCAAAAAAGCAGATGGCTAGATGGTGACAGTAAGAGGAAACAGACAGAAGGTGCTAATAAAGTTTTGCGTCCCACGAGAGCCGACAGATGAGCAATAAAGAAGAGCATGAAGACATCTGCCCAAGCAGAAGGAAACAAGAGACGAAGCGAAATGAACGGGAGGAGAAGGAATAAAAAGCAGTCAAGTCAAGGGGCTGGAAAGCAAGATTTGTACACTGCCAGAGCAGCATTGTGAAACGACTTCCTCTTCTTTTTCTCGGGGGGGAGGAAGAAGAACTTCTTTTGGAGCTGCCTGCGAGCGCAACACTGAATGAGACCAAATCCTGGTGTTTTGCTGGGAGGTTTGTTTAGCTCACAAGATTTCTGAGGAGAGGCAACGCCACCGCCAGTTTCCCCAGTAACCGCGCCGCTATGACCTGCCCAGATCAGCGGGGAAGATGGCAACACGGCGCCGCCAGCATACTAATGCCGGAGGGACTTTTAAACAGATATCGCTGAGTTAGGGGAAATACTTGTTGAATGTTGAGCTTCTCCAAAAGAACAATTCCTGCTTTTTTTTTCTGTGATTCGCGAAGTGAAAAACTTCCGACAAGCCTTTCACATGTGAAAAACAACCGTGAAGATCAATTGTGCAAGCTGTGATCCCGAGCCTGTGTATAATGACTGAGTCCGCCTAGTGGCCACAGCCGGTATAACAAGAGATTATGACACTGTAATTATAAGAAGCAGAACCTGCATTTGGAGGATGACCGGGTTCAAATTCATCGTTGGGATTGCTTTGAGGTGAAATTCATCATTCATTAATAAAAGATATGATGCCATAAACACATTTCACTGTCAAATACATGATATTTAATCAAAAGCCAATCAGCGACATTTTGGAACTGAACACGAACCAAACAGCAACATTATTTCTGGTAAGTGCATTTTACTTCTTAGAGCCTGCTAAACTGCCCCCTAACAACTAATTCATGTTAATGAAAGTCTTGCATTAAATTCGCTGTCAGCATCCACCCTCGTTTCAATTACCGTATTATCTGGACTATAAGTCACAGCCCTATATTTACCGACAGAGCAGAGCAGTTTTTTCCTCTTTCATGATTTCATTACGGATACAATTCATAATCAGGTGCGATGACTTACATGACATTGGTGCTCGGAGCCACTGAAAACACAATTTTGGGAAAAATCTGCCGACTCTCATGTGAACGGGCGAAAACTCAACTTTCTGGAAACACTCGGGCTCCGTGTAGAAAGTGGAGGCACTGCTACTGTGCAAAATTGTAGGTACCGTATTTACTGGTGTATCTTCATTTCAAATGTCTTTATTAAAAAGCCAAGGAACAGTTACATTATGGTTCAAATGATGTCGCAGCTTCATTTTGCCAAAATTGAACATACAAGAAAAGCAAAAAAACAGATATTAACAGAAATATACAAACAGAAAAAGAAAGGCACCTCCTCCACACACACACACACACACACACACACACACACACACACACACACACACACACACACACAAAGCTTTAAGTTCTTGAAATTGATGGAGATACTTTGAAACAGGTATAGGAGCTTTGAAGACAGACCACTTTAATTGCATTTACTCTGCCAATCAATGACAACGGAAAGGATTTCCAGAAGTCAATCTTATTTTTAAGTGCATCCAGAAGTTTCCTTGAAATTTGCATCATCTGAGGTGCTCCAGCCACAAATCACTTAATCATGCGCCTTTCACTGGACTTAACGGATGTTAATCCTCAAATAAACTATTTTACCCCACATTTTAAAAAAAAAACATTTACATTTTAATAATTCCGAATACGATAACTGTTGATGCGATGAAATTTTTTTCTTTTAGATAGACCTAAAAACACTAAAACTTTGACATTTTAACAATCACACTCAACTTTACAGCCTCGTGTTGACAGTCGATCCTGGCAGCAAAGCTTATTCACCGCACTTAAAAAAATACTTTGAGACGTTTTGTGTTTTTTTTCCGCAGTTGGAATTACTCTTAAAGCCGGACGCAAAACGATGTGAACAGCTTTTCGAGTGTGTGCTGCGAGATTCCCCTCCTCGTCTTTGTTGTCGCGTAGGTCTTTGAGGGGATTAGTGAGGTAAACACAGCGTCACACGCTCCGCGTTCTACATCTTTCTTGCACCACGGTACGCTAGCTTTGGAGAACTTCTCAGGTTCTAGAAATTTAAAACCTTGACCAAATGCATCACATCGAAACGTATAAACAAACCTTGTTTTTAGTCACATGGAGGTAAACGACAGCAGAGCTCCACAGGTGAACTTACCCTCCACCTCCTCCTCGTCACAAATGTGCTTGAGCAAGGATGCCCCCCGGTCCAGGACGGCCTCGTCCTCCATCCTGTAGTAGTAGAAAAGGAAGAAAGACTGTTCACACTTCTCCTCCAGCGACAGCGTGGAGCCATAGCGCCTTGGCTCGTTCACCTGCAGTAAGTTTGGACTGGGGCTCAGTCTGGTGCTGCTGGTGGCGCTCATCTCCACCCATTAACGACTCATTGACCAGCAACCTGGGCGACCACCATGAGCTACTCAGACAGCATCCCCTCCCCCACGCCCCCCCTATCCAACAACAACAACAAAAATAAGGTCTGATTTCTGAATGAGAGTAGCTGTGAGAACGTGCGTCGTCCTTGAGGAGGGCAAAGTGCGCAGTCGGTAGTGACGGTGGAACGGCTTTAATCTGGCGGAGGGGGTGAGGGAGAGGACAGGAAGTCTGCTAATTGAGTATGATGGCCGGAGCGAGTTGTGGCCGCCATGCGCAGCAAACTGTCCGACTGACGGAGGCTTGAACCCGTGGAGAACCCGCAACGGGTTCTGTCAACTTCTCAAGTCTTACCGACACCGAATCAAAGTGTTTCTCATCCATAGTGGGGATACGGCTGGAAGAATAGAATTATTGTCTCATCAGTCACACACAGACACACACACACACACACACACACACACACACACACACACACACACACACACACACACACACACACACACACACACACACACACACACACACACACACACACACACACACACACACACACACACACACACTCATTACAAAGCCTCTCCATCTGTCTGGTAATGCCTATCAGCCCCTCTCTCCACCCCCACCACCACCATCCGCCCACCTAAGAAACAAGTGGGCCATCACATGTCTGTCTACTCATCCGCCCTTACAGGATTACAACGGCTTTACTCAAGTGACAACACACTCACACACACACACACACACACACACACACACACACACACACACACACACACACACACACACACACACACACACACACACACACACACACACACACACACACGCACACACACACGCACACACGCACACACACACACACAGGGCTCTCCAAGAAGTGTCCACACACATTTCCCGGACAAAAGCTGACATAACAAATAGGGTTGTGCAATATAATGTGAAATTGTTGGATCTGATTTCGACATGCACAATTTCCATATTGCACCTGACTAAGGGAAAATTGAAAACCATGTTTCCACGCACTGTGCAACCTTCCACATGAAGGAATTTCATTTATGAAAAGAAAGTGCGATTTGTACGAATATTTTACTTTGACTAATTGAACAACGCTAATCTACGATATATAACAGAGGATTTAACAACGTTTAAAACAAGGTCCGGTGTCTCAGATATTTTGGAACCACTGATTTTTCAGTCCAGATATTGACAACATGCTCAGAATGTATGCAAATGATCCTATTTTGTGATATATTTATAAAGATACAAAAAAAAAGAAAAACCCTCTTTAAAAGCAAAACATGAAAAAGTAATTGTCAGTTATTTTAGCTCAGCGGCCACAACAAATAAATCAGCGGTGTTAAACATGAAGCCCGTGGCCCAAAACCAGAGGATCCCATCTGGACGGATGTTCTCACAAAAAATTACAAAGAAAGCCATAACCTTAAATGAGTTTTGTTTTGATTTGTGAACATTACACTGAAACCTGAGCTGAGAGATCATTGATGCTGAAGAGAGCATATTGCTTATACAGTAACATCAGAACCCAAACGGCACACATTAGTCTGAAGAGAAACCTCGCACGCACCACACTAATCTTTTTTTGTGTAATTCTGTATGCGAGAAAAGTTAATTACAAAGTAGGAGCAGCAAATTTGACATTTGACTGCTTCTTTGAAAACAGCAAAGTATTGAAATTACGGTTTGTATAGAATAGAATTTTATCGGTCCAGTTCAGTTTTGACCATATTATGGGCTGTGTGTGGCTCCTGAACTGACTCCAACTGTTTAGTTTGTTTTAGAGCACTGCAATCCGGATATATGATGAACAGGTCAACATTTCATTACATCTATTAAAAGAATTTCAACATTATTCCATTCGTGCTGGTGCTTTCAGTGACAAAATAAAGTGAAAATGTCCAAGAAAATTATCCGAGAAAATTACCACATGGCGCATATTTACTTTAAATATAGAAGTCCAAGTTCAAACCCTGAATGAAATGACTGAAACCAACAAACTTGTACTTAATGTTCAGTAACTATAAAAGAAGTTGTCCAATATTAAATGTATAAATGGCATCAACTCAAATGTTGAAAGGAGACAGATTCCTAAACAGCACATTTAAAGCACTTATAGGTTAGTAATAAACTACCAATTTCTCACAATTCACATAAAATGTTCCCATTTGTGGCAGAACACACAAACACTACAGGAGAAAATGGTTTAATACTGTGACTGAAGGTGTTATTATTCCTCTATTAAACTTTCATAACTCTGTGAAAGTAAAACTAGTTATAAATGCCACATTTAATGACTTGGACAAAGTTTCATTTTCTCAGACGTTGGGGTTGCTTGACTCTGTTTCACAGACTTCTGATCCAGATGAGAAGTGAAAAGCATTTCAACAGAACGGCAGCTCAGCAGGCTTCAGCTCTGAAGACTTCCCGTGTTGTGGGATTTTAAAGTGGTGTGTTGTGTCGAAGCTGATCTCCTGCAGGTCCCTCCTGCTCACAGCAGCTTCCTCCAATGCCACCTATGGAACAACCACGGACATGACAGCCAGCCTGAGCTGCTCCGCAGAGGCAGGGCACGGCATTTCATGTGCAATTCAGAAATTAGTTTATTATCCAAATATAAAAAAGTTGGACAACAGCATGATAAGCTCCAAGCTTTTTTGGGTGTCCATTTTTTTTCACAGTTTTCACATATTTCATGCACAAGCCCAAATCCCTGAGTATATGTGAAATTATGTATTGTCTCTGTTGCAATGCTTCCTCTCATTTCCTGAATTCTTTTCACATTTCCCTTCAAAACAAAGCTGCACAGCTCCCAGTTACATACCGAACCTGTTTTACAACACCCACCATCTTAATGATTATCAAGGTTTTCTGGATGTAATCATCTGCTTTGACATAAATTCTTTTCTTTTTCTCAGAAGCAGAAATAATATCACAGAAATTCAGCTGAAATTAAAATACGGCCAATCATTTCAAGTGAAGAACGAAATGAGAGTGAAATGCAGCATTAAAGTAAACTGACTGCACCTGAAATAGTTTGTCATGCCGCTACCTTGAGATGCTGATTTAAACGTTTACACTTTTTTAATGTTTCACTAGGAAAAGCAGGGTTGAATTTAACAAGCATTTTATTTTGTCCTTTTTCAATGTAATGGAGCCTATAACCTAATAACTTAGCAATAGATTAAAAAGATGTTTGATCCATTATAGTAAAACATTTTGACAAGAATTTAATAAGTTATTGCATCTTTGAAGTAGCATTAAAGAAAATCTTTTGAAAATGTCAAAACTGCAGCCAATAATGTAATAATTCATAAATAGAACTGCATTATTATTATGAAGAATAGGTATTGTGGTTGGGATAGTCGTCATATCCATTTATTGATTGGGGATATATAGTGCAACACAATCATGGTAGTAAAAAATGTTTAGTATTTTAGTACATTATTGTCAAGTTATTTGTTTGTTTGTTTGTTTATTATTGGCTTTATTACACTCAAAATGGTCAAAACGATCACGTTATATAAATTGGAGAACATATACAGATTAATCTTTGATTTCATCAATACAAACAAATCAATCAATCATGGATGGCAACAGGAAAAACAATGATTTCAGATGAAGGTTCTGGAGGTCTTGGGGGCGACAGGCCCCCCTGAAGCTGAAGGTTTTTAAGTGATTTTTACCCATTTTAGCTACATTTTGTAGAAGAACATCATAATAAGACCTGGATTAAATCTTATACATTTAATGAAACTGAACTTGCAGTTTTTCAGATAAAGATTCACAATAATCCCCTCATGCGTTCCCAGGCACATTGAATTTCTTGACAAACTGTCCAAGTGACGTGCCAATCTCAATGATCTTTTTCTCGATTTTAACGCTCACTAATATGACTTTTCGCTGTAGTCCTTCCCAGCAAAACTAGTTTTTGACATCTTTGTCAACATTCAACACAGATGCTTCTTGGTGTTGAAAACTTCATATTTCCATGGAAAATACTGCCAACAATCTCAAATCTAAGAAGCTCATCCAATGTGTATGACTAAAAGTAAAAGGAAACGGCCATTCTCATTGGTCAAAATCATTCATTCTCAGCCAATCACTGAGCACTCACTAATTCTTTGTATGGGAGACGCTTTTTAATGCCAAACATCTGGTGTGTTGCATTTACTGTACCGCTGCACAGTAGATACTGCAAATCTATCGTCGTCATGACCATATTAGCAATATACATATGTGTATAGATAGTATGTTTCCATGCAATGTGCAGTATATTTGGTCAATAAGATGAAGCCACACTGCAACAACGGATATTATCTCACTGTTTTAACATCATTTCATATTTTATGGCAGAAGCATAAAAACTCCAAGTCAAGAAAAGCAATGACCAAGTAGAAGAAAATGAATTCCATATTCAAATGTGGTTTAAAGAGAGAAGCAGACGCAGTTCGGTTGTCTCTGGTTAAAATTTAAAAGAAAAAGTGTTAACTAGAAATATCAAAGCTCGACAAATTGTCATTTCTTGTAAGTGGTTTCAATCATTGTGTAACGTTCTCATTAACTTCGCCAACTAAAGTTTGGGGAAGGTTATGTTTTTGTCTGTGTGCATTTAATTATTGGTTTGTATGTATGTATGTATGTATGTATGTATGTATGTATGTATGTATGTATGTATGTATGTATGTATGTATGTATGTATGTATGTATGTATGTAACCATCTTTTCCCAAAACCTATTGACCCGAATTCCTAGAAATCTTCAGGGATCATTTTTCATCCTCCAAGGACCAATCAATTAGATTTTGCGATGTCAACCGCTAACTGTTTCCAAATAAACCCCCAGAAACTGCGAGAAAGAAAAGTCCTATACAACGTGGATGAGAGAGGCACCGGATAGATGAGATCAAAAGAGATCGGCGTCTGTTGCCGTGGAGACGCTCCCTGCTCAGTGTTTCACACAGTGATGTTGCTACCTGACAGGCTAGTTAGCACCGATATGAGCTAACAGCTAACATGCTGACGATGCTAATTCGGTTCCGCAAACAAATGTGGCGTTGGCGACGGTCGGCGCTCCACCGAGTACCCGTTGTAGTTTTAAGTAATTTCAACATTGTAGGACTACAATGTTACTTTGATGATTTTCCTGGATGAAATAAATGTTAATCTGTATTAGACGTGAATGTGCTAAAGTAATGTTCTCACATCTTCCTGACTGCACTGAAGAAGCAGGTGAAACGAAGCGGACCAGACGAATATTTCTATTGACATTCACAATCTTTACAAAGAGAAAGAACTGCACGCAAAATTATTTAAAAAAAACAAGATGAAAAAAATATTCGTACAGAATTCTCTGAATCTTGCAATATTTCTTTTTTTTTAAAAATATACATTACGCTGCGTTTCATTCACATGTACAACATAACTTTAGATGCACAGAGCTGCGTGACAGAGACTGAAAAACCTGACATCAGGTGAGCATGTGATCAACATTTATGCCGATGACGTTGACGTGTTCAGGATTTGTATTTCCAAACAGCAGTTCTCTTTCTTTGTGTACTCGATTTCATTGAGATTCAACTGCGCCATGTTTGAGTTACTGAATTATGAAGGCAATAGTTGGATCAATGATCAAAATAGTAGTCTTTCTGGACTAAGTGATCATAGCTGTTGAACACGGTTGAACTTGATATTTAGAGAAAATTCAGGGAAAAACGTCTACGGAAGATAAAACCTCACATGTTTCTTTTTCACTGCATTTAGCAGTTTAAGTTTTACAAAAACAGTAAACGATCAAGCCAAATATGATGATGTTTCCTAGAGTAAAAGCATGTTGCTGACCCTTCACTCCAGTCTCTAATCAGTTCACTAGAAATGACGGGAATGTGACGCCAGCTACTAAATGGATTCTTGCATATTTCAGTGTAAAGTTCAGGCTTTGACCTTGACTTCCACTCGTTCTCTGCATATTCCTCCAAATGTTCTCACAAATTTGCAAAGTTGCTTCTGCCTCAGTCTCGTCATTTAATGGTCGGCAGTGATCTTCTGTTCTCAGGATATCACTCTCGTGACTTTTACAGGACGTGTCGTAACGTCGGTAAACGAGCAAACGTCAAAAGATTTAGCAGCAGAAATGAACTGAAATGTTGGATTTTCATTCCAGGTACAGTCAGACCAACAGCAAAATCTTCAAATAACCAAACCGCGTGTGGTCCAAGCCGTCGAAACGTGACACTCTGTTACTTTGCACTCTTTGCAGACTAAAAGTCGCTATCTGCAAGTCACTCCACAGATATCTTATCAGCACTTCTCTCTCTTTTTTTTTTCTTTCTCAGCCGTTACTACAATAATCCGCATGTAGAATATAATCCAGCCGGAGAGGAGAGAGAGCGTGTCCTCCGTAACCACCGACTGTCCATTCGCACGTCAAAACCGTGCGAGCGTGACGCAGCCAGAGGGCATGCGGCCCACGTTACGGCATAAAGGGTCCGAAGCAGCCAAAGCATGAGTCAGCACCACGGGGAATAAACCTGCATTGGGTCTTCACACAATCGAGTTTGTGAAGGTAATTTCCCCTCGTCAGACCGAGGCAAAATGTCACGCAGTATCATATTTCCCTGGAAGTCAAAGCATTCGTCCACACAATAAGAGGATGTCTTCAGTATTTGTGAATCGATAGTCGCGCAGGGGGTTTTGGGCCCAATTGTAGCTTTCAGCAACACAAGAACCTGTAACAATAGGCTCTGAAACAATGCTGACTCAAGTTTTTCAATCAGCTTTCACTTTTTCTGTGTGTTCCGGACCTCGTCAGCACTTGACTGGAGGTCCTCGGATCACTGGGGATTGCAAAGAACTCCATGGGACTCGGAGGATTGAATGCCTTGAAGGAATGCTTATTGTGAATGAGCAGGTTGTTTTTGACTATGACCAAAGAGAATCCTATAAATACAGTGTGATCCCAGACAGTTTGAATGTAATTAACTTTTGAAAGCTGGACAGCTCCACCCAGAGTATCCAACGTTCCTCTAAATTGCAAGAACAAGTGATGATTCAGCACTTTTTAACGAAGCAAAATCACTTAGCGTAGAAGCCTATGTGAGTCACTCAGATTAGATTTGAGGAATTCTAAGTTAATCTTAGGCTATGGATACTCAGTCCAAGAGATTGTTGGGAGAATGCCAGATTCCACAATCTCTGTCACATTAAAAGATAATATCACCGACAGGTGAGAGCTTTAAAAAGCAACTCACCCTGCGCAGGTTTTATAGTTACTCTGCTACTGTTGTCACACTGATGACTTTAAAGCATTTTCTTTATTATTTCTCCCCACTTTCTACTGTTAATATGCAGATGTTTAAACTTTAACCTGCTCAAGCTGAAATCAACCTTTAAGGCCCACGTGGTTCGCAAAATATGTACGTTTGACCAGTCCAGCAGCTCCTCTTATGAAAATGGTTTACTTTTTAGACGAGCCTGAAAAGAGGGAAACGTTGCCTGCACCCCTCCCGCACCCACCGAGGACTGAGGGTATGCATTCAGCAAAAACTCCACTTTATTTCTCCATTAATTATTGATCGATTCGACCTTTGCAAAGTAGGTCTGCAGAGACTGGTCCAGCCAAAAGCTGAAAATTATTTATTACGTAGGAATAACTTGTTTGCTTTACTCATTAAGTTTCATTTGCTTGAACTATTTATTAAATTAAGTCAGAGTTGAATGAATGGTGTCACTCTAATCATTTCTATGGTTTCAAAATGAGTGCGCTTGTATCAGTGTGTTGAAATGTGTGCAGTGAGGAGTATTACTATCATTATCATTAAATACTGCAAACTGTGTCTTTACACGAGATGAGTTGAAACATCTGCAAACAAATTGAACTTATGGAGTTAAGACACTGAAAAGAGAAAATACTCGGACCAACTTAACTAATTGCTTCAAATTGGTAACACCTAAATGAATCAAGTTCTTTGAACTTAATCTAATTCATTAACTTAAGTTTGAAGAACTTGATTCATTTGAATTTCATTCATGAATTATTAAAGAAATAGTTTAAGAAGAGAAGGAATATGTTACTAGAGTTCAAACGATTGGGTGAATTAATTTTATATCACTTCATTTGTTTAGTCATCCTGAATGTTTTGTTGAGCACTGTCAGGCCAAAGTGCATAATATGCATGAATTGTACTTAATCCAAGTCTGGAAATGTTCTACCATTGAGAGAAAATACCCCAACATTAAATATTTTTAAACATTTTGAGTCAAATCAGACGCTTTATTTTCTATAATAAACTTGTGATGATATCCGGTGTTCCACAGGGCACCTGTCCTGCAGTTTTCCACATCTCTCCTTGTTTTCTGCAACACACCTGATCTCAGCAAGTTTCTCCTTATCGACAGAGACATGGAAACCTGCAGGGCCAGGACTGAACCAAGACGTCCGGTGCTGCTCAGCTTAAAGCGGTCACTTACTTTTTCGTGCCACTCATGTCTCCAGGTTGTGTGGGTTAAATCTCCTTAAGCGAAGGCGCTGAGGAGAGCGGATCACCGGAGAGGCTGCTGATGTTTGACCTGGTAAAGAGACACATGGAGCGGTTATTTCTCCGCTCTGGATTCACACGAGGCTTTCGCAACACCATGCAATCGACTTGGTAGGCCAAGTGTAACACCAGAACAGGTAAACACGTGGAACATGTCTTAGAGAAAGATTTTTATTTTTTTTTTTTTATTTCTGAAATAAATGTTGGGAAAGGTTGTAAAGTGTGTGTGATGAATCTATGATAATTGGATGCATTTGAAAGAGTAAACGTGTGCTTCGAGTCTAAAGAAAATAAACTTTTAATGTATGCCCCAGCATAAAAGCGCTCCAGTTGCGCATTTACGCACAACTCGCACGTTAAACATGGGTTTTTAGGGAATGCAGACATGCAAGTTAACAAAAAACAGGTAAGAATTTGAAAGACACTTCAACCGAAAGGCAGAAGATTGGAGATTTGACGCTGATTTACGACCCAGGCGCGTCTTCCAACGTGCACATGAGGTCCTAAAGGGAAAAGAAACGAAGAGAGCCGCGGACCAATCTCCCGGATGAGTGAAAGACTTACCTCCGTGTTGGTGTTGATCTGAGGGGTCTCCTCTCAGCACCAAGGTGAAGAAGTCTAGTCGCTTTGCTCGCGCGTGTTTGTATGTGGCACCGTGTGGCGGCTGCGCACAGGCGCGCCGCCTCCAACCAGCGCCGGACTGGACCATCCTTCTGTCAACGCCACTCCTCCAGAGGTCAAACTACCCCACCCACCTCATTGCACCACCACCTCCATCACTATCATCGTCATTATCATCTCTCAGATGTTGGTTCTCCTTCTGTCCAGTTATTTAAAGTGATCGCCGTGCGTAAATACGCACACGATCCACGTGACTTCACATAGAAATTGAAGAAAGTTGCATTTCCGAGTTCGTCAAGCATCTAAATTAATGGATTTCTTTACTTGCTTGTTAGTTTTTTGGTTGTTTTTTAAATAATTTTTTTTAATCAAACTGGCCTTCTACGTATATGTTTTTTTTTTTTTTTTTTTTAACTCAACACATAAGTTAAAACTAAATGTTCCTATTGTACTTTTGTCATCATTAGAACAAGTAAATGAATACATGAATCGTTCTGTGTGTGTTGTGATCTGTGACATCTTTATTTTAATATAAACAAACACAACGCATATTTACCCACTTAAAAGAGTAAAACTAAAAAGCTTCTCCCCCCCAAAAAAACCCAACAATTTTTCAGAATTCACTTTGTTCCCAGTGAAATTCCTCCACTGCCTCTCTTGGTTTACTCCACAAACATTGCAGTTTCTCTATGGGACATCAAGCTGAGGAATCTTATTATTATTCCTTCTTTTTGGACAGACAGCGCCATCTGTTGGAGGAAACGTGACCAAATTAGCCGTAGTGACCCGAATAACTATACATCCAGTACAAGCCTTTCCCATGAGCTCTGTATTCAAAGGCAGAGAAGAATGAGATGGAAAAAAAATTCTCAAATTAAATAAAATTAAGTGTCACTATTACAAATATGTCAAGAAAATACATAACGCACATTATAGAGAAGACAAAAAATAAATTTGGCTTTCTTTATTTGCAAAGAATAAATGATAAAAGTCATCATAGTTCAGTCTAATTCATCGTGAGGAGAACACGCAGACTCTACACAGACGGGTAGAAACACAACTTTCTCACACAAAGCCTATTGATTTATTTATTTACTTATTTACTTACTTACTTACTTATTTATTTACTTACTTACTTACTTACTTACTTATTTATTTATTTATTGTGACCCCTTCCTGGAAAAAAGAAAGAAATATATCTTTGGGTTAATTGAGTGCTCTGGATCCTCCAAGAATTCCAGTAAAATGTCTCATGAATGACTTTCACTCCAAACTTGCGCTTGTTATCGCTTCTCAGATTGTTCAGTTAAATTATATTTCAGTTTCCGTAGTGCCAAAATACAACACAGTTATTTCAGGATATTTTTTACAGATAAAAACCAACATTTCCATATGAACAAATATACTGCGGAAAGAAAAAACTACCTTTAACAGGAAGAAACCTGCACAACCAATTTTGTATAAATTGGTTTCTTTAGCCGTTTATAGCCGCTTAGATATACTAGACCTTTTTTTCCTTAAAATTTTTTTCTCCATTTTAATTTTTTGCCTGTTTGTCTTTAACTCAAAGCCATGGCTGTCGCAGGTTTGGCTGCAAATGAAATCCAATTGAAAGCAAATGTTTATTTACATGACATATTCTGAATGCTTCATGGAGCCACTTCAGAGGAGCTGAAGAGCCACGTGTGGCTCCAGAGCCGCATGCTGAACACTGCTGTCCTACAATGTGTCACCGTAGTTTTTTCTTTCACGTGTGAAAATCTCCGGCAGACAAAGTCTCAGCCCCCCCCCCCCCCCCCCCCCCGTGACCTCTGACCTCTGGAGGCTGTGATTCTGTTTCCCAAACCTCCCGTTCTTCACATGATCTTATATTTCACATTCTTTAACACGGCAGTTCAGGTAAATGATCAACTTGTCGTTCTCAGCCTGGAAAACAGTTCCACAAAATCCAGTTGGTACCAACAGCAGGTTTCTCAGTGCAGACACGTCGTCACGTCAGTTTCGACACGGCCGCGCCGTCCGCTCCGCACTTGTTCGGCGGGACTTTGCAGCCATTTCAACACGCTGACCTTAGTTGCTGTGTAACCTGTCGCCTGCTTATTCTCACGCCTCACATTTTGAATTTTGTTCCATGGATGAGCAGGGAGGGGGGAAAAACCCCAACAATGTTTAACTTCAACTTTAAACATTACTCACAGAGGTGTGCTGGCGTCGCCCAACAGCGTGAAGTCCAACGTCTTCGGTGAACGTGGTGAACAAGTGTCAGCCAGATGCATCTATAGGCTGACTCACCATCTGACAACACAAATCACCGTCTTCTCTCCTTCTCGACTTAAATTTTCCAAATAAGGACATTTGCTCTGAAAACAATCTTTTATGTTTCCAATTATAACATAAAAATAATAAAGTTCATGATCATTCCCTCGTACGTGAGTGTAAAAAGCTAAACAGCTGCTGTTTGACACATGTGCAGTTCAGCTTTTCCACAGTTTCCCCTCGTGCAGGGCCACTTTTATTTTTGGACAGACAAGGGAAGATAGAAAACAAAATGTTGTCTCGGTTACTCAGCAGCTGCACATTGAGCTCACGTTACATCTCAGGAACACAAAGCCGCATTTCTTCTCAATTTCCCTTTGAAAGGCAGCTCTGAGGGGTATTTGTGTGCTGTGCAGTTTCAAAGAGTTCTGCTGTGGTTTTGAACCCTGTTGTCTTCCCACAGGACCTTTACTTTCTGCCAGCTCGTTCCTTTGAACGGACATTTTTTCCATGAAATGGAAATCCACCTAATCTGTTTACCTCAAATCACGCCACGATGGAGAGGACAGGTAAAATTGTCTCTGTTTGTGTCAAACACGCTTGGCAGCTTTGAGATGAGATGAAAACTTTCCCCAGAGGTAAGGAAACAGAGGCTATTAGAATCGAATGACCTCAAGCAGCATATAGGTTGATGTTTCAAGTTGCAGAAAAACCTCCATGTGAATCCACAATTTGAATTAAAAAAAAAAAAAAAGGTTATGTAATTGGTCTGTATTTTGGAGGCGCATGAGGTTGATGGATGGATCTGTGCCTCGTGAATAATCAAAGACTCTAGAAAACTTCAAGCTGGTGCAATGGTTCAGGTTCAGGTTCAGGTTCAGGTTCAGGTTCAGGTTCAGGGGCTTTGCGAACCTCCGCTTCTCCAACCTCCAGGCTCCGCTCCGAAAACCCAATGGATGTGGCTTCCATTGTCAGACGCTCTGTCCAGGGGTACATATGGGTAGATGGGGTATCGAACCTGCAACCGTCCAATTGGCCTCGCTTCGGCTGCTCCAAACCAAGGGGCTTGTTTATGCTCCTATTTGTTGAACACCCAAAATGATGTCTTGTATTCGGTCGGTTTTTCTGGTTGTGTGAGCAACTGTATCCAACATTAAGCGTAAACATGCATTTAGTGGATGCTCTCTGTTTTTGAGGCCTCAGAATGTTGTACAGACTCTGAGCCGCACAGGTATCCATCACCAAAGCCCAGAATGAATGGAAGCAGGAGGCCAGAAAGGCACTGCTGGCAGGCCTGCAGGCTGAGGAAATAGAAACGGATTCTCCACAAGCCCAGGATATGAACAAATATGACGAGACTGAAGAGCTGGATTAAGGTGCACAGGGAGGGGAAACTGGGGGCTGAAAAATACTTCAGTTTTTGAGGAATTTGTCGATATTGAACATCTGGACCTGACCTGAGAATTTGTTCTGCCATCTGTTCAGGAATAGAGGTGTCTCAGGTTCAATAAAGCCACGTGGTTTAAAGAACCTTTATTGTGATGCACAGTAAGATCTGTTGAGTTTATATAACCGAAGAAAATGTGTCATAGCAACTTTTGAGTGCCGTGGGGATCAATAGTAGATTATCTAAAATTGTCTCCAGTCTTATTGTTTTCAGTAGCCAGGACTCACAGCTGTTATCAGTGTCAATTCTGACATTTGTTACTGTTTACACTCGCTGTATCTTCTTATTTGTCTGAGCACTGGAGTCACTCATTACATCCTCTTGTGGTCCACGGTGGTATTACAAGACTGAACAGGCTGGGGACAGTTTGCTAAACAAAGTTAATACCTCTGTAGTTTTTAAGGAACAAATATAACAGGAAAGCATAATATAAATACACATACAGAGCCTCTGTTCATTACTGAGTAGTTTGGTTTGTTTCCAAGGAGCTTATGCGTAGCAAACATAGTAATACCTCTGGTGACCTGTGGAGGCAGTGTTGAGCAGCATAAAGCTCAGGATAGCCTGTGTTTATAGATACAAACATATCTACGACCTGACCTTGACTGATCTGTGTGAACGAGACTTCACCAGCAAAGTTGAAAACATAATGAATCAAATTGTCCCCTAGAATAAATCTCTAAACTACTAGAGACAGGAATATTTAGCAGTTTTAAACCTGTTTCATTGATGTTTGAATCTAAAATGACCATGTATCAGGTACACAAAAACAGACTTAGCAGGTAGATATAGTTGTTTAATGTTTTGTTCCAATTTTTTTATTATATTAGGTCATTTTAACCTATTTCCTAATTCCTAAAATGTTTCGGACTTTACTCCACACACGGTACTTGCGTACTTGCCACGTTCAAGAATCACTGCCAAGGTCAAAAACCCTTTAGACATAAAATAAAACATAAAACGTACAACAACAACAACAATAATAATAATAATACATTTTATTTCTAATGCACTTTTCATTAAAAAAACCTCAAAGTGCTAATACAATATAATACATACAAAAATTTGATTACAATATGATAGAAAATCACAAAACATTTTCAACGTACAACAACAAGCTATAAGAAGACAACCACAAAAAGTCGGAAGAAGGGTAGACATTTTTTTTATACATTTTTAACTCTTGACCCACATTATTCCAAAACTATTCCTAAATATACATGTATCCACTGTAGAACCCTGACCCTTAATAGCACAGAAGGTTTATTTCTTTCGCTCCACACATTCAAGTTTTTGGTGTCATTTCAACCGTGGACAGGTACCGTACATTTATTTTACAAATTGATGACTCCTGCCATGAAAAGAAATTCTAATAGTCCTCTCTTTCCCCCTTTTGTCTATGTTGGGAATTACACATTAAATTTAGCTCTCTCATTTCCTCAAGGAACAAACTATAAAATCCAAATCAGTACAAGAAGTTACTTCAAAATGTTGTAAAATTTATATTAAATAATATCAAGACAGTTAGTACTGGATACATGTTGGTAAATTGGTTCTTTTTAGTTATTTTAGGTTTCAAGAATTTCCTTCAGGGATAAATGAAGTTATTCTATTCTATTCTATTCACAGAAAAAAAGTAACTTTTTGTTTTCTAGTCAATTGTATATATTTTTGAAAATGGGGAAATTATTATTTCTTTCTAATAACCAAAACAGCTGAAACAGTTCGAAACCTGCATCTACTAAAAATTGGCCAAAATAGGTGAATCTCCAAAAACGGATTAAAAAAGAAGCCTAAAATTTATTTTAAAAGGCTGGAGAACTTAATTAATGCAACATAAGGTTGGTGACCTCTGACCTTTCAGGTCACACATCAGGTCCTGTCAGCTGAGGGGGCAACAAGCAGGAAAATGTTAACTGGTGCCTTCAGTTGTTGTCAAGGAAAGTTCTATGCATCCGTATGAAATTTATTTTTTGCTGTAACTCATCCCTTCTTGTGCTATTTTTGCACTTTTGAAGTTTTCTATTGAAACACAAAGAAACTATTAAAAATAGATCACCAGATACTCTTTTTGTGCGAAGATGTGTAAAGTGAGTAACGCCGCAAAGACTCATGGGAGCACTCAGTGGCGGTGCATATTGGTCTAGCATGCGCTCTCCCTCAGTGAGTATAGTCTCTGGTCACGTCGTGGGACCCGCTGGGTCGCTGACACAGCACGTAAAAACTGGAGCTAAGCATGCTAATAGGCAGCTGTTTCCGGGTCAGCAGAGGGCTGTGGAGGACAGGCCGAAAGGTGGAGTGATTTACCGGGGAAAAACGCTTCCGATCGGGCGGCTGACGACTCCGTGCAGACGTCCCGCCTCACCGCCCACAGCGCGGTAGCTTAGCCCGCACGCGCAGCTAACCCAGAGCCCTCCTCCCGGTCACATGAAGCGCATCTGACCGGAGCGGAGGAGGATGGCTGAGCGGGACGTGTCGCCCGGAGCGGAGCATCCGCAGACGGAACATGCGGAAAGTTCTGGGAGGCAGAACTCCTCGGACGAGAACGGACACGTCGACAGTCCGGACGAGACTCTGTCCCCGACCTCGGTGATTTACTTCAAAGAGGCGCTGAGCTCGACCAGCGTGCGCTTCGGGACGGCGGGCTCCCTGCCGCCCGGCTCCCTGCAGCCCGCCGCCCCGCTCCGGCGGTACGACTTCCACATCGAGAGGGTCGAGTCCAGGAGGAGAAGTAAGTGCTGGGGAAACTTTCTAAAAGTCACATTTCAGTCTTTAGCACGGTTCGTTTGTCAAACTGCCGAAGACACTGATCGTAACGCAGCTGGTGGCGTGTTAAGCTAACTTTGAGTAACTCCACACAGTCTGCGTTATAAATTAAAAATGAGCTTTAAACTTGTGTGTTTTGGAGAATTGACAGATAAAAAGCAGGTCTGTATGGAGTTTCTGTGTCAGCTCATGTATGTTTTTTTTATTTTATTTACTTTGTACTGAGTCAAGCGTTGTTTTGACAACCTCGTTTGTTTACGTTTTTTTTAGCTGGAAGCGAACAATCAGTCACAACTGGAATAAAGCAAACAACCGATATTCTCCAGAAGTTACCAGTACATTTTCTCCTATGTATTCCTGTAGGACTGCACAAAATATCGGCGATTTATCGATGTTACAATGCACAATAAACTGCGATATTTCTTAGTATGTCCTGTGTATTGACTTGACTTCCACTTTAAGATAGTGAGAGGTTTATTAGTCACATTTATTCATGATTATCTAGATAAGACTTACGATTTGATTCTTGATTTTGATTTGTTTCTTAACTAAAGGCCAGCTTTGATTATGTGAAAGCCCCTGATAATATTATTATAGACTATTGGTTGTCAAAATGTGCCCTCAAAGACAGAAATTTGAATAAGTTCATAAAAAGTTGGCAATATTTTGTAATTGAGTTCAGCATTACTACATATTATTTTAGGTTCTGTTCAGGGCCTTAGCCAGAGTTTCAGAAATACTGAGATCCACCACTCTTTATCCCAAGTAGGACCGAAATGAAGACCAAAACTCAATTAAAATTGAAACATTTAAAACTAGTGATTTCAGTATATGTTGTGAATATGTGTGTGTGAATCCATTCATAAAACCACCACTACATAGTTTCAAGGGGAAAAAACTATTTTTTTTGCGTTTTTGTTTCAGAAAAGTTTTGCATTTACGCTGCAATGTTCTGAAAATAATGCCCTATAGTGCTGGAACGATGGAGTTAGTATGTCAGGCCACGAGTTGGTTGTTTTTGTAATGCATCCACATTGCTGCAGAGAACATCACACGAAACATTAACAATGGCGAGTGCACAGACATTCATATGGACACACGACAAAGTTAGATTGTTATTCGGGGTGACTGTCAACTATGAAATTACCAGTCCCAGGAGAATATGGACTGGGAGACATGACACTCTGAAGGCAAACATTGTTGTTATTGTCCATTTGGCGGTGATGCGTTTCCAGAAAGTGCCGTTTTCGCCTGTTTACATGGCAGTGGAGCACGATTGTTTTTGAAAAGTTCCACCTTAGTATCCATTTTCAAAACCTTGCTTTTTCAGTGGCTCCGGGCACCGTTGTCACGAACACAGAGCATTGTAACTGTAAGCTGCTTCGCCTTGTTTGCGTCTGACTCTGAATATAGTTTTGTTTTTCAATCTGACCTATAATAACTGTTTGTTGAAGTTAGTTCACCATATGAGAATGTGCCACCCACTGACATTAAACTACACCTTGGGTTTGAGTGCGAAACAGACTTCAAAAAAGTCTTTTACTCTTCATATTATAAGGCCACAGGGAATTCTAGATTTTTTAGGTGGGTGGTACTATTTCAGAGGAATTATTGTTTTTCCCAGCGAGACTATATCTCTGGTTTGGTCTGGGAGCGTCTTGCGATCAACCCAGAAGAGCTGGAGGAAGTTGCAGATGACAGAGATGTCTAGGCTTGTTTTTTCTCGATACCGCCGCCGTGACCCCATACGGACGAAGCGGAAAAGAAGATGGATGGATGAATGAAATCGCTGTTATGGATAATAAGAAAATCTTTTTGTACCTTATGATAGCTCTTTCATTAATCAAAGTAGTCCAAGCTAAGCCATAGATGAGCATGTATGACAGACTTTAATACAAGACGGGCAACAAAGGCTGTGATTGGTCCAGTCAATACTCAGTTTGTATTATGCTAGGGTTGTAGTACCGGAGACTGGTCTTGAGGCTACGTTTTCAAGGACTTTAAGGTTTCGGCAACTTAAAGTCTTGGTTTGCTCTTTAGATGCTCTGGGATTGGTCTGGACTCAGTGTTGGGTTAGGCGGTCTTGACTACAACACTAACGTTTGCCACAGAGTCGTTCTTCCAACATATGTTGAAAAAGAATTGCAAGTTGAAAGCATCTATTTTTTGTGCCAAACCATATAACATTTTACAACTGAGGATTGAATAAAATTGACCATTGTACTACAGTATATCTAGAAAACTTGAAACACTAACCAGGAAACGTCTTGACTGGTCTTATGGGTGAAGGCTTCATCGTGCCAACACGGCGAAGTCTCACACTCGCATTCACTCCGACGGGGAAATTAAACTCACCCTTTATCCCCGAATGCATGTCTTTGGACTTTGGGATGAAGCCATATTACCTGGAGAAAACCCACTCGCACTCAAAGAGAAAATTACATCTCCATAGTGAAAGGACCAGACAATACTCCAACCAGTGTGAGGTGTGAGTGCTACATGCTTGATGCCAAACCAACATAAATCTACAACAGAAGAGTTTGGAGGTTAAAAAGTAGATTTAAATTCAATCTTCACCTCTAAGCTGCTGGAAAGTTTTCATACATCAAAAAACAAATGGGACAACAAATAAAGACTCTTATCACCTGAAACACATGATGATGCCTGGTCTGAACGGGCCCAGAGATACAGCAGCCACGACACCACTGTGCAGCTCACAGTTTGTAGTATTTATTTATTTTTCCTTTATAACATTTTAAAATGAGGTAAAATATAAAGCAGTCCTGTCATTGCCGTTGATGTCCATTCATTGTGATGTACTGAAGTTAACAAGCTAACCAGCGAGCCTCAGCATGTCCTGTCCTGTAAATCCAGCGTCTAGGCTGTCCTCAGGCCAGGAAAAATGTCAGATTGAATAAAAAACACAAGTCTGGAGGTGTTGGGAAATTTTGTATTTTTAAATCAGGACAGTGAGATCTGCCTTTATATTTAATTCATCCTTCAAGATTATCACGTCCAACAACTGATAAGTCTAAATATCTGAAGGCGTGAAAACAAATCAAAAGTAAACGGACAGTCTCATACAGGCTGTACTGACCTACTTCCTCTCTACTGTCGGTGTCCACCACACTGGGGTATGAAGCTGTCCGCTTGGTGTGATGTGAGTCACAAGTTTCACCTTGTTTTTGTTTTTTTGGGTGAGCCATTTGCACAAGGAACAAGCCAATTTGTAGTTTAGTTGACAAAAGATGAGATTTCTGATGTGGACATTTTCTGCTTGTCAGGCTTGTGTGTCTGATCCTTACAGAATCGATAGTGAATGACTGTTCTAACTAGTGTTTGAACTGGAGCGTCATGATACTAAGTAAATATGCAATAATGTTTTCTGGTATTGCAATAACACTTAGATCTGCAATTACTCCAAGCAGTTTTTGTGTGCGTTTGGGTTCCCATCAGAGGAAGAGCAGGTGTCGGATCTGTTGTATTTTCCCTCTTTTTCTTGATTTATGTGTGTCTGAGAGCTCTAATTTATGCTTATCAAATGAGACATCAATCAATAAAAAGTTCTCATTTAGGCCAAAACCGCCCCTCAAGACGCTCCAATGTGGCCCGCCAACCCACCAAGCAATTTGAAAAAATGTCAAAGAGAATGTAGATTTTTTTTTTTAAAAAACAGACTTAATTTCTTTAGAGTAGTGGACACAACACAACGCTGAGATGTGATGCTGCCATAAAAGCTCGCCACGCGGTTGCTATCAAACCAGCCTCAAAGCGATGCTGAGTTTACAAACGCATCCATAATGCAACGGCTATAGGAGAAGGTTTTCAGACAATTTACACCAGAAGTTGTCATTTTGTTTGGTTTTGTGAAAATATTTGTCTGTGCCACGACCAAGAAAAACTTGGATTTAAAGATTATGGTGCTATTTTACCGTTCGGGAAATTGGGCTGAATGTGGTCCATCAACTAAAATGAGTTTGACACCCCTGATTTAGTTAGTCACGCAGTTTATTTATTTTCAATGGATTATTCACTATTGGATGCAATTTTCCTTCTTATTGAAAAGTTTGTCGTCTTTAAACATGATTGATTGCAGTTTAGCCAGTCTGTGAAAAACCCCCCTTACAGATTGCTCATAGGTTTCAGATCATCAAACAAATTAAAAACCAAAGATTGCCTAGCTGTTTAGCTCTATGTAAAAACGGAATTGCTCCCTAAACCTAATAAGTGGTTGTGTCTCTTCCTCCAGTCATGTGTTTGAGAGAAACTGCTCCATAGAGATGTGAGAAAGTCATTACCAGCTATCACAGTGTGTTAACATCCAATCACCGATACACGATCATGTTGTGTAGCTGTGGTGGTTGAAGTTGGTGTAACTAACAGTACAGTGTCTATATAATTAATATAAAGCTCTTCCATTAATGTGATTTATTTATTTTTCTCTCTGCCAGTAATCAAGATATTTTCAGACAATGTTTATCTTATCTGGTAGCGAAACCTTTTAGATTTCTGATGCTGTGGGTGTTTCACTGCCGCAGCTCTGTGCTGGAGGTGATGCTCCACAGACAGACGAGTCCTCGCGCTGTATCATTAGCTTCAGTTGGCCACTCAGGGGACCATCATCACCACCTCTTCCTCCCTCCCTCCCTCCCTCCCTCCTTTTTGCACCATCTGCTCACGTGACCATGTGTTGCTGTCGCCACAGTGCTGCTGTCAGCCATCTTGGTCGACACCCTCCCAGTGCATTCACTGCAGTCGCGCAGGCCGCCCAATCAGAGCGGGCAGGAGGAGGGCTGTGATCCTTCAGTGCTGCGCTCACTCTGTTGCATTTTAAGTACCAGCCTGACCCCCCCTCCCAACCGATCCTCCTCACTCCTTCCAGTCTGTACAAAAGGGATAACAAGAGGTTGAAGAGGAGGAGGAGGAGGAGGAAAGTGGGGAGGGCAGCCCTTCTCAAGACTAGCAGTTGTAGCAAGGAAGAGAAGAGGATGCAAGCCTAAAGAAGAGCAAAAACCAGCAGCAGCCTCTTCTAGCACCTGCTGAGGGCCTTCTCCATCCTGGCCTTTTGTTCTTCCTGGCTCCTGTTTTGATGCTCTTTTCATCCTCTGATTCTCTCCTCGATTTACCGGAACAAAAGCTGCTACAGCTTTTTTTTTTTCTTTTTCTCCTCCTCCTCCTTCCCCCCTCGGGCCGTGTTGGTTTGTGCCTGGCAAAAGCTGAGTCATCATGTCTGATCTGACGCCCCAGAGCGAAACCCCGACTCCCACCACAGACAAGATCACCCAGGCCGCCCGGGAGACCATCTATCTGTGCAACTTTCGCGTGTCCGTCGACGGCGAGTGGCTGTGCCTGCGCGAGCTCAATGACATCTCGCTTACCCCGGACCCGGAGCCGGCACACGAAGGTAACGCCGGCAGCCGCGACTCCGAGGACGGGGAGGGGGAAATTGGGATGTGGGTGACAGGGCGTGGTGGGGAGCCAGAAATCCCTTCAAAGTGGCATGTTTTCCCCCCGGTGAACCGTGGTAACGTGGGCGATCGTCAAGCTGTGTCATGATGGATGTCGGGTGCAACGCTTTGACGTGTCTGAGAGTCGCACGGCAGCATGACGTTGCTTGTAAATAAGCTGCCAGCGGGCAAAAAAAAAAAAAAAAAAAAGCACCCAGGAAGTGTTGAGTCTTACATCTCATCTTAAAAAAAAAAATCACTCAGCATGAAGAATATAGTTCTATGTAATGACTTTACTTCTACTCACATCAAATTAAACCGGATGCTAAAGAATTCACACATTTCCATCCATCAGTAAACGCTTCCCAAGTTCTAGAGGTGCATGTGAGCAGTTATTTATCGGTTTCAACTGGATGGTAAACACATTCTGTTTGTCCCGTGTTGCCACGCCTTCTCTCGGCACCGAGCAGACCTATTGGCTGCTCCACGGTGCTTCTCAGGAAGGAGGCAGCTGAGACTTTTTTCACTGCACACCAGCGACGAATGCACACATTTCTGTTTTGTCATGCTAACGTGCAGTCCCTCACTGCTAGCGTGACAACCAGACCCACCACTTTGTTTCTTATCAGGAATGCTTGACGATGACTTGCTTTTCATATCTCATAGCTGATACTAAAAAATAAAAGGCATTGCAGGTGTTTTAAAACAGTGGTTCCCAACCTTTTTCTTGAGGGACCCATATTTCTTTCCATCGTAAACCGAGATGCCTCTCATCTCAAGTTGAAATATATTAATAATATATAGGAACGCTGCAGCCCAACATAAAACTGTAGAGGTCACCCTCTAAAAGCCCTTCGGTTTTAAATGCAAATATTAATAATGAATCGGCACAGAGATGTACAGACTGTTCATAATGATATTGTCAAACTCTTTTTTTTTTTTTTTTTTTTTTAATGGTTCTATGGATATTTAAATTCTTGGCACACGAAAAGCTTAGCTCTGTCTTATAACGGTAGAAATAAGACATCAAATTAACTGTAAAGACTAAATATTAAACATATTTTTATTTGTATTGAGGGTAACTGTTTAAAGGTGGAACTTTGAGGGTGATGGAGTAAGAGTGCCCTGCTGAGGATAATGGAGAAAAGGTGCTATGTTTAGAGAAAAGGCACTCGTGCTTGCTCATGGGGGTTTGTTGGGTTTGTCTCTGTTAAAAGCACCTAGATATGACTGTGGTGCTAAATAAAGTTGAATTGAATTGTGTTGAGGGTGATGGTGTGAGGTCGGCCCATCAAGGCTAATGTTTACAGCAAAAATGATCGGCTCAGCGTAACAGAGAAAATACGCTATCGACAGCGTATAAGCTACATCAAGGGTGATGCAGTGAAGGTGCAACTTTGAGGGTAGACTAGTCATAGTCACTAGTGATCATGCTTAAAGTGAGGTTCACGAGTTACCATTCAACATTAAATCCTTTTTTTTTAAATGCTAAATTTAAAAGAAATTCCTTTTGATAAAACTTGGTTTGAGTTTTAAGTTTGATAAGTAAGAACTATTTTATGTGATTTTTGTTTCAACCTTGTGAATTCCTAAAATCACAGTTTAACACCGTCAGAGTTTATTTTGTTTTGGATTATTTGCTTGTTTCACTTCCTGGAAACTACTCAAGTTGTTGCTATTTTCGATGTTTCTTAGTTTAGCTCTTGAGCGAGCTCCAGTTGACAAGCTGTGGCCTGTGTCGGCACAATGACGGATAATGAATGAATGTCCCTGTGTTTTCTCTTCTCTTTCAGATCCCAAGGATCCTATTGCAATCGAGAGACTTAACTTGATGAACATGGCCAAACTGAGCATCAAGGGCCTGATCGAGTCCGCTCTCAACCTCGGACGCACACTCGACTCGGACTATGCACCTCTCCAGCAGTTCTTCGTCGTAATGGAGCACTGTCTGAAACACGGCTTAAAAAGTACGATTAGACTCGTCGTTCGCTCGTTACTGTCTTGTCATAGCTTCTTATGGTCTATTCAGACCACTTTTAGTCCCAGCTTACACAAAGTCAGGGTTTATGTTCACAAGTTCGATTCATGAACACCGTGTGTCCTCCATCAGCTAAGAAGACCTTCCTGGGGCAGAACAAGTCGTTCTGGGGGGCGTTGGAGCTGGTGGAGAAGCTGACGCCGGAGGCCGGAGAGATCACTGCCAGTGTAAAAGATCTTCCTGGCCTGAAGTGAGTGCTTATATTCCGTATGTGCGACAAAGATTCAGTCCTTTCCAATGCAACGTATGATGAGGTTGTGTAATACCACATTGCACCAGAAGGTGGTGTAGAGAGTGACAAAGCGTCAAGCTTACATCAAGAGAAAGGGACAACCAGCAGCTGGTCGAGGGAACAGAAAAAATGGCGATGGATAAAATGTCGGGGAACTTGTAATAGCGAACTGTTGAAACTCTGAAAGAATGGATGTTGCAGATGGTGAGCGCTGCTGCCACCCAGTGCATGAAAGTGGTATTGCCTATTTCACTCTGGCAACATATGTTTAGGATTGAAGGGAGACGGTGTTTACTGGACTTTCTGTCTCTGCCTCGTCTCATATGAACATTGCAAACAAATTGTGGGACTGTGGAACTTATGCTGGTAGATGAGAGAACACAGAGTGGCAGCAGCACTTTGCAGCTTGCAACGAAACCCAAACGGACTAAAAAGAGGCAGAATGGACAATACTTTGACTCTCAATACTCGCAACTAACAAGAAAATAGAATTGCCAGAATTGTTCAGTCACGTAATCATTCCTTCTCCATTGGATGTCTCTAAGCTTTAGGGACTAGGCTACGATCTTCTCTGACTTTGTTTTTGTTTTGTTTTTGCACCGATGTGATGCTTTTATTAGTATTTCGTAGTAATTGTGTCGGCAAACGTCTTTACGAACGCTAACAAACACTTCACATATTTATATTTGTGCTGCTGCAACTGAACCTGCTCAAGCCCTTCAAATTGTAGTCGGGATATTTGGAACTTTCACTTGAACTTCTGAGTTTTGTTTGATGTCCAACTTTGACTTTTCACATTTGTGGATTGTACTCGGCCTTCAAAAACAATAAAATAGTGTTGAGTTGTACTACAGAAATGTTAATAATCAACTTAATCGAATGGATCCCTCATTGGCTTTTTGTTAAGAATATCTGAATAATGCTAACAAAAGAATTGGCTTCCAAAAAAGTTGAATTGATTTCTCTTTACAGTTGAAGTGTTTTTTTTTCTATTGTCAGTGCAGGTTTAGTTGTGTTTTAATAAATGACTCTTGTGTTTGATCACAGAACTCCTCTGGGAAGAGGGCGTGCCTGGTTACGACTGGCTTTAATGCAGAAGAAGCTGTCTGACTACATGAAGACCATCATCAACAGAAAGGACCTGCTCAGGTGGGCTTTGCTTTTAGGATCGGTCTTGTAAATCCAGATGTAAAAATATCCACTAAAACGTCTGCTTCTCGCCGTGTATTCTGTCTGTAGTGAATTCTACGAGCCGAACGCGCTGATGATGGAGGAAGAGGGCGCCGTCATCGCCGGGCTGCTCGTCGGACTAAACGTCATCGATGCCAATCTGTGCATGAAGGGCGAGGACTTGGACTCGCAGGTAATCCTGCCTCCACTCACAGCGGCTCAAACGCACATGGTTTGTTGGTTTGAACAATAATGAGCTAGAGCGAAGCTCCAGAGTGTGATCATGCTCCCAAATACAGAAGATCCAACATATTGTTATAGCATCCTGTAGCAATCACTAGTGTAGTCACTGTTTTCTTCCCATTAAAGGTACGATCACCACTTTCACGCCCGCGAGAGGCTCGAATCCGGCCCAACAAACAACCAAGCAAATTGAAAACATTTCAAAGAAAAAAAACATAGATTTGTTTTTTTTTTTTTTAAACAAATGTTGTAAGTGCAGCAGACGACTAAGTTTAGAGGCATTTCACTGTATTTCGCACCAGAAGGTGGTTTCATTAAAATTGGCTTCATGTTGAGATTGTTGTAATTTTCTGTAGTAATTGTTTGGTTTCGTGAAACTACAGACATTTTCATCATGTATTCTCTGCGCCACGACAAAAACAATTTAAAGTAAAAATTTAAAGGACATTATGGCATCATTTCACTGGTCCGGCCCACTCAAGATTAGATTGGGCCGTATATGGCCCCTCAACTAAAATGTGTTTGACACCACTGATTTAGTGAGCTTATCAAGAAGTATAGTTTAATTTATCATCATTCTTACATTTGTCATTGTCCTCTCCTGCTTGGATTGGGTTCGCTAGAAGGCGAGACACACATTTCATGAGCTACAAAGTTTGAAAGGGCATGGGCTAATTCATTATCTCCACAGGAATGTTTGGCACTATGTTGTACGCCACACATACAGGCGCGATTCAGAGCAGATACTGTTTGTTTTCAGCGAGCGTGTCCTCACTTCAGCTATAGTCTCCAAAACTATTAATTATCTTTATTTCCCTAAATATACGCCTTTGAAATTAGTGCACTTGACTGCACAGAAATGCAGGTGAATTCGACTGTAGTGATCGGCTTTGGTTTGGCCTGCTTTTCTCAGGTTTGTGGAGAGACAATAGTAATATGACTCGTAACAGAGCCAAAACCACTTCCTCCGCAGTCACTGTCAGCCAAAACACAGACGTCAAGAAAGGTTACGTCACCTTTGAGACTTGTATGTTGCGTCTTTCGTTGTATTTGATGTGGTTTCGTTTGTTGCAGGTTGGGGTGATTGATTTCTCCATGTACCTCAAAGACGGCGGACACAGTAGCAAGAGTGCAGAGGGGTGAGTGACGTTCCCTGACGTTTAACCACTTCCTGGTGCGGGGTCCCACAGGGAAGTGTCTCAGTGTTCTAAAAGGTTTTTTTTTTTAAATGACATTCAACTAATCAAAAGTACCAGAAATAGAGGCTAGATAAGGAGTTAGAAAGCTGTTTAGCTGAATACATCAGCGGAATAAGTAAAAGTATTAGAAATGATTGATTTCCTGATTGATCGGTGACACTCAGCTCGACTTTCTCTTCCTGCCGTTTCAGTGACGGTCAGATCACAGCCATCCTCGATCAGAAGAACTACGTCGAGGAGCTGAACAGACATTTAAGGTTTGACAAGAAATCAGTTTCTTCGCTGTCTTTTTTTTTTTTTTAAATCTTGACTAATTAACTAACTTTATGTGTTTATTTGCTTATAGCGCTTCAGTAAATAACCTCCAGGCCAAGGTGGACGCTCTGGAAAAGTCCAACACAAAGTTGACAGAAGAGGTGAGTCTTTCAAGTCGTTTTTCGTTTCCTCACAACAGTTTTTCTTTAAAAAAAAAAAAAATGAAATAAAATAAGTAGCAGTAGTTTTCATGCTGAAGAATTCACCCACAGGGAGTTTCTTTTTGTTTACGGAGCTGTTGTGTTTGACTCTCTGCAGCTCGCAGTGGCAAATAACAGGATCATTACTCTACAAGAAGATGTGGAGAGAGTAAAGGAAGAGAGCTCGTATCAGTTAGAGGCCAGGAAGGTGAGCACAAATGTAAGATAATGATTAACAACAAATTACTTTCGGCTCAATTTAAAATGGTCACTTATCTCTAAAAAGTTATTTATTTTTACTTCAACTTATAAGAGTTGTGATCTGCTCTTAAGACTATTTTCCAGTACCACTGAGATATTCATGACTGACGATATGTGGAAACATTTTTACAATATCTAAGTGTTATCCTGATTGCTCTATGGGCTGATTTTCATAAACCTGTTTTACGATAAATGGATTCCACCCTTTTGTTCCATTTACACCAAACTTCTAGAGGTGTGACTTGGTTTTTGTCAGATATTCTTTTCTTATTTCCAGGTCACAATAATCACCAAAGGGTTTTCACATCAGCATGTTTGCCTTTTAGAATGTCTACTAACGTCTAATAAAAAACCCTCATTCCTGTTTCCCTCAGGCGTCACGAAGTGACTCGGCAGCAGACGGATCAGCACTGGTGGAAACACGCAAGCAGCTCAAAGAGGAAACTTTGCTTCGATTGGTAGGAAAACGTGTTTAGAGTCAGTGAATCAAACATACCGAGTCCCTCCATCGTCCCCCTTATCACATTCATCCAAAGCTAAAGCACGACCCCCCCCCCCTAACCAAAAAAAAAAGCCCTATGCTTTTGACTATAATTCCATTTATAATAAATAGGGGATTTACTGAAGGCAGCACATAGTCTGCTCGTTGAAGCTGAAGCTGCGGCGTCTGTGCAGGACGTGGAGAAAGAGCTGGAGGTGCAGATCGGGATGAAGCAGGAGATGGAGATGTCCATGAAGATGCTGGAGAAGGACATCTGTGAGAAGCAGGACGCTCTGGTGGAGCTCCGACAGCAGCTGGAGGACCTCCGGTCCATCAACCAACAGCTCAGCCACAAGTCACAGGTCGGCTGATCCTTCACTTCTGCGTTCCTCTTTCCTGTTGTGTCTGCGAGTCAGCGAAGCTCTGGAAATACTTAAAATCATGCCGCACTGAAGGCAGCCATGTCGGGGGGGAAAAACAAAACTCCTCCATGCTGCACTGAGTTTGCTCTTTGAATACTGATCTAACGGAGGCTGGGTTTATACTGCTTTCACTCCACAACTCGGGGAGAATCCCTGAACGGGAATCCTCAGGAGCATCAGTCTTCATGACCAGCTGTTGATTTCTACCTCAATCAAACGCAACCAGCAGAAGAGTTTCACCTGAACCTGCACCACCTCCTCACATCTATAATGAAGGTCTTCACAGCTTTGCGGCTTCCACCTCTTTTTATTTTTTTTATTTTGTTTGTGGCTACAAGATGATTGCTTCCAAATATTTTGGATTTCTCAGAAAAACAGCAGAGAGAATTTGAACCAGAGAAGCCAGTGTCTAGCAAACCCCCCCCCCCCCCCCTTTTTTTTGTGTTATTGTAAATATCTTAAAAGCAATCCTCAACATTATTGCATTTTGTCAAATTTTAACAGCACATAAATAAACACTGAGTATTCACTGTGATGTTACCTCGCTGATAAGAACTGACCTCTTCCTGGTCTCACATGATGATCTCCAGGCATGCGGGATATTATATTTTGTACACAGGAATTCAGAAAGTCTAATCTACGACCAGATCATTTTTGATGAACATGCTGAAATTTCCTAAAATTTCAAAAAGCCTGCCTCAAACGAATGTTTTGAAAAAATCACCCTCATGACTTGACACTAATACTAGATTTTACATGTGCATAATGTGTATCTTCTGA
Source organism: Lipophrys pholis (assembly GCF_963383615.2). Classification (NCBI taxonomy): domain Eukaryota; kingdom Metazoa; phylum Chordata; class Actinopteri; order Blenniiformes; family Blenniidae; genus Lipophrys; species Lipophrys pholis. The sequence goes on from NC_137638.1 coordinate 6,244,907, forward strand.
AGTGGTCTGCGCCAGGCTCACAAGAGGCTCACAAGAGGCTCCAATCTGAACCAAACCAGCAAGCAAATTGTAAAAATTTTAAAGAAAAACATTGATTTATTTATGTTTTAAGAGTAGTGGACACAACGCTGAGAGTCGAGCTGAGATGTCAGTGATGCAGCCACGAAATCCAGCAAACTAGCATTACTCTCAAAGCCATGCCGTCAGGATGAGTGTGTAAAAGAAAAAAATAGAAATGCAACGTTAATGCAACAGCTGGAGGATTTTTCTTGACGTTTCACTGTATTTTGCACCACAGGGGTTCATTTAAAATTGGCCTTGTGTTGAGATTGTAGTTATTTTCTGCAGTCATTTTTTGGTTTTCGTGAAAATCTAGACTTTTTCCGTCACGTATACTCTCATCACGATCAGGAAAAACTTCAAAGTTTACATTTAAAGGTTATTATGGCTATATTTTACCCCTTCTGGCCCACTCAAGATGAAATTTCATCTGTTTGTGGCCCATGAAATGAAAATGTGTCTCCTGTCACCCCGTGAGGATCCTTGATGGTTTGCTCCGAGTTCTGCCGCAGGTTTTCTCACTCTGGCGTGTCTGTGCTCAAACTGAACGGATCTCTGTCCTCAGAGCGCCGACGCCGGCTCCAAACACAAGAGCGAAGCCATCGCTCGCTTGGAGGAGAAGATCAACCAGATGTCAGGAACCATCAAACACCTGGAGACCAGGTGAGGACCCCTGATTGACAAGTCTTCCGGCTGAAGCAGCCGACCACTCACTGCAATGTTTCTCCTCTCTCCACTCCCATTACCATACTTTTCCCCCCCTTCATGTGTTTCTGTTGTTTTTCTTTTGGGACCAGTGAGAAACACATGGCCAAGCAGGCCAGAAACCTCAGCTCGGCTGCAGGGAAGCTGCTCCAGCAGCAGCAGTAGCTCCAGGCTCTCTCACAAACCTGACCACCGTGCAAACCCCCCGATTAATCCCAAAAGATAACCAAACTTTAGGATCTTCTCTTTTCTGTACGCGCTCCTTTTTGTTGTCGAAAAAATAAAACCCATGTTCCCACAACCTCCCGCAGTGGCTCTCCAGCATCTTTAGCTTTCCGGCAGGACGTTAACCCCACTTCTACTTTGGTTTCTCCTGAAATGCTTCTCGGTGAAGGCAGAGCGAGTAAAGTGCCAACAAACCTGAACACCTGCTGTAACGTTCCAAAGAATTCGACCGCACGCCGGAGACTCTTCTCCAATATTTCTAATCAACAAAGACTGAGAGGATAGAAAAACAAAAAAAAACAAGCTCAAATCGAGGGACCGAGATCCGAAGGTTTGTTGCCATTTAACGATGTAGTGTGAAAAGCAAGGTGAAGCAAGAGGGAATTAATTTATTAATTTTGAAATGTGTGTGAACATAACATTGGTGTAAACTGTAGTACTCATTAGGCTAATAAAACGATGAATAAACAACCTGCTTCATCTTCTTTGGCTAAAGTTCGTCTTGTCGGTGTTGTGCAAGTTACGGAAAATGTAAGCGTTGACACAATATTGTCCAGCGAAAACACCAAACTGTCGACATGACAGCCGGGGCTCGGAGCTACTGGAAATGCAGCTTTTTAAAAAACAATTACCAAGGTGGAACTTTTTGGAAAAACACCCCGTCTCAGTGGTAAATGAGTAGAAATGCAACTTTTTGAAATGCGCCCCGTCTCCATGGAAACGGGGGAAATGCAACTTTTTGAAACACACTCCATCTCCATGGAAATGAGGGAAACTGAACTTTTTGAAAACACTTTGATTCTGTCTCTGTATAGTCATAATAATCGCCTATGACGAACGAGTACCTGACTACTTCACTAATTTTCTACTGGTCGGGTAATTTAATTGCCATTTATTTTCTACAAATTAACAAGAAAACCTGTCGAACTAGTGATGTATGTTTACGGCTTCCTTGTTTGTTTTACAGAAAGAAGTTAATGTATATCGTTGTTCCACAAATATTCCCAGATAGTTCACTATGTTAATGCCATGTTCGAGTTTCACTGCTTAGATTTGAACTTTATTTACTCTCAGAATCAGTCGAGGACGAATGGTACCCGACTTGTCGGCTAAGGATTTTCATTAGTAAATTTTACTTCTGCACATGCTCAGTAGATGGACAATAACATCAGTGTTTCCTCCAGAGTGTCATGACTCCCAGTCCAGATTCTGTTGGGACTTTGTGATTTTTATAGTTGGCAGTCACCGTATTAACAAGCCAACTTTGTCGTCTGTCCATACGAATGTCCGTGTGCTTCTATTATTCATGTTTACAGCGTTTATAGCATATTTCTTTCTGCATATGTGTAGAAAACACTAACAATCGACAGCGCCAACTCGTGACCTGGCGTGCCGAATACATCGTTTTCGAAATGTTTGCCGTGCAAACGTGAAACATTTCTGAAACGAAAACACCAAAACGATGCGTTTTCGCTTGAAATGTTGTGGTTTTATTTCACTAAATGCATCTTTAAAAAGCAGAGGAGTGGAAAAAAAACTAATGAAATGAGAGGAACGTTCCTAATTTCGTAATCCTATCTAGTGCCTAACTCATAATACAGGAAGTTGTTACTGAAAAAACACAATCCCAAAACTGGTTCGTGTGGAGTTTCACTCTTTACGTTAGTTTTTTTTTTTTGTTATTTTGATTTATTTTTTGTTGTTTTCCCATAAGTTTCTGTTAACCCGCTCACCCTCAAACCAGATGCAAACAGGCCGAGAGGGAGCGGGATCTGGCTCTGGAGGCCAACCGGCTCTTCAAACAGGACTTTGGAGACAAAATCGAGAGTCTGCAGGTGGAGGCGGAGCAGCTGCGTAAACACAGGTGAGGCTCGGCTAAAATGATGTCAGATGGGCCCCGAGGATGGAGACGTTTTAGGCTACTGCTCGATCTTCTGTCATTAGGCCATAGATAGACTAGTCCTTGTTTACTTTGAGCCACATGCTTTATTCTTACTCTACTCTTTCAACTTTAGATTTCATTATTTTAGGTTGTTTAGACTTTTTTTTTAGAAGAAGTGAGCCTGTTCAATTGGATTATACTTCGGATTAGCGATTAACTACTCTGTTAATCTTTAGTTTAATGCTCCTGGTGATTGTACTTGAGCTTCGAAAATCTTTATGACTCCTGTTTAGATGTGAAGATCATCCCACTGATCAAAACATGCAAGTGTGATAAACTTTGTTGGTTATATTTGCCACTTTATGCAACAACTCCCAAAGATAACAGGAGCTCCGACTGGCTGGTACCAACAATAGTTGAAGAATTGAGAGACAAAAATGCATCAACTCTCTGTTGTTGTTGTCCCCCTCCCCCCCACACTTTTTATTTTTTTATTTTTTTTCCAATAAACAACAAGAGAAACATACAAAGAAAACAAGAAAAAAAAATCTTTTAAAAAACAAAAGAAGTGGAAACATGCTGTGGTAATTTTAGGAGATGATGTTTTAATACATTGTAACTTAGTTTTGCCTGAAAAAAAAATAATATTTTCCCTCTTCATAATGGCGCTTCTCCATTATCCAAACAAAATTGTCACACATCAAGCCAGTACAATATAAACACGAGTTATTATTACTGAAAATAAGAAATTAAATTACAAATATAACTGCACCCAACAAATAGTGTTTCGACAGACTCCCTCACAGTGCAAAAAGCTCAGCGAATCCACGCGCACACAGGAGTCTACTATACCTGGTGCTAATGTGCTAACAAAACAATCCACACTGCCATAAAAAGGAAATGTGTCATACACGAGTTAAACTAGAAAACATCCCCACAGTGCAAAGGTGAAGTTCTAAAGTGCTGCCCATCTACGATTCTACCGCATGCTGCAAGGACATGTTCTTGAGTGAGCTGAAAGCATACACAACAAAATGTCCACAAGTTTCCCTGGAAAACACCCCCATAGTGCAAACGAAGTGTCTCAGAGCAAAGTGCGTCCTATCATCATGCATGCATCAACTTACATGAATGGTGAGTTGACATGATCTTGAGTGGGCAGAAAAAGGACATTGCCATTAACTAATTCCCTGGAAAACGCCCCCACAGTGGAAACATAACTTCAAAAAATTCTCCCTGTTTACATGCGTGCACGAGTTCACCTTTTCTCATGGAGATGAAATAGGATCTTGAGGGCGCAGAACAGAGGACACAATGCAAAAGTTTGTGATAAAAACTCCTGCAGTGCAAGAAAAGGAAACGGTCTGTCACGTTAGTGTTTTTAATCGTTTTTTTTTATATTGAGGGATTAAAGCTCAAATCATTCAGAGTCCAGCAAAAAGCCACAAACTTTGCAGTCCTCCATATTGTTAAATAATCTCTTGATCAGCGTCATCCACTGGTCGGATTAAAGATGGACGTGACCGAGATACGTGTCCAAACTTCTTGGATCAAACATGCCTCATAGAACAATTGAACTGTTTTTTTTTTTCCTTTTGCGATTGTGTTTTAACGCGCTGGTGTGATTCAGATCCAATCTGGAGTACGAGCTGAGGAAAGAGCGCGACCGGAGGAGCGAGCCTCAGATCAGCGAGCCTCAGATCAGCGCTCCGCACAAACAGCCCAGCGCTCCTCAGAGGGAGAGGAAACCTCCGGAGAGCCGCCCCACGGTAAACCGCACGGAAATACACTGCGGGCAAAAGTCCACGTCCAGCGTTACACTTCTGATATCGTGTGTGTGTGTCGCTTTTCTCCAGCAGCTCGTCCCCGAACACATCCAGAGTGGAGAGCCGAGCTCCAGCCTGTGAGTCCATTTTAGAGAATTTAGTTTGTGGAAGATGGTGAAATCTGTGTGATTCTGGCAAGAGCGATAGCACTGTTATTTGGATTAAATTCCCCAAATCAACATAAATGTCAGGTTAATTGCCCTGATTCTGAAATTCTGAAATTCTATTGGCTATGGAAATTATAACTCTTGCTTGCTGTAAATGTCTTTGGGAAAAAAAAAAAAGGAAGAATGATAGAGAGACAGAGAATGCTTCTTTCCTGTAATTATTTCTTTTCGTCAATATTTCTCCTCAAACATCAAAATGAGAGACTGATGTAAAAAGTAGTTTTCTCTCTGGCGCCCCCCAGTGGACCCCCCCCGCCCCACACTTTTGAGCCCCACTGCCAGAGACGTTACATCGCATGTTGGAGATCTTTTGAAATGATAAAAATTGAGCCTGAAGAAGCAAATATGACAAAAAATAAAGCTAACCTTGTGTCTCTTCTCTCATTTTTGAAGGTCTTTGTCGCGTCATGAAGACGAGCAGGTGAGCATGATTTAAAAAAAAAAAAAAAAAAATCTAAAGAATCTAAATTAAAACTGAATGAAAAGATGTGCTCGCCATGTCTGCTTGGAAATGGATTTTAGCTGCTCCACTGTGGAATTTTCTCAACTTTTCCTGTAGTCGGGACAGAAAACAGACGTTTTTTTCTTTTCGGGTCCCTTTTATCTGTTCAATCTAGTTCAGGGGTGTCAAACGTACGGCCCGCCAGTGGGTTCAGTCCGGCCCGCGGGATAAATATGCATTAATAAAGAATTATTTATTTTTTTTAAGAAAAAAAAAAAAAAAAAAAAAAGTGTATATATTTAGTAAAAGGGACAATTCATTTCATATAAAGATTTTTATAATTTACTTCTTCTTCTTTGCACTAATACAAAGAAAAAAAGTGGACTTATTGTTAGTTCTATGTAATTTTGGAATGAGTTTACTGGTCCGGCCCCCTTGAGATCCGATTAAGTTGTATGCGGCCCCAAGACCAAAATGAGTTTGACACCCCTGATCTAGTTGGTAAACACTGAATACTTGATTACAGTGTGGTTTGCGAAACTGTATATGTGCCAATTCACTGTTCACTGCTTTCTTTGTGTGACTCAATGCACCATCGGGCGGTTACAAACCAGTATTGCAAGAATAAACAAGCTGAAACGTTATTGATACAGACGGCACAAACTGATGTTTTACTTAAATAAGAAGCGGCGTTGGCGGCATATAAGCTGCTCGCACTCATAAGTCGCCAGTCCAGATGCAGGTCCGTGAGTTTTAAAGTCCTTCAAACTTTATCAGAAATGTGCAGATTTAAATCTGTCCACAATTTAGTGGTAAAAAAAGATGGAGTGCGTTTCTGCAGGAGGGAGCTGAAGTGTTTTCCCATGTAACTCACCAGAGATCACATCCGGAGGCTTTTCTTCTGCAGCAACAAACAGAAAACTGAGCTGAACGTGTGATTTTGTCTCCAGGACGACACGTTGGCGGCGACCGCTCAACCTTCCATGTGCTCGATGTGCGAAGAGAGCGACTCCCTCCTGAGAGCGAAGGTACGAACAACTAGTTGAGGTCCGGTTTGCTTTAACGACTTTGCGGGGAAAACGGCACGCCGCCGCCGCTCAGAAGTTCATTCTCTCCCCCCCTTCCTTTTTCCAGAAACGCTGCAAGAACTGCGGTGAGGTTTTCTGCGAGAGCTGCGTGTCCAGAGAGCTGCCGCTGCCCTCCTCCATCCTGCCCGAGACCGTGTGCACATCCTGCTACTCCCAGCTGCTACAGAGCTACGCTTCCACCCCGACATGAGCCGCGTGCACCAGACGGGCCTCTTCCTTCGGACCGGGGGGCGATTCCAGTCCAACGCCACAGAGGACGTTTCTCCTTCGTTTGGCTTTTTCTTAACGCTTAAAAGGTAAAAACAGGGAAAACTCTGGACTGGATTGAGCATCAGGTGGTCAGAAATGTGATCTTTGATGTAATTTAGTCACGGATTATGCCAAAAATGTGGATGTCATTTGTTATGCAGGATGGCATTATAACCAAAACCAAGGTATATTTATGGATGTATATACAAAAGACGGGACTATGAGGCTCCCATTATATCCCGTTTCTTCTGGTTTAGTCTTTTTCTCACTCACTCCGGCTGTCAACACTTTTGTCTGAGTTCGCTCCAAATGCTGATTTGCCAGAAATAAAATATATCAGATTTGCACATCAAGAAATCAACTCAATAAACGTTCAAAGTACTCCACATCGTTGGTTAATTTTAACACGTTAGATTTTGCACGCATTAAAGAAATGAGTCCGGTGTGAGCTGGTGCACTTTAAGTGAGGTTTGTTGTTTCTCTTTGCTGCTGCCGCGACTCCCCGTGCTAAGCTAAGCTAATTTACTGTGCAGGGAAGCTCACAAACCTCTTCAAAGTTTCCAAGGTGGACTAACCGGAGACGCCAACGGACCCTTCTCGGATGTTCTGCTGGATATTTCTTCACTCAGTTTGTATAATGTCGCAGTATTGGAGGGTGAAGTTTTCTCACATATTTGGCTCATTTCTGCTTTGGATTAGTTCGGAGCAGAGTTTTAGTTTTTTTAGGCGCGCTGCTCTGAGCCGAGCTGTTTTTGTTTTACATGTGCTGAGGAAACTCCTGGGGAAGCAAATTATTTTGTGAGATGAGAATGCTTCTTGAATCAACAATAAACGGATCTGATTTTACTTCTGCAAGTCTGTTGTTTTCAGGAGAAGCATGAAGCGCGTTTTGATAAGTCACGGCTCGATTGTGGAAAATACTCTTTAACATTGAATTGTTGCAAACCAGCTTGTTAAATCGTGTAATACCAATTTGTACCACAAGGTGGTGTTGTGAGTCCATGTGGTTTTGTGTCAACTTAATTGTAGATTATAGGCAACATTTAGTTCTGCTATTGGATAATTAACCGTTTATTAATTTTTTTTAATTCATTCCAGACAAAGTACACATGCACAAAAAGAAAATTGATTTTAAATAAAACTTCTGTATACACTAAAATCTATATCCAAGTATACCCCCCACCAGTTTAGACATACTTGGGAAGCAGGAAATTAAGTTTTACTTTCTACCCAAGTCATAATATGTAGATGAAGTCATGAATGCCATGTCTTTTCTATAATAAGTTGCAGTTTTACATTTATATCTTTTAATATCAGAATGTGGTGGAGAAATGTACTGATATTAAGCAGCTATCGGTCTTGTAGTACCAATTTATTCCACAAGATGGTGCAATTAGTCTGGCATTAAAACAAAACTGATTCTGACATGAATTCAAAATGTACAGAGGCTTTTTGCAACAGCTAGAAATGAGAAACTGGCTCACTTATACCACCAACAACCTCCATATAAAATCTATTAAATGAAGACAACAAAACTGTTCATCACAAATTTTTATTGTTGGATGTCGGGCGGATGTTTAAATATTCAAATCCTTTGTGCGCTGGGTTTCACCTGCAGGAGACGCAACGAAAAGTCAGCTGTTAATGATTGCACGAAACAAAAACAGAAAAACATTCGGTCTTAATTGTTTCAGGATCACTGCTCCATCCATAGGTGCAAAAAAGATAGAAAAGGTTTTTACACAAAAACTGTGTACCCACTTATTTCTATGTTACAAGAATAACTTTTCAGTGGTATATAAATTTAATAAAATGCTCCTGCTGCTTCTTATAAAGGACAAACTATTACAGAGGTCAACAGCCTTTTAAACTGGGTGCCAGATTGAAATTCTCTTGTGAGCGAGTGAAATGCCAAACCAGCTAGTTCGAGTCTGTCCATTCATGTAATACCACAACCTACCACAAGATGGGGGTAGTGAGTCACTGTATTGACTCTTTGAGCTCAAACATTAATAGATGTGGATAGGATTTGGCGGTTCTCACTTTCCGTCATGGTCTGGTGCAGAGTTCAGGAATAACTCGATATATCTGTGACCTAAAAATACACAAAAAAAACCCAAGTTAAATAAATACAAACTGCAAAGATTATCTCAAAATGAAACCATGCTAAGAATCCAAAATCAAACGAAGGTATTTTACTTTATACATGAATGTGAACTTTATGATTAAGTCGTAAATTCTCCTTGTGCCACATTTGTTGTAATAAATATGCTTAATAAAGATTAACGTTTCAAACTGTGTGGCTTCAATTTATTGGTCAAACAGTCAGGAGGCGGAACTTCCTCATAGTTTCATAAAATTCTTGTCAAAAAACAAACGAGAAGCATGGATCTCAATGGAACAAGAGTAAAAGCGGCATTTTACTACAGAATTACACTAAAAACTAAAGTGTTGAACTGCCAGAAGTACAACTTCTGTAAAAAGACTGAGGTAAAGCTATGGCGTGTGGCGCTGCCCCCTGCTGGCATGCCTTCTCACCTATGTTCATTCTGTCTCGGGACATGGCGGCCAGGGCGTCGTGGTGACACCTGAAGTAAACGTCGGCCTCGCCGTTCGGCCTCCCGCTCGGGCCGCATTCCATCATGATCTTGGACAGGGTTAGAGGGGCGAAGAACTGCCAGAGGCGAGCGAACACGTTAAGAGATGGTGGAGGAAGATGATGGCAGGTGGAGGAAGACTCGGCGAGTGTCTTTACCTTCACGATGTCTTCGCCGGTGACCTGGAAGGGAAGTCCTCTCAGGTGGACGTAATGAACAGGCTTGCTCTCGGGAGCGGCTGATACAGAAATAAGAAATAAAAATAATATAATGACGCGAATACGGTTGAAATGTTACAGTAAAGTGATGAATAAGAGGTGGGAGGATGATAAGTCTGTTCATTAAAACAAAGACTTGGGTTGAAGTGTTGAGTGTCCATGAGAGGAAAGTCAAGCCAAGTCGGAGCATTTAGCAGCAACTCAAAACATCTTTGAATCTTTTCACATCAAACAGAGAATTTGGACGTAGAACTTGGTGTTGCTCTATTTTTTTTTCCCGTCTCAGATTACCGTTACCTGGCTGTTACCTGGATGGACGACTTGGTAGAATACAAATGGTCAGATTATGTTTGACATTTAAAAGACAAAACGGGGGGAAAAAAGACCACCTCAATATAAGACCACCTCGTGTTTTAACACTGATTTCTTGGAGCAAAGAAAAAAAAAAAAAAAAAAAAGTCCAATATTCGGATCAATACAGTCCAAATAAAATGTTTTAAGCTTCTGTACAAAGTGTGTGTCCTCGCAGCACCAAGTCACTGGATGAGCTGATAATCTAGTCAAATGAATTTCCAGGTACCGGAGTTGTAAGAGTCGATGGAGGCCGAGGCCGAGGCCGGCCTCCTGCTGCCAGCCGAAGAGAAACCCTGAGAGGAAGCTGAGCTCCTCATCCTCCTCAGGGCCGACTCAATAACGTCACGACTGCTGGGGAACAATTCAATGTATCTGCAGACGGAGACAGACGGCGAAGGTTAGCATCAAAGAGAGACGCTGAATAACGGACAGCGAGTGGGGGCGTCGGCACCTGTTCCCGATGAGCTCCCGGTCTCTCTGCAGAGCTTCGGCCACCTGTTCCTGGCTGGAAAACTCCACGAAGGCCTCGCCGGACCTTCTGCCCCTGGAGTCTTCCACGATGGTGACCCCGTTCTCCACGATGTCTAAACCTGAAGCACAGAGGGGGGAAACCGTCTTTTGCACGAAGGGGCCGTGAGAACTTAAAAAGTGAGGCCTCGTTCGTGGAAACACTCCCAGTCCATATCCTCCTGGACTCCTCAAACAATCCAGCTTGGTCGTCTGTCCATACGAATGTCCGTGTGCTCCCATTATTAATGTTTACAGCGTATTACAAAAACAATTAACAGCACCCACTAGTGTCCCAATATGAAAGCTACCGTATATTTCCTAATAGAAGAGCCTCCCTCCCTTTTCCAAAGATGTGGAGCGCCAAGAAAGAACAAACCTCACTACTTTAATAACATATTTATTCTTTTCAAGTTTTTTTATTCTTAATACCACTCCGCCTGGGGCTCGCCTCGCCATTTTTAGTGTTTCTGTGTAAAACGGGCATCGTTTTCAAAATGAAAAACTTTTCTAAAACTAAAATGCAAAAATGATATTGTCGTCCTACGTCACGCTGGGAGGTTTGTTGGTGTATCTTTACATTATTAAGAGCTTCATTCATGTGAACCGTTTACATTAAAAAAGTTTTTCACATTAGAAAACTTATTTAATTAGATGTTTTTATGCTTCAAAAACTTAAAACTAACTGATCACACGGACGAACAATCAGTGGAAACTGATTTATTTTTGAGGATCAAGTGTCACTTTATCTGGTGAAAGCGGCTGAACTTTGACCCGACGGAGCAAACTGGAGGTTCACCTGAAAAGAAGGCGCTGATGTCCTCCTCGCTGCAGGTGAACGGGATTCCTCTGAGCAGCACCACGAAGTCCTCCGGCGCAGTCTGGACGGCTTCCTTCAGGAGGGACTCGGCGTCAAAGTTTGTCACCTTGGACACTGAGACAACAACAACAACAACTGACTAAGCAAGCTTGTTGTGTTTCTTTAGATCAGTGGCGTCAAACTCATTTTACTTCAGAGGTCAACATGCAGCGTGAAACGGCTCTGAACCTATGTCTTCGTTTTAGTGCAACTAAATGTTAATATATATATATATATATATATATATATATATATATATAAGAAGTTCACATTTAATGAACTATACTTTCAAACACATGACAAACCTGAAATTTGATTAAAAGAACTGAAAATTTAACACTGTGCTTGAGTTCACCGTGTGCGTTACAACTTACAGATCATTAGATTTTTTTTATTCACTATTTCCATCTTCAAAGGCAGAAGACCACATGCAGCTGGAACTCAGAAATATAGTTGCTTAGTTCATATTGTGATCAGAATAACTTGTCAAGTTCTAGAAATCGTCTCTAATGTCGACACACTTCTACATCTGCGTAGTAACCCTGATCACGTGACCTGATTCGCAAAATAACACAGACTGAAGTGTGCCCCTGGTGGTCAAATGAATATATTGCAGGTAATGTCATATCTTACAGCAGGTACATTTCGTCTGTCTCGTGGGCCATATGTTTGACACCCCTCATTTAGAAACGACGGAGGAACATTGTCCTTGATCGTCGAGCATGCAGCCTTTGTTTCCTGCATCAAACTGCTTCTTTTTTTCTTCTTTTTTTTTAAACACCGTTTCAATCGTCCTGTTCACCAGAAGCACACCTTGAACGTATCGCGGCCCCATGTACTGCCGGTGCTTCTCCAGCGCCTTGCTCACGTCCTCCTCGTGCTCTATCTCGACGAAGGCTTGTCCCGACGGCCGGCCCTTCCTGTCCACGGTCAGATGGATCCCCTTCTCCCCCTCACGGATCCGACACTCTGAAAAAGCGCAAAGTCGTCAGTCTTTAACGCGTCGCCGTGTGACGGAATGCCGCCTCTTCACACCCTCACCTGAGAAGAAGTGCAGCAGGTCCTGGGCGGTGCAGGACCACGGCAGACCTTTCACCTGCACGACGTAGACCTCCTTGGGCTCCGGCTCCGACTGGGATTGATACGGCGGCAGTGGAGGGTATTCGCTGTCGCAGGGGGATTCTGTCTGGAAGGAGGAAGGACAAGCATGACTGATAAGAATGTCCATCTCGCAGTCAAAGCAGAATTCTCTCAGAAACAGGATGAATGCAAAAATCACAGGACGGCGATTTTCTAAATTGTTACGAGACTCAACATAGTGACCAGGAACCTACAAATCAAAAGCTCTGGATACTGATTAGAGTCGTGGGCGTACTCATTAAGGATTACTAAAAGGATGGAGTAAATCTGTATTCGAGTATGAATAATATTGCATATCTTGAAAAACGAATACTCCTAGCAGTACAAGTAACTTAAATACAACTTGTTTTACGGTAACCTGAGTATTTGTAATCGGTTACTTCCACCTGATAACCACAGCGGGACTCGAACCGGCTACCTCCGTGTCTACGCCGACATTACCCTCTCGAGGCAAGACTGCAGGCAGCGTGAACCATTTAATGTGAGTAAATAGAGAATCTTTTAGTTAATAAACGAACACTGAGCAAACATATAAAGCAACACTTTATTTAAATGCCTTTCCTTACCAGCAGGTGGCAGTAGGTAGCACATTAATATGGACCCTGTTGATTTAAGGGCCCGTTCACTTTCCCGTGTTTGACGCAGACCAGAGTTCTCCTTGTGGACTTTCTGGGAAAGTCTGTTTCGTTTGGGGAAATGTGAACGCACCCCGAACTCGGTTCTTGTATTTTTCAAGTGGAATCTGGTCCTTTTCAAATCACTGGTCTCTGTCCTCTTTCAAACGGGCGGGCTGAGGGTCGGGGGGACGTGACGTGGAGCGCAATGCAATTTGGGTGCGCGAATCTGAAAAAGACGCGGAGAAGAAAGCGGGACTCCTGTAACGTTTGTTTTCTCCTGGAAAATGGCTCGTGCACAGACGTGGAGTAGCGGGGAAGTGGCTCCTTGACAAGCGATCTTTCTAGTGGGTGGGGTGAGACGACGGGAGAGGATGTGATGTGCGCAATGCATTCTGGGTAGTAAACAAACAGCTCACCCCGCGAATCAGGAGAAGCAAAAGAAAAAGTTGGAAACTATCGTGAGGAAGAAGTAGTGAAAAAGGAGCTTATTGATATCTGGTCTGAAGACTTCATGTTGCGGTTGCTTGTGGCTACTCATAACTAGCCTTGCCACAGCGGGCTAAAGCGGCGGCTCTTCCGGTTTCGGTCTGGACCAATCAATGAGCCGTGTTTCTTCTTCACTTCCTCTCTGGTTAGTGTACGTGTCAGGCAACAGCGCCCCCAAACAAGCAGCTGTTGCCATTGCATGACATTTTACAGACGGTTGGGTCCGGTCTCAAAACTGAATGTGAACGCCACCCGAACCAAATGAAGGTCTCTCGGGTGGTCCTCGTCGGCCCAGCGGGGCTCCGGACCCCGGGACTCACCTTGGAACAGAAGAGGCGCTGACCGCTTGTCGCTGCGGGATGAAGTGCACCGAGGCCCCGCAGACAGACTGCCCGGCTCGCTGAGCTCCATGTCCGCTGGTGGAAGGGTCCGGAGCCGCCTGCGGTTCCGAGAGATGCAGTTGATGTGAGCTGTCTGACTGCGACGCACCGCCGCAGCACGAGCAGCAGGGACTTGACGTTACCGGACATGGCAGGCGCGTCCCGCCGGGAGCCAGAGCACCAGAGCCGGGGTGTTTCTCTCAGAAAAGCCGGTATTCGGAGAGCCAGAGGCGGACTGGCTGGGTGAGTTTGGCCGCTTTGGTGGGGCTAGTCTCGAGCCTTCTGCACTGTTTGGGGGTGAACACACTCACGTGGGGCAGTGACACTATCAAGGACACGAACGTTTCCTGGCGTCAAGTCAGCGTACCAGCAACCGCACTTCCGCTTTCAATGTAAAAGTCTGGTGAATGTGTCGTAAACTAGTGTTGATGTCAAGACCACCTAACCAGATACAAGACCACCTAACCCGAGACTGAGTCAAGACCAAAACCAGGGAATCCCAGGACCAAGACCATAAACTTGAAAATGTGCTCTTGAGAGCTGTCTGGATTACTACAACACTAGTTGTAACCATGGCAAGTTTTGTTTTTGAATAATTTTCTCTCTATTAATGAATAAGAAAGTGCAAATTACTTCTAATCCCTGAACAATTGATTCATTTTTTGTCTCCTTTTTCATTGATCACAACATGACCGAGTCAATTGTTTACGTCAGAGGTGGTTAAAATATAGCTTGAGGACAACAACTGGCTTATTGGTTTCTAAACACTCTGGGGGCCTCAGGCAAGAAGCACCTTCGTTATGCTGTTATTTGAATATTTGTATCTAATAAATTAATAAATTATTTATTTATTTCAAATCCATGTGGGGTCCTTACGGTGAACTCTCATCTGACGACAAGTGACAAAACACATAACTGTATTTTTTGAGGAGCTACACCATTTGTATCCATACAAATGGCTTGAATTGTAGATTTACTGCCTTTGCACACCCTTGACTTGAAGAGCAATGTGCAATCTAATTGGCAACACCGGAGTTACAAAAAGCATTGGCATTTTGTCAACAATATAATACTGAATGTGTTTTTAACGGTTTATTAAAAGTGGAATATCATTGCATTAAGACAACAACAAAAACAATAACCCAAGGCTAATGCTTTTATTTACTAACTTAATTACTTACAAGAACTAACACTCCAATATTTGTGCTAGAATCACCTATCATTCAAAGCTGAGAACATGCTTATTAATAAATTCCATAGAGTGCAAATTAGATTCAGATGATTGAAGTTATTGCACATCCAGTCTATTTGAGGCTGTCTGAAGTTAGC
Organism: Lipophrys pholis; assembly: GCF_963383615.2. Lineage (NCBI taxonomy): Eukaryota > Metazoa > Chordata > Actinopteri > Blenniiformes > Blenniidae > Lipophrys > Lipophrys pholis. The sequence continues at coordinate 6,260,038 of NC_137638.1, forward strand.
ATTTTCTAATCCATGCAAAAAAAATCTTTTTTTACCCTCTTCCTAATGCTTCTTGACATATTGTTTTTTTTATCCGATACACCCGTTGAGACGATCTGATCCAAAGGAAGTAATGCTCGGGTAGATTTATGTCAACTTGATACTTTTTTTTAAGGCATACTTCCGCTGCTTTACAAAGAAGCTTTGTACACAGCGTCATCTACAGGTGGGGAGTGAAATATGAAACACCGGGAATATGACTATAAATCAAAGACATTCACTTAAAAACATTCAGATGTTATCAAAGAGAGGAAAAATGTTATTTCAAATATATGAAAGACTTAAAGGAATTTTTGTTTTTTCATTTTTGTTATCGGATTATCTGCACCCAAACATTCTGCAGTGAGTGCTCTTTGATTTCTACTTGTTTAGCTTTTTTCTGTCTGTACTGGTCCTTTTTTCCCTCTTACAGTTCTCTAACCCACTGGTCACCCCTCATCCTCATTCTGCAGAGATTTGTGCAGAATTGGTGTTACGCATTAGGACTAAATTCAATTGAACTAGATTAACTCTAAGTTAGAGCCATTAGTTCATGAGTGTATCCTTACTAGGTCATTTTATCTGAGGCAAAAGGGCCAATCACCACAACACCATGCATGAGGGTGCGTGCAATCTAAATCAATTCAATAAATAATGTGTCCACATTTTTACTTTGTGGGATATCCCAGAAATATTCACCGCCGAAAAAGCTATTTTTGGCACTTCTTCAGTTTTTGTCACTATATTGAGACCTGCACATCTATAAAAGCTGTGTGAGGCGATGCACAATGACACATCTTCAGTTATGCAAGATTTAACTTTCTGTTCATAGCCCCTCTGATAGTTTATCTTCCAAACTCTGCTGTGTGAATGAGTAAGTTACTGACTGACAGTCAGTGAAAGCGGCACTTCCTGGCGCTTCTCACCTTTCACTTTATGTGGATTAAAAAAGAGGTGCAGCTTCATGTAACTGTGGAATAACACAGATTAGTGTCAGGGTGTGCGGAACGCAATAAATGTTAATTCTGCCACGTGTTGGACAAAGACGTGCGCTTCAATAAAGGTTGAGAGGTTTGCCTACTTTCTACTGTCATTACATTTAATAACTACTGGAAGCTGGTTATTGCTCCAGCTTTCTGCTGAGAAGGTTGATGGTGCAAATCCAGGCTTTTCTGGAGTTTGTATGCAGATTGAGAATGATTGACTGCATATTGCCTGTAAGTGTAAATTATCAGTCCCTCTATCTGATTTTTTAAAAAAAGGCAGGAATTCAATGGTTGAACAAAGTCTAAGTTTTTAATGATTTTAGAAAAATGAATAGGACAAAGTATTACTTATTTTTTAAAACATTGCAATACCCATCACCATACATTGAAACACACAGGAAGAGAATGGAAGGTGTACAGTGTGTTGTCGCTTCTTCTTCTTTTAGGTTTAATGGCAGTTTGCATTCATAAAGTTGCATTATCGCCATCTGCTGGTTCTATCTATCTACATCGTTTCCTACGGCTCTCAACGTCCCTGATGACTGTTTCCCTCTTTCTTATTGCAACTTTTTCATCCCAGATGACTGTTTTCCTCCTCCTTCTTCTTCTTCTTCTTCTTCTTCTTTTTAGCTCGTGGAAACAATGATTCCCACCGTTGAATTAAAAAAATGATGGTCGCGGTTGTTTCCGCACAACCTTTTCAGTGGGACCACGCGAAAACCTGTCCCGCCCCGCCCCGGCACAAAAAAGTGCGGTGGGTCTGGATTTGGGAACGGGTCCCACTCGGTAGAATGGAAATCACGTGATTTCCGGTCGCGATAGAGAAATGGCGGCGATGGTTGTTCGCAGCACGGTGTAAGGCGATGAGTTAGTCACGTGACCAGCGGTTCCGTTATTTCCTGCAGCAGCAGCAGCAGCAGAGGCGGCAGCAGCAGCAGTAGTGTCGGTGCTCGCCTCTCTCTCTCTCCCCGCTCCTCCCGCCCCGCTCCTGCTGCCGCAGCACAGCCACGGTGTGGTCGCTCGGTACCGGTCGGAGAATCCTCTTGACGCGCTCGGAAGGCCTCCGCAACACCGTCAGCACCGTTCAGTCCCAGCGGAGACGGATATAAACACCTCACATAGATTGTTCTAATTTTAGCTGCGCCTCTTTTTACATTTGACAGCTTTGTAAAACCAAAAGAAGAAGAAGAAAAGAAAAGAGAACCTCGTCCTCGTAATGGCGACAGCTGCGGCCCCTGCTGGCTCCGGCCCCAGCCCCGGCCCGGGGACCGAGCTGGTCCGCGGGCAGGCCTTCGACGTCGGGCCTCGGTACAGCAACCTCTCCTACATCGGGGAGGGCGCCTACGGGATGGTCTGGTAAGTTGGAACCGGAGCTTCTCCGGTCGCTTTCCGCGTTGGCCATCTTTTTCCTCCGTTACCGACCGCTGCGTGACGTTTGAAGCCCGGCGTGAGGCACTGGAAGACGTGTCGAGGGCGAGCGAGATCCCGGGCTGATGTTCGGTTCTCTCCGCCGGCCTGGAGCGCTTCACTGGAGCCGCGTTCGGATCATCCACCGCGGCAGCATTCCGCGTCAAATCAAGCTTTATTCAGCCTCAGTTTCAGTCACCAAATTGTCTCTATTCCATCCAATTCACACACAAAACAAATAGATAAACTTATGTGTATCTGTTTTACTTTTTCAGTTTCATATTGAGCTGACACTTGTAATCATCTCCATGTGTTGTCCCTCCTCCCCTGGTAGCTGCGTTGTTGTGTTTATTTGTTTTGTTCAGTTTTTTTTGCATGATCTGCCTGGAAATGCACCGTGGGGGGTCTTCTGTTTGTGTAGCCCGTGGCTGGTTGCACACAGTGGCTATATGAACACATTCTGAGCAGAAAAACGCAGGATGGAGGCTGTTTCTTCTCATCACTATGTGCACTGGCTTAGTCGTGGTGTGTAGCTTGAACATCGTCTTTTACAGTCTTATTTTATTTCAGTATGCACTCTTAAAATGTAATTTTAGACGCTCCATTCCTGTAAAAACACCCCTTGTTTCCCCCCTGCTGCCTGTGGTAATGTGGCAGACCTTAAATGTGCATGCTGCACTGTATTACATAATACAGTATTTTGTCCTTGTGTCTCACACAAGCAGCAGAAGTGTTGGTTCTTTTGTCTGCTGCTGTGAGAGGAGCTGCTCTGCTTTTCTGAGAACAGGGTTTGAAGCTCGGTCTGCCCACAGCGTGGAGGGCCCGGGCAGGATCGGCGAGCGTCTTTCTCCAACGCCAAGGAAGGCACACAGCGGCAGGTGTTGGAAGAAGAAAGTCCACCAGATGAATTAGTGGTGTGATCGTTTGATTTCTGAAAATGACGGGATGTAAAAGTTGTCCTGCAGGTTGTTTTAAAACTAGCAGATTTCCTAAAAATGAGAAGAAGGTTGAATAATCAGTCATCCTCGCGTCTGATAGGATTCAACTTTTGGATCTTCTGCAGCGTTTGATCGTCGCTACTTTTATGAAGAATTTGCATAAAACAAGCAGCTGTAACTTCGACGTTTGTAGCTCATTAACTGACTTTTCCTTTTTACTTGCCACAACCTGGTCTGATTGTTCATAAAACTCCACAACGTCATGTTCTTTTTTTTTTTTCCCACTTCTTTTCTGAGAAAGTGTGGTCAGCCGGTGGAACAATGATTCCATCGTTGTATATGTAGGTATTTCAGCGCGATCCCACAACAATACCTTCGGTCTCTGTTTATGGATTAACACCACACAATTTAATTTATTAACTACATCAGCATGCTGATGTCATTGCCCAGAACGCCATTGAAGATAAATTCAACCATGAAGTTAAAATTTGACATTTCCCTTCAGTATTAACGATTATTAGTGGACTTGACCCATGAAGCCGGTTCTGTAGGTTGGCTGCGTCTGTTGTGCTAAAGTGGCTTACCCTTTTAAAGTCATCCTCCAAAGGTCGACGCTTCGATCCATAGCTCCTCCTGAACCTTTGATTTGAATGAGCTTTTATCAGTTTGTGACTGAGACTCCTCACATATAGGCACGGCCAGTCTCGAGACAGTAAGTCTGGGGTCCAATTACAAGTTCCCGGTGCTGCATGTCGGCTGACAGTAAATCTGCGAGCCCTGCTGTGGTAAAGTTGTATTTTGCTGTGCCCAGTTTTTGGTCGACTTCTTGGACGAATCGGAAAAAAGGGAGAGGAGTAAAAAAAACCCGCAGGTTGTACACAGGTGATGATGGTCCATTATTATATACATATATATATCTATGTATACACGACTATCTGCAATGCCAAAACTAAAATTACAAACTTAAATCAAAACCAAACAAAATTAGGGTTTTGTTCTTTCTGTGTATAAGATTTTGTCTCAGCATTTGATGGACACTTCATGCACATTACTGACATATATTTATCAATAATATACCAATAGGTTCCTTTTTTTAAAACACTTGACTTATTTTTTTCTCTTATTTACAAACTCGTCTACCTTGTACTAACAGCTACAAGTGTGAAACGGTCATTTTGCTTTTGTTTGCCGTGTGCAGGCACGTTGTTGGCTACCTCTTCATTGTTCTGTGTTTCTGGCTTGCAAAGAGCCAGCTGGAGTGTGTTCACAGTGTGAAACCTGCAGTTTCCACCCAGTTGGTCATGTGGCTTTGATGTGCAGCAACCAGCCAGAGCAGTGCAGCGTGCACGTTCACAGACATCCCGCATTTTTCAGCTGAAAGATATATATATATATATATATATAAGTCTCAGCGGCTGCACTGCTGCATACCGGTGCTGCCGTCTTGTAAACACAGCCCCCTCGGGCTGCCTTCAAAAAACATTATGAGTCGGGAAATCTGGCTGGACGCCCACATTTTGTGATATACATTTACTCCATGAACATATGTTTCGCACTTGGAGGGTTTGAGGAAAGTAAGTACAAGGCCAAGAAGTGATGGAAGAAGAATACAAATATAAATAGATCAAGCTGGTAGAATTATTCAGGAGGTGGTGATGAGGATTTTTATTTTATTTTTTTTAACCGTGGATCAGTTATTGTACGTCACAGATGCTTGCATGATGGGGTCTGCTCACACTTCCCACATACCAGCTATGCGTTGTGTGTCCCCATACATCGAGCAGACTGCTGTAGTGACGAGGCGCTGTTTCTAATTTTAGTTTAAATTATATGCAACTCTTCAGTACAACAGTGTGGCCCTTGTTTACGAGACGTTCTCAAGTGAAAATGGAAAACTTGTTGCATTTTGGGGGTCTGTTTACACGAAGGCAGTCGCATCCACTGAAAATACAACTTTTGGAAATAAAAACGGCTCCCAAGGGGGAACTTTTTGAAAATGCTCGATCTTCATCTCTTTGGTAATGTGGGGTGCAACTGTTTGAAAACATTGTGGCTACGTCTCCATGGAAATGGTGGAAAACGCAACTTTTCTGAAATGCTTCTACTGTGCGAGCGCACCACAGCCATTGTAACTCGTTCTGCACATGCTCAGTAGATATTCTCCTGGGATCTAGTAGTTTTATAGTTGAGTCACTGTAATATCAAGGCAATTTTGTTGTCTGTCTATACGAATATTCGTGTACTTCTTGTGTTAATGTTTATAGAATATTGTTCTCTGCATGCATGGGTCTGTGCTTTCATTATAAAAATGGCCAACAGAACCAACTTGTGGCCTGGCATGCGAACTACAGCGTTTTCAAAACGTTGCCGTGTAAATGCGGAACTTTTCCAACAAAAACGATGCGTTTTCATTTGGAACGTTGTCGTGTAAACGGGTTCCGTCTCTAAAACGAGCTGTGTCTTTAAGCACTTCCTCCAAAAAGCTGCATTTCGTCCAGTTGGACTGCTTACATAATGCTCCTTTCGTGATGGTGATGATCAGTACTTGTAATTTGACTCCAGCTCCATCGCGAATCACTACAAGTGAAGTAGATGGCCTCAGAGTATTTTTACAACAAGCTGAAACCAGGTTTGCGTATCCCTTGATATCCAAAACCTTTGTTTGTAGCATTTTGGTAAAATGAATGCTTCTGTTAAATGTTGAAATCAAGTAGAATTTACAGAGATTTCAGGGTTTACTGTTCTTCTAAAGTACAATGACTGCACATTACATAATAAAGACATTCGCATACACACATGGATTAATAGAATCAATTGAACGGGAACTAATACGTCTGTTTGTAACCCTGTGTCGGACTGCTTTTCAAGCTGTGGACAAACTGACATTTTATCACTGGGGCAAGGAGGCGAAGGGCAAGGAGGCGAAGCTGGTGTCAAATTACTTGCAGGTTTCTCGAGTGAAGTTCCGGAATATAAGCAAACGGAACATGATGAGTTCCCTCATCGTTTCTCTTGAGTTTCAGCAGTTTTCCAAGAATTTCAGCGCCGGTTGAATTTCCCTCTTTCACTGGTGTCGTCTGTAAGCATGATGGAACAGTGGTGTTGAGCCCAGCCTCGTTCGGCGCCGCGCTCTGGGAGTGCGTCTGTGTCAGGCCTATTTCTGTTTTCAACAGCCTCTCGTGGAGGCTGCTCATCGCAGGGCTTTCCAGCGGCGGCGGCTCCTCCACAGATCAGCGGTGCAGCGGGCCTCTTAACTCGGCTCGGGTTCACGCACACCTCATGCTTACACAACCACAAGATAGCGCCTCCCCGCTCCGCTCCAGTGTTCTGAAGCTGCCGAGGCATATACTCGCCTCTCCAGCCCACCCACACGGTCCGATAGATCGTGGGGTAACAACTGCTGAAGGGGAGCGTGTTTTGGAAAAAAAGTTTGACATCTGAAAAACCAGGGGCTCAGAACAGCACGCCATATCTCCAGCAGTTTCAGTTTCAAGCTCGACGTTTTGTGAGGCGTTTGTATCTTTCACCCGCTGTGTCGGATTGTTGCGGCTGGTGGACGAGGCACTCTGCACCATTTTGCATTGTTAACATCGGAGCTTCATAATATTACACAAACATACAATATGCTTAGAATTGCAATAGTGGTTTGATTTCTGCAATGCATGTTAAGATTTGCTCTTTCTGAGCTGTTTCTCAGATTTCATGCTTGCTTAGCGCATGTGAACCAACACTTATTGCACTTCACGCAGTCTTTAGCGATATGTGTATTGAGTTAATATCCGGTAGCTTCTTGAAGCGGCTACCTTGACCAAAGTGGAGGCAGTGCTCATTGTTGTTGTGAGCTAGATTATCTTCTCGGGGTTTTGGAGGGATCACGGTGTCTCGGGGTAAATGATGTCAAAATTAACCTGGATGTGGTGGACGTTTAAATGTTTCTTCAACTATTCAAGCGCTTGCCTTATGTGTTGGAGCTAATAATGTAACACTAGCCAATAACCTAACCATTTTGGGCATTGTAAATATAATGAAGCCATTAAGTTGTCTGTACTATAATCAAATCCACATGCAGAACTTGCAAACTCCACTCGGAGAGGACCTGAAAAAACAAACACCAACCACTGCTTCACCGTGCCGCCATGTTCCAGTTTATAGCACAGACCTTGTGTAATGATTGATGAAACCAGCTTCATGTAAAGCGGAGCGGTTGCACCTCAGCAGATAAACAGCAGCAGCACTGCTGCAGATAGTCATCAGGTCTGTGACAACGCTGGCCTTTGGTCACGTACGTTGTACATTCGGTTAAAACCATCCGATCTTGGAGAAGCTCCCGCCATTGAGATGCTAAGATTTGATAGTTTGAAGCAATCTATTTAACCTTTTGTGTTTTCTTTATGCCTTCCAGGGGAAAAGGCCTGATTGAGTTACAGTAGCCTGCGTGAAGACGCTCCTCCTGCGCTCTGCCGAGTGTGACAAAGCAGACGCCTGTGTCTCGTCCACAAAAGCAGCATTTACCAGGCGGAATGCTTTGTTGCTCACACACATCTTCAGTGTGTCGGCAGCAGTGAACCTTTGATCCTGACCGTGCTCCTCCTGACCCGCCATTTCTGATCCCCTTCTAATCTCCATCCCCAGTCCTTGACCTGCCCCGATTCCTCCGTCGCTGCTGACGCTCGGCTTCATTCTTGCCATGAGCCGTCCTCTCCAAATGCCACCGTGGTGCCCGTCTCCATGGCAACCCGTCTGCCTCTGACATCAGTCCCACCACTCCTCAGCCAATGGGGAGAGGGAGGGGAGAGAATGAGAGCCTTGACACTCTCAAATCCTCTTGTGCAATTCACAAGGAGATGTCATGCGTCTTTTTAGCGGAGCAACGTCTGGTGCAACAAGTGCCGGCCGGTTTATCTTGTGTACAGCTTTCTGCAGAAACCCTTGGGGTTTTTTTTGGTTCGTTTTTTTTTGATAATGTGACGTCGGCCAGACGTTTACAGTAAGTTCATGCAAACTTAAAGCCGGAGAACTGTCCTCACGTCTTTGATCGTATCTCTTCTTGGTCTCATTTCACAGTCACTCTCGTCTAGGTCTACGGTCTCCTAAAACCCCTTTATGACTCACCTCATCAGTAAAAGTTGTGTTGATGCAAAACAAGAAGATGAAGCCCCTTCAGTTGCGTGCTTGTTTATTTTTTGTTTTAATGCTCCCTGCAAGCTTGTTAATTGACATTGGTATATGTGGCTTGTAACTGTGAAATGGGGGCTGCAGGATGTTGGAAATAACCTGAGGTTATCGGAAAAAGAAGTCAGAAACGCATATGCTGGGTCCTTCTGAGTTTAACACACACGTATGTATATTGAAAAAGAAAACAAATCAGTTTCGGGTTGAGTCTTGACCCAGAGTTTCCATCGCTCGACTTTGAATATCACAGTTGCATTGGGAACAGCACCCGGTGTAAAAATGCACACAGTCAGCATATTTTGTCTTAAATATTCAACATTGTGAAATTAAACCATTCATGTACCTTCTAAAAAAAAATCCCTACTTAAATCATTGTTTTCCTCCATTTTTACTTTCAGTATTGTAAGACATTCTGAAATATTGTAACTCTTGCACTATTACAGTTGTACAGTTTGTTGTTTAGCTTTAGGCAGATGTTATGTGAAAAAAAATGTTTTTGTTCGATGTTTTGATTTTGTTTGTTTCTGAAGAATACCAGAGAGATATTATTACCATTTTCAGTTTCATTACTTCTGTGTATTGGTTATTTTAGTCCTTCTAATTATTACTCCGACTCTTTAAGCTGGCCATGGTGAAGCCAGAAGAGAGAATCTGTGTCCCTGGATCAGTCGCTGACCTCAGGAAATCAAATTTCTTTAGATTTCACATTCATCCGGTTTCACTCGCTGGCAGGGTCCTTTGGTTTATCGTCATTTTTGAAAAGTCCGTCCTCGCTTTTTAACTCTTACATCTATTAGGTGTCCTGATTCAGGGCCATGAGAGGGTTCGGATCCAGAAACTGTGTAGATGAGGCCCGAGAACCTGTGACCTTCAACATGCTGTTGGGAGAGTGAGGTATTTTAAGGCTGTTTGTCTGAAAACTTTAGAGAAAATACTCTGTTGAAAGGGTGTTCAAAGAGTTCAGCTTTATTTTAAACTTTCTGGGGTCAATGTGCTTCAGAGTTTGAAGTGTCCATGGTTAACCCTTTAGAATACGGGGCGTCAAACACATTTTAGTTCAGAGGTCACGTTAAGCATAATTTCTTCCTGAGTGGGCTGGACTGGTAAAATAGCCACGTTCACCTTTCAACTTTAAGGTTTTTCTTTGTTGTGACGCAGAGTATATGTGATGACAATGTCAATATTTTCACAAACTCCAACAATCGCTACTGAAAATGATTGCAATGTCGACATAACGCTGATTTTAATGAAACCTTCTGGTGTAAAATAGAGTGAAATACTCTTAAAACTTCTCCTATAGTTGATGCCTTCTGCATGTTTTCACAAACTCACCCTGACAGCATGGTTTTGAGGCTATTTTGATGCACACTTTGTGCTTTGCACACTTGCCTCATGCTGAGAATACCATGGGTTCAAATTCAAACTTATTTTCTGTGTTTAGTTTGCGTATTCTCACTGTGTGTGCGTCGGTGTTCAGTTCTGAAGGTTTTACCAGTGTTGGCCTCCACTCAATCCTTTTTTTTATCATATTTTTTTGTCTGATCCTGATGGTTGGTCTGAGGTATTTCCTTTGCGTTCGCCACGTACATGCATTCAATCAGATGTCGTGCAAACTGCTGGAATCACTCATTCAGAACACAGAGAGAGGAAAAAAAGAAGCGCAGCGAAGAATACGTGTGCATTTAGCCTGATTGTGTTTTTTGTTGCGGTCTCCATGTGGGTCGGTTGTGTAATCCAGTAGCGGTCTGAAGAAATTAGAGTAATGAAAAGGCTCCAGCTTTGGTTATATACTGTAGTTGAAAACTGCAGGTAACTAGTCTGTGGGGTCAGTAATACGTTGTGGAGATGGCAGGACACACAACAGTGGTCACATACAAGAGGTTTTTTTCTTTCTTCTTTAATGCGGATAGTTTTATAGAGTGATTAAATCTGCGTGAGACGTTCACTGAACACAACATACACATCATTATTCTTGTGTGTGTGCCCATAAATATTCAAATAATGCTCCCAATGATGGCAGAACAAGGATATTCTAAATCTAAATAAATGGAAGAATCAGATGATCGGCATGTTTGATTTTGTCTATTTTATGCCACATGCCCTTCTTGTTGAGTTTTCTTTTGAAAGGGTTAATCATTAATTTGCTAAAAGCGGGACTCATAAATGTTTTACGTCACTAGCAGGTGTGGTCCTTCGTCTCTAAATGAAATGCTTATAAAAAGGTGAGCGAACCCTTAAGGTAAATAACAAAACTCCCAGTATATAATGTGTAAACACAGGAAGGAGAAGTTTCTTCTAACGTGCCGACCTTTGTTCCTCTTAAAGTTTAAGGTGCGCTGGGGATTATTGCCAACGAATATATGAAGTGGATGTAATATAAATGAAAGAGAAGAAGCACTCAGTGGTTTAACTGAAAGAAATAATCCCAGTTAATTCAGTGTCTCTTAACTAGTCATTTTGGTTGTTTTAATTCCGAAAAGTGTCCACAAATTTTCTGGTTATTTGACGTTACTTTTAGTTATTAGTTTCCGAGTGCTTGTCTTGCAGGTGTCTGGTAAATGTAAGGCGCTGCAATGGTGTTGTAAAGTAGGTTACTGTGGTCAGCTAACACAGAAAGACGGATGTTTATTGCGATAAGCGAAGAGGCAGCGGCCGTCTAAAGTGTCATAGATTGACTGTGTGCAAATGAAAACTGTTATGAAAGTAAATGGCTTGTGATTTAGGATCGGCCTGTGAGTGGTCATGTTTATGAGTAGTATTTTGACCTGCGTGCCTGATCTACAGGTTAAAAAAAAACCAAAACTCATTGATAATGAAATCATATCACAAGTTTTTGTAAACTTATTGTTATATGTGTTCCAAATTAAATACTGTTGAGCAAGTCATTTCAAAAGTGCAGTTTGTAATATTGAAGTAACACTACTTCTGTGAATTTCTCCAAGTTTGGCCGTTTGTTTCTTAATTATGTTAAGAAACAAATTAATGTTTCTTAACATTATTAATGTCCAAGTTCTCCAGGTATTGTTTAAAACGATTCAGTCTGATATTTTCCTGAATGGACAGACGAGATGCTGAATTTATAAAGATGAACAGGCGACAGCTGTTCAGCTTGCTGACTTCAAATCGACATGAATGGAATAACATCAAGCCCCAAAAAACATTTCTAAAAGAATGGACTGCTGACTAATTTCACTAAAGTCCGACAAACCAAAAATTATGCTTTTGCATTTATTTTTATTTTTTTGTTCTAAACTACTGCCTCCTAAAAATGCATCCAGGAGTGTGTTGCTGTGACAATGAAAATACTGCAGATGACCAAAGTAGCTTAATAAAATAGTCTTGATATTTATTTGACTTATTTTCTTGTGGAATTTTATTTCCTTGTGGATAAATAAAGAGCGTAAAAATAAAATGACTACACGACAGTACATCCACAGTGTGCAGGATGGTATTTGAAATGTTGGAGTTATTTTAGTCTGATATCAGGCTTTATATTCTGGAATTGGATCCCTTTGATCTCTTGCAGTGTAGTAAAAAAAACTATATGTAAATGTGTGTGTGTGTGTGTGTGTGTGTGCGTGCGTCCCCTGGCTGCTTCGTGTCTGTGGACTTTACGCTCACACGCTAGTATCTTCCCCCCCTCCCTCTTCCTTCAACCCTACCCCTTCAGCATCGTCATGGTTACAGTGCTGTTGCATAACCAAGCTGATTCGGAGAAAAGCCTTGTATTCGCATCTCCATGGAGACCGAGCCCCCCCTCCTCCTCGTCCTCCTCCCCTCGTCTTTAACTCTCTCCCCCACCCAGCGCTCCTCTTCCTCTGCACTGAGCATGCTCAGCAAATGTGAGAAGAAACAGGAAAGACGCCGAGCAGCAGAGTCTCTGCATGCGAGAGACGGCAGCGCAGAAAGGAAGTGACACAATCTTTCCTGTGACATGTTAATGTACCTTCGAAGGTACGCTTCCGCAAAGCTTCTCGGGTTTGCTGACACCAGTTATCATCACGCCACATTGTCTTGTTTTGTCCAAACAAATATCTGAAACCAGAAAAGAATTAAGGGCCCGTTAAAGAAAGAACAGATTCAAAGTGTGTTGCAGCGACGGTTCTGGATGTCGGTGGGATGCATATAACTTGCATGGTATTATATTGAAATGGTTTTTTTTTTTTTGATCAAAGCAACCATTATAGGCGTGATTCTATAGTATAGATCATTTTGGAAAAGCCTGCTGGAACCTGTATTGTTTTCATTTTGATGAAGCTGACCACACACACACATACACAGGAACCCCAGGAATGCTGAAAAGTGTTGAACTCCCAAGTTTCAACAGCATAAACGGCACTCCTGAGTCCTCCATTGCTGCCAAACAACTTGCACATGTGCAGAATAACTATCGACTGTAACTGGTAGTGTGCATTTTCAGAAAATTTGCATTTTCCCTGATCAGATATGGGCTCGTATCAAACTAATGTCACCTTCAGGTTTGGTTGACTGTCTTGGGAAACAGCGGGTAAAAAATAAAAGGTTAAACAGAGCTCCTCAAGAACACACTATACTGACACACTATAAACGGTCTCAACTACACACCTGATCTTTTGGACTTTGGACTTCCTTAAAAAGTTCCTCCTGCATCACCTCCAAGCAAGAGAAGGAAGTGAAGAGCTTGCCTCAGTGAAATGACATGTTGAAATAATGGCTAGACCAACACTGCTGTGTGCACTGATTGTTACAGCGGTTGGAGGATTTTTTTTTTGTTTTGTTTTTGTTTTTACTGCTCATGCAACTCATATCCAGAAGTACCTTGTATATCAAAAGATACCAATACTTACCACCTGGGACTATGACAGCAGCCACTCAACCAGGATTATAAATGGAACAGTCACATCTGGACATGGAAAAATAATTGCGACCTCTGTTTCTTTTTTAGCTTCTATTTAGTCCGGTGTAGGACTTCAAACAGACCCCCATAGAATATGGACCCCGGGTCCATTTTCTAGGGGGTCCATATTCAATACTACACCGTTAAATTTTTAAAATTCTATTTACTATGGCCGCGGTGCGCATGTGACATAATAAAAAGCAAATCGTTTGAGAATGAATCCATTTTATTTCTTACCCGTATGTAACATCGCCTGTGAATTATAGTCTGTTTAGTCTTTCAGATACCCCCCCCCCCCCCCCCCCCGACAATGAAACTGAACTAAGTTTATGGTTTCCACAGCCTGTAGACACAATCCCTCATAAACCATCGTGTGGTTCGTTTTCTTGTAAACTAACTAATTCAGTCATTCTGGGGTGTGATTCGGTCTGGACGGACCTTGACTACCCACTGATTCAACTTCAGACGGTCCCTGAACTCCTCATAAGAACAAGAGGTTTCAGTTTAATGTTTCCAATTCACCCCATGAGGTTTTATCTGCCGTGCGGTTATATCTAGATAAATGAGATTTGTACAACACTCCATTTACCACTTTTTAAAATGCTTCACATCTCTACATGCTACGGTTTACACAGGGTCTTAAATGCCCCACAAGCGTCAGTGGAGTTACCGCTGCTCTTTACTTGAATTCCCTTAATGCCTCATGTGCATCAGGAGATGCCACCATTTACAGATTTTTCCAAAATGCCTTGCATGTATTGCTCGCTGCTACAGTTAACTAATCTTATCCCTGAACATCATCTGCGCATTACGGAAATTACAACTCAGATGTTCCCTAAACGTCTCACTTGTACCAGTAGTTGAAACTGTATAGCTTAACCTTTTATGCACCGGTAAACACTTGATGTTTACCAAGATTTGATCACCGGTTGGCTCACGGCTTGGAATATTTACTGTTCCTCATCTTTGTTCAACACTACCTCAACACTTTTCTAAACACCTTTTGAAGCATCAATCAAGTAAAGTATGTCGTGATGTCACTATTTATACCTCCTACCTGCTACACTTGGTCAGATTCCTCCGGAGTGCCTCATATAAATCACAAGCTGCAGGAGTTAGGTGATTCATATTAACAAGGGGAGAACATGGACATTCGCATGGACTGACGATGAGGTTGCCTTGTTATTACGGGGACGGTCAACTATAAAACTACCAAGTAGAATATAAACTGGGATTCATGTCGCTCTGGAGGAAAAATCACACATGTACAGAATGGTTCACTACGGCTGTAGTGCAGCATGTGCAGTAGCAGCGTTTCGAGATGGAACTCGGCTGTTTTTAGAGTGCAAAGTTGGAGCATTTCTGAAAAGTTCCACCTTTGGAGCTGTTTACAGAAAGTTATGTGTTCAGTGGCTCCGACCACCGTTGTAAACGGACGCCCACAAAACGACGAAAATGTTGTGTTTTCACTTGAAAACTCTGACTTTACAGACTTGGCATCTGACGCTGTCAGATTTGATTTGCAATGAATTAGAGCCTACGTACCTTACAATATTTCAAGAACAATTGATGCTGATCAAGATACAAGGAGTAGTGATCTGACTTTTGTTTGTTTACTTTGTTTTGTGATAAATCATATAAAGGAACTATTACTGCCTCAATTTGGTCAGTCTGACTATAATTAGCTTAGAATGAAATAAAACAGATTTATTCCATGGCAGATTCTGGACAGTGGCTTGTCGGTCCAGCAGATAGACCCCCAGTGATACAAAAAATCACCAGCATTTGGGATGTAGTAGCAGGTGATGTCAGCCCTGCACTCATTATGAAGACAAAAAGCCAGAAAATGTCTCAAATTGCCACGCTGGGTGCCAGCATTCTGATATATTACGGACAAAAAGCCCTAAACTGGCGCGGTAGTGAAGATTGTGACATGGTAGGTGAGCTTTGTGAAGTCATTTGTGACTGTTTGAAAACTGCAGTGAAATCATGGCCCTTCTGGCCGGGATCCCATCTTGGCTCGGATCATTAAGTCTTGTAGCGATCTGCTTCTCTGTACATGAGGGTGTCTTCAGGTTTCGAACAGTTGCATACACCACACACACGCACACACACACACACACTTTCCTCTCACACAAGTGGAAAGGAAGGTCACTCATATTTCCCTCGCAGAAGGCTGGCACACTTGTGTTTACATTTCAGTCCCGACACCCCCATCGCTATAGCAACTCCTTTTCTTATTTAGTCCTACTGTGTGGGTGTTCTTCACTCATCTCTGCTGTTTGTAACGTGCAGGAATAGAACCTCTTTGGCTGGAAGCGTAGCCTTCAAGCACCACAAATCTAAGGAATCCATCAAATACTGCAGGCTTTCCGTATTTGCCATCGTGGGGAGGTTGTGCAGCCCCTGAGAGGGTTTTTGCGACGGCGCCGAATAGCAGCATGTAGCAACAGTGAGGAGTTAGATGAGCTGGCAGCGGCGGTTGGTGTTTCTTGGCGGTGCTAGGTCATTTGGACTTGGTTTGGATGTGTCAGATCCTGTGCAGTGAAGATGTCTGGGCGTGCTGTTCACCCAACGCCAGACTGGAAATTGTCTGTCTGGAAGACATAAAGTAGGCGTGCTGGATTTCCATTATGCACCATGCTTTAATAATTAAGAAATAACTCAATGAAAACTAAAAGAAATGAATAGAAATACACACAAACAACGCTGTTTGCGACAAAAGTTCTTCTGCAGGATTCATTGTGGGAATGTGAAATGTCTGAGGATGAGCGAACGTGAGGAAGGTCAAACTGCCGTGAAGTTGATAAAAAAGAGCCAGATATTCATCAGTGGACGTGCCCGGACCTGGAAAGTGTTGACGTTGCTGATCCCAGGCAGTGATGAGAGTCATGAGTCAAACTGAACACTTTGTCTGTTGAGTTTAGGCAAGTTCAGACAATCGGGTACAAATAACAAACTAAACACAATGCTTTCACTGTATTTTCCCATTTTCAGAAGCTGTTTCAGCACATTTACAAAATGCATAACTAATGAGAAGCGTGCAAAGTAATATACCATCGAGAACAGTATATTCATCAGACAAGACTGAACTGCAATCAAGAATTTTTATGAGCAAGTATTACGATACTAAAGAGACCATGTGTAAACTGGGTTGAAATGAGTCCAGTTATTTGGAAGAGCAAAACTCAAAGGACATGGTTGTTAAAATCATACTTGTGTGTTTTTTTTAATTCCAAATCAAATTGTTATTGCAAAACTCAAGATGATCAAATATCTCACTAAATGTGTTCTCAGCCTATCATATCTGACCTCATGTATGATATTAATTATTTGTGCACTTTGTACTTTTGGTCCTGATGTTTAATATATAAAAGTATTTCATCTGCTGTCCCTCTTGGACTGTATTCAGGTCTCGATCACGTTATTGCCCAAAGAGAACCTTTCTCAAGTCTCTCAAGACAATCGTTCCCCTGATATACTGAGCACAAATCATTTGTATGCAAAAACAATGAACGGTATTATTTGTTTACCAGAAGTCAACTGTTGCTGCCGTTAGCCAAGAGCTTGTTTCCTCCAGCCAGTGGCTTGCTCCCGCTAACGAGGCCCCATATTTCCCATATTTTTACAATTTCATTTCAGAAAAGTTTTAAAAATGATGTCCATTTACATGGAAACTGCAGAGACTCTAAAATTGATGTAGTTTTCATGTTGGGCCACTAGTGGGTGATGTTTTTTGTAATGAAACCACACACACACATATGTGCGGAAAACTACACTTGAAACATTGACGAGGAGTGACTACATGGGCATGTACAGTTGCATCGTTTCCGCCATCTACACGGAGCCCGAGTGTCATCAAAACGTTTTCAGCGGCTCCGAGTACTGTTGTTGGTAAACGGACGCCCAAAGCACAACATGAGTTTTCTGTTTTCACTTAAACTTTGTGTAAACGGGGCCTAACTGAGGCGCTTGCTTCCACTCGCTGTCTGGGGTATATAAGCTAGTCCATTTATATTGACAACATTTTACATTTTGATATGTCTAATTTTATATCCCGATAATGATATATATCCCGATGTAAAATTCGTTCTTTTTATATACTTTTTTTTCCAGATTTGTTTGGTGTTTTGTTTTTTGTTGTTGTTTTTTGTTAAGTGACGGAAAAGATTAGATGTTTTTGAGTCGCTAGTAACCTGTTGGCAGCATGACTTTTTAAACCAAAGCCAAATGATGGAATTCCATTTCCCCCTTTTCAACACCACGTCTTCTTGGGGTTTGCGTTCTGTATCCCAGTCTGCTGTAACGTTAACGCTATTTTCCCTTTCCATTGCACTGTCCTCGCCCTCCGCCATGCTTCTTCACCTCTGTTCACTCCACAGGAGTAAACGACTCCTTGGGGGGTGACGTAAAAAAACAAAACGCTACCACAAAGCAGCAGCAGTTACATTAGAATTATCCAGCGGTCAGTCCGTCGTTGAGTTGTACTTTACACGGCGTACCGGCAGAGCTGTGTAGCAACAGAGCTAATCAAATAGCCGACATGTTAAAATTCTGATATAAACGATGGAGGGAACGTTTTCATATCCCACTACAAAATGCATCGTTACATCGCATAGCTCTAATTGCTAGCTTTTCACGCAGGTTGTCTGTTCGTGAACGCTCGCTATCGGTTCTCATGTGCGAGTGGAAACTAGCCACTCCCTCTCGCCAGCCAGTCATTGGTTCCCACCTCTCACTCACTGATTTGTAATCGGAACACTTTTAGAGCTCAGATTAACATCCTCTTGCTACTTTTCCTGAGATAAACAAAATAAATGATGACATTAAGATCTTCGATTGAGCAACAGGATGTAAAGAGGCCGACTGGTCGTCCCACACCAATCCAACAATACATTCATGAAGACAGATGAAGGGCGCCTCCACTTGAAGCCGTCAAATGAAGAAAACAGTTGGGATCAGCAGGTGGCAGGACTGGATCTGGTCTTGGTGCTTTAATTACTGTTCAACGTGCTCATTATATAATCTTTTTTTTTTTTTTTTTAAATGAATACTTTGATTCCCACTTCTCGAATTCTCTCAAATTTTTCTGTCGGACTTTGACTCCTCACATGATGCTGCACACTTTCATTTAGCTTTGCGGGGGGAAAAAATAGCATCTTAGGTGACTCAATGAAGTGTTGGCTTTGTGAAAGTCTTGTTCTCCTGGAGACTTTTGACCATTTATACTACTCAAACCGTTCATTTTCTCCCTCTCGCTTCCCATTCTGCCCGAAGCAGGATTGGTCACACTGTGCACATTATGGTCATTATAACTCTTTTCACAGCACATAAAGTTCCAGTCTCAGCTTTAAAAAAAAAAAAAAAGAAAAAGAAACAATAGGTTGAAAAAACAGTGCAACATGAAAGGGACATGCCACTTAATCTTTGTAAATATCCTTTTTACTTATTGTTTCGACGTGCCAGGCGCGTGCACCCCGTGTACGCGGACATGCTTTGTAATTTCCTGTCAATTTTCTGCTGCTCTTTATTGGATTTCAGAGGCGGGTAATGCAGCAGAAAGAGAAGAAATGTGTTCACATGTGTCTGTGATGTGGATGGATTATCCATACAAATATTGTAATATTTTTTTTCCCCCCCTCCACAGCTCTGCTTATGACCGGGACAATAAGATCCGCGTGGCCATTAAGAAGATCAGCCCCTTCGAGCACCAGACGTACTGCCAGCGCACGCTGCGAGAGATCAAGATCCTGCTGCGCTTCAAGCACGAGAACATCATCGGAATCAACGACATCATCCGCACGCCCACCATCGACCAGATGAAGGATGTGTATCCTACCTGAGACGTTTTGGATTGCGTTGCGTGTTCTCCTCATTAGGAAGCGATGTGTTTTCCTCGCCCGCCAGGGAGACCGGCCTCTCACACTCGAGATCCACTTTCCTTTGCACAACAGCCACCTGTTGCCATGAGCTTGCCAGAGTTGCTCTTCACCGTTGCCTAATGGTAGCACACTGGGCGCTGTGTGTGTGTGCGCGAGTGTGCGGTTTACTTTAAAAGCCAAAGATCAAAGCTCGCATTCATTCGGTTTGCTGCAAACTCAAAATCATAAATATATTATACTGACGTCTCATAATCCTTTTCTACGCAATATTCTGCTTTATTTATAAGTTTTCAAGGCAGATTGTACCTCAACTAGACATGGCCTGTATTGAAGGCAAACCACCAGTAGATTTTAGTTTGCAGGTAAAAGATTAATCTGTAATTAACTAAATAAAACTACTAAACTGATTCTGAAGAAAATCTTCAGTAATCGTAACACAAATCCACCACTACAATTCCACAATAAACACCCCGTGTTTTCCTTTTGTTTTTTTATTAGCTTGTGAACAACAAACTTCATGCAATTAGGCTACACAGTCGATGAGATTTGTTAACGCTGTATATGTATATACTACATATTGCGAAGAAATGCTATATATTTCAATGTTACATTCATGTTCTGCAAATTAAAAATGGCTACTTTTTGATAAATCAAGATCTCTTGATAACGAGTGGTGCTTTCACAACAAAATGTGCATTTAACCTATTCAGGACCCGTTTACGCGTTTTCGTTTCACACAGACACCAAAAACACAATGAAAGTTTTGTGTTTTCACTTTTAAAATATTTTAGTTTTTATTTTAAATTCTAATTGATGGACAGCCTCAATGTAAAAGCAAGAACAAGTATAGGATACAAGTATAACGACCCTGCCACTTTTTAAACAGGTCAAATTCTACAAATGTGATTTTCTTTTCATATTTTAAAATACTTAATGCTTTAATACTTTAATGCATCTTGTATTTTTTTCTTTCATATTCAATTATAAGTATTGCTGCTAGTCAACCTAAAGAATGAACAGTTGCACACTGTCCAGATTTAGTTTTTGTGCAGAAAGAACACATGAACTCCTGAGCTGGTTTTATGGCGCTGGGAACTTTCAGCTTCGAGTGAATTTCTCAAATGTATTGATGCTGCTATATTTAAGCTGTCTGCCATTGATTTTGGTTGACTTTGCCTCCTTTCGCAGCCCGATCAGATGTCTCTGCAGTCAGTGAGAACATTGTATCGTCAGCATAAAGGGCTCATTGTGTTGCTCCCACATTCGACCAGTACAGCCTCTTTAACCTGACCTGTGCAGATATATTGTCCAGGATCTCATGGAAACTGACCTGTACAAGCTGCTGAAGACTCAACACCTGAGCAACGACCACATCTGCTATTTCCTCTACCAGATCTTACGAGGGCTCAAGTACATCCACTCCGCCAACGTCCTACACCGTGACCTGAAGCCCTCCAACCTCCTGCTCAACACCACCTGCGATCTCAAGGTGACCTCCACCTCTCCAGCGCTTTTAAACAATAATCATCATTTCTTTGAACTTTTCTCTTCGTTTATATTTTTATAGCAGTGAACAGGACGTCAATGGTTGAATTTGATGTTCTGCAAATGGATTATTGGTCACTATATATATATTAAAAACGTTTTTAAACCGTTTTAACCATCAGACAGTATTCTGACCTTTTCATGATGTTGCTCCCCTTTTTCTTACTGTAATCCAAGAGCAGGAAAGTATCGTATTTTCCAGACTAATGCGCACATCTGAGTATTAATTGGATTTGTGAACTAACAGTGCAGCACATGATATCTGCGTACTGTTTCTCTGATGAGATAACACTGGCCTTCAAAATTCAGAAGCTTACAACAAATGATCATTATTGCCATCAAGAAGGAAAAACAATTCTAAACAGCAAAATGCTGAAACCGAGCGACACAACACTGCTATTCATTTCATAATGGTGCCATTCTTTCATTTTTTTTAAGCTAAATATATTTACTTTAATCTCAACAATTGTTATTGTAGTAATTCATAATGCAGTCATCAGGCATGTGATTGAAATACTGCCGGTATTGAGATCGTCATGATTAATTAATGCTGAGCTTGTTGCATTAATTGTCACTCGCCTCCCTGCAGATCTGTGACTTCGGGTTGGCTCGCGTGGCGGACCCCGACCACGACCACACCGGTTTCCTCACAGAGTATGTCGCCACTCGCTGGTACCGAGCTCCTGAGATAATGCTGAACTCCAAGGTGAGCGCGCTGCGCTCCACATGCCCATACAGCGACATGTCAGATGTGTCACGCTCGGTTTGAATGGTCCACCTACAGCGTGGTATTTTGCTTTTGTTTGACACAGTCTCGCATTGTTTTTCTAATGTGTGAGCGCGATACAGAAATGACTTTAAAGAATAAATGCTGAGTTCCTTCGCTGTATTTGTGTGCCTCTCTTTCAGGGCTACACCAAGTCCATAGACATCTGGTCAGTGGGTTGCATCCTGGCTGAGATGCTGTCCAACAGGCCAATCTTTCCCGGGAAGCACTATTTGGATCAACTTAACCACATTTTGGGTATTAAATCTCTTTACATCACACAATTCATCAACTTGTTACAGTGGTAGCTTCCTTCAATTTATATTTTTTGGGAAGATGAATTCTGGTATTAGCGTATGATACGGGCAACATATGTATATGTAATCTGCCTTAAGCTCCGTTTGGGGCGAATCATTGATTAGAGGGCATCAAAAAAAGTCAGTGGTTTAGGTGTCCACAACTTTTGTGGTGGAATGAAAAGTCAAAATAGGCATAAACTGTGATTTAGCACAAATGTTTTTCCCATTACAAACAATATCTTTGTATTTGTATGAGAGAGTTATTATTTGACTGTACAGAGTAATTAGGAGCAACTTCACATTCCGCAGGTTTTAATTCGAGCTGTGAAATTTACTCTAGAGTCCTGGATTTTGTTTGTCCACTTTAAGGCTCATGGAGTTTAGCACTGAAGTTCGACCTGGCTTCAAAATGCGAGGTCTCTCCTCGGAAGAGTTAACTGTTGTCAGTGTGAAATATTCAACTGTGAGTCTTTCTCCATCGATAGTTAACCACCTGAGTGATGTCAGGAGACACGTGGAAGAATGTAAACCCTAGCTTTTTTGTGCTGTTGTTGTTCAGTTCAAAATCTCTTTGTGACTCTGGACTGAAAAATATAAAAAATAAGAATAAAATAAATGTTTATGATAATTTCCCAGACCGAGCTGCAGTCCCAATATATCATGTTTGACTTTGTCTCTCAGGAATTCTGGGCTCCCCTTCTCAGGAGGATCTCAACTGCATCATCAACATTAAGGCCAGGAACTATCTTTTGTCGCTGCCTTACCGTGGCAAGGTGCCGTGGAACCGACTGTTCCCCAACGCCGATCCCAAAGGTCAGCGCCTGAACACACTCGTGGGAATGCTGATGGTTGTATTTTAGAGTGGGAGACTCGGGTGGGAGCAGTGCAGCTTGTTTAAGGTTTCTTCTTTTAATGACGTTTCAGCGTTTCTCAAGAAGTCAGGAGGTCAGGAGGTCAGGTTTACACAAGCTACAGACCCACAACATGCACAGCACGACAGTTTGGAACAAGTCATGCTTTATTTTTTCAACGGGACAAAAAAAAAAAGTGCAGATGCATTACATAAACTGATGACATTACACATTTTCCTGCGCTGAGTCACCACTAACTCCGACATGCTTCACATTGATATCACACCCTAGAGCTGCTCTGATTAGATGAGAGATGCTACTGCAAAGCTCCTCCTCCAGAAAACTGCTGGATCACCACTGGGTTGACTGTTGATCTTGGAATGTGTCAGAGCAGTTTGTTGGCCGACCGCAGAGAGATCAGTGAAGTGAGACTGTGCTGATTCGTCTCTAGTACACTGACGACAAATGTAGTTTCTCAGTGTTTTAACAAAATAGTGTTACGCTCCAATTTTACCTTTTTATCACGAGTTTTCAAAGATTAAAAGGAAAGAAAATAACCCGAGAGTCCATCACTGCTTTAGCAACACTGTAATACGCTTGTCATGTTAGTATAAGACTGGATTGTCAAACATAAGGCCCGTGGGCCAAAACTGTCCCGACAGTGGCTCCAATCTGTTCCACCAAACCACCAAGCAAATTGTAAAAATTTCAAAGGAAACATTTATTTTTTAACAAATTTCTTATTAAGAGTAGTGGACACACACTTGAGACCCTGAGAACATTGTGCACAATTTAGCATTAGCCTCAAATTCATGCTGTCGGGGTGAATTTATAAAAACAGACATAGTGCAAATACTACAGGAGAAGTTTTTTGCAGCTAGAAGGTTGTGTGTTCAAATACATATATTGATCTTTATAATATTCATTGTTGGAACTATGTATTTTGGACCTGAAGGTTTCATTAGAATTGACTTCATGTTGAGATTGCGGTCATTTTTGTGTTGTAATTGTTTCCATCCATCGTCTGTTTTGCTTAATCCTGTGTGGGAGCCAATCCCAGCTTACTATAGGCGAGAGCAGGACACACCCTGTCCTGTGACTGACTGGAGAACTGTCCAAATGCAGAAAAACCAAACAACACCACACCTAGTTGCAATTCTAGGATCACCAATTAACCTCACATGCATGCGTCTGGACTGTGGGAGGAAACCTGTACACACGTGGGGAGAACATGCAAACTCCACACTGAACTGGCTGGTATTTGAACCCACAACTTTATCGCTGCGAGGCAAGAAGGTCCGGGTGAAATTGGTCTTTATGTGGCCCCTCAACTGAAATGTGTTCGACACCCCTGGAATAAAATGTAGGAGAATATTAAAGGTTCCTGTCGTGTCCAGTCAGACTCGTACTGCAACAGAATTTCACCTTCAATCCACTGAGTCTGGAATCAAGTGTGCAACTTTCCTCTACTTAAGGTTTGATAGATCTGCAGATGTGCTCAGCTTTCTTCAATAGAGGATGCCCCCTAGTGGACAGTGGAAACATGATCTTCGTTCAAGGATGAGCATGAACCCTCTGTTGCCCTGTTAAACATCGTCTTCTTTGTCCTTCAGCTTTGGACCTCCTGGACAAGATGTTGACTTTTAACCCCCACAAGAGGATCGAGGTGGAGGAAGCCCTGGCTCACCCCTACCTGGAACAATATTACGACCCTACAGACGAGGTGAGACTCTCGGGCTGCTTTTTATGTGATGAAATGAGCGAGGACAAAATGTTACTGTCATAAAATGTGATATGATGATGATAATACTTATCACTTTATTTATATAGCAGTTCTCATATGTGAAATGCAGCTCTGAGTGCTTCAGCTTTTTAAAAAAAATTGTCTTTAAAACATGTATAACAGTTTCAATATTAAAAGCGAGGAAGCTTTAAATGTACAAATGGATCTATGTCACAAACAGGAAAACACAATTAGGGCTGCGCAGTATGTCGTGAGTTTTTCTGTATCGCAGCATGTTGGTGAAACAGGAACCTGTAGATTGGAGAGCAGCCCCACATCATGATGCTCCCCCCACCATGCATGAGGACGAGGTTCTCCTGGATGTACTGCTGCATGGTCTTCTCAAACAAATCAAACTGAGCATCCAACAAACAGGCACCAGCTCCCCTACACTGTTGAAATCCCCTTTTAGTGCAGGTGAAATGATGGATGGATACTTGGATACTTTATTAATCTTGAGGGAGCACAGTAAACTTTTCTTTTGGCTGTTCAATTACACGACAACCAGTTCCAAGTCTCTACCAACAAAACTATTACACTGCGTGCCGTCTCCATGTAAACAGGAAATATGCAACATTTGTGAATTCCACCTGGAGGTGATTACATAAATACATCAGCAACTAATGTCCCGGCCGGCAAACTAAAGCGTTTTCAATGTTTTTTTGATTTGGTGACCTTTAGCAAAATGCAGCTGTTCACACCTGTAACTTTTTACTAAAACTGAACAGCGGTACTATTCCCAGCAGATACTTCTGGACTATCTTGACGCGTCTTCTCTTCTCTCTGTTGCCCCCTGTAGCCCGTCGCCGAGGCCCCGTTCAAATTCGACATGGAGCTGGATGACCTCCCCAAAGAGACGCTGAAGGAGCTCATCTTTGAAGAAACCGCACGTTTCCAGCCCAGCTTTAGGTCCTAACGGCTCACACAGGTAAAGCACACGTTCACATTTTCTCACCACCGTGGCCGAGCGGAATGCTTCAGCGTCGACTCTGATTCACTGGAGTTAAATTTAACAGCTCTTCAGAGAGCGTGTTGAAATGTTTAAACTGAGTTTGAAGCAGAGGTACTTCACCAGGATAAAGCCCATCTTATGCGCTGGATTCAAGTTGTAGCCTGAAAGCGGAGCCGCGCGTGACTGAGATCGTTTTTGCATCCAAAACAAAACCTCTATGTTCAAGTGTCTTTTGGAGGACTTTCACATAAACTCATCTGGAGACCAGCCTAAACATCGATGTTACATCCTGGAAATGTTTTTAAAGAAAAGATGAACTCAGCACCGGTGGAGGATGGGGAAAAGCATTTTAGAGTTTTTAACTTGGAACAGTTCTCTGCAGTGTTTAAATCGTTGATGCAGCACAATGGTGAACATCCCGCCGTCATTTTCCACAATTTACTCTTGTACTTCAAATTCAATTAAAAAAAAAAAGAACAAAATCTCAAGATCCACCAGGGCTGCTCGACGTATCCCAAATGTATAATTCTTTCGATCACATTCACAATAAACATGTCGCAACAGACTGAACTGTGATAAATTATATTTCCATTTATTTATTCAATCTCTGCTGGTTCAAAACAGTCAAATATAGAATAAGTGACATTCAGAATAAATTCCCCCAAATCTTGCAATTACTGCAATTAAGGATCTAACTAAAGTGTGTGTATGTATCGTCATCGCATTATTAAACATTAGCGTTCACCTATTTTTCATAAAATACAAGGATTTCAATTAATTGCACCTGATGTTGCTTTATTTCGTACAAACATTTTTTGAAATTGCCATAAAAGCCACAGAAGGACTTAAACACACACAACAAAAATAGCAGCAACCAATAATAGGTTATATATGCCAAGTTTACTTGACAACATCTCAAGTGAAAACTGAAAACTTTCGTTGCCTTTTAATGTCCGTTTACACAACAAAGCCACTGGAAGCGCAACTTTTTGAAAATGCTCCGTCGTCATGGAAACGGGGGGGGGACGCAACTTTTCTGAAATGCCGCTACTGCGCAAGCACAACATGGGTGCAGTAAATAGTTCTTCTGCGCGTGAGCGATGAGATGGACAATGACAACAGTGGCGGCCTGCAGACGGTCGTGACTCCGGGGACTCGGTAGTTTTATAGTTTTTAACGCTCCTACTTGGTCGTCTGTCCGTACGGATGTCCGTGTTCTCCCGTTGTTAATGTTTGTAGTGTGTTGTTCTCCGCACGCTTGCGTGTGGGGTTTCATTACAAAAACAACCAGCAGCACCAACTCGTGGCCTGATGTGTTAAAACGCCATCGTTTTCACTCTTTCATCCATTCAAACGCAAAAGTTTTCTGAAACAAAAACGCAAAAAAAAAAACCCTGATGTGTTTTGACTTGAAACCTCAATGAAGGAAAATAGCATCGGGGGATGTCTTTATCTTTTCCCACATTGGTGATCATCAGATGTGGTGTCCCCCCCCCACCCCCCACCCCCCGATCTCCGGGTCCCTCCAGCTGCTGCAGCCGGAGTCTGGGTTGATAATAACTATCAGCTCCACCGTTTATCCGCCTTGTGTTTAATTACTGTGTTTTATTTCTGCAGCAACTGAAACCACAAGGATTCCAGTGTAAAGCGACAAAGTCATCTATTATATATAACATCTGGCCTAACACCACAAAAGTGATATTTCAATAATCGGACATGTTTCTGCTCGAGATTTAAACCTTTTCCAAAAGACAGACGCAAGCTAATGTTTATCAGGGGTGTCAAACATGAGGCCCGTGGGCCGCCATCGACCCGCAGGAGGCTCCAATCCGGCCAAACCACCAAGAAAATTGTAAAAATTTCAAAAGACAACATTGATCTTTTTAAATGAAATTACTTAAAAGTGGTGGACACGACACTGCGACCTGAGCTGAGATGTTGGTGACGACGACATGAAAGCTATCCCGCTAGTGTCGACCTCAAAGCAGGGCGGGTTTGTAAAAAACGCCCATAATGCAACAGCTACAGGAGATTTTCTTTTTGTTGAGATTTTCAGCAGCAGTTGTTTGGTTTTGTAAACACGTGGATATTTCCCCTCACCTGCACTCTGCGGCACCACAAAGGAAAAACCTGATTCCCAGGACGCGTGTTCAGCGTTGGCCTGAGGGGCGAACAGGAACCTCACAATCTCCCCCGTTTCTCTTCCCTCTGCAGGTGATTCTGCGGACTGGCTTCTGCGTTGGCATTGCACCTCCCCGCCTCCACTCTGTCGCTGTGATTTTCCGGTTCCGTTTGTTCTCCGCTTGAGTTTCGTCGTCACCTGGATTCCTTGGGTCTCGCTCGTCAAGTCCACTTTGCTCAGGAATGGCGTCAGGAATCAATCAATCAGTCATTCTCCAGCTCTTTTTTTATTTTGGGGGGTGGTGGGGGGGGTGACATCACAGCACAGCATACAGTTTGGGGACGGGGGAACGGTAACTGTGTTTCAAGCCAAGATAAACGTGTGTGTGTGTGTGTGCGCGTGTGTGTGTGTGTGTGTGTGTAGCTTTGGTTGTTACTACTCGAGACCTTTAAAGTGGGAATCCAGCGTTAAGACGCGCTGCCCTGTGGTTTGTGGCGCGAATGTTTGAGCGCGCCGCACAAACCGCCATGAAGTACCCGGGAGAAACGTGAGGAAGCGGGAGAAACCGAAGGTCTTTTTGAATTTTCTAACCTCCGTCGCGCCCGGAGGGCGAGTTTGCGGCGATCTCCGTCCTCACGTTCCTCTCTGGGAAGAAGAAAACCCAAATTAAATCAGCCTGATTTATGCAAATCATAGAATCAACTTTAACACTCACACAGACGGCCCAAATGCAAATATGAGGATGAATATATACATACATATAAATATATAAAAATATATAAATATATATAGACAGATAGCCAACAATAACCTAAAGAGTCTTAAGATATTTTAATGGTAAGAGCGATGAAAGAGGATGGTTTTCTTTTTAATAAGTGTTTTCATTTCATCACTGGCTCTTCGAAGAGAGTTTAAAAAAATAAATAAAAAAAGCTCCACACTGTAAAAAGTGTTTTAGTGGAAGTTTCAGCAACTTCGACTCGCTTCTCACGTTTCTGAATCCGTTCAGCTGAACTGTGGCGACAAACTATTTGCCTTAAAAATGAATTCGACCCAAACGAGACGCTGATTTTCAGCAACTTGTTTTTACAAGTGCCAGATATTTAGTTACATATAAAGAAAATCTGATTTATTGGTGTCTTAATTAAATGAATGATAACAAAGGTGAAGGGCACCGCACTAGTTAGTTTGCTTCTCTCCTATTAGAATTTAGACGTTTCTCTAATATTTTTATTTTTTTTAAAGCAATTCGATCGTAACGAGTTTGAGTAGAAAAATAAAGAATGAATGACTCAACTCAAAACGTTTGACCGTTTACGCGTGCTGAGCTGCATCGTGACATTTCTGTTTGACCTTGTTGCTTTTAGTTGTTTGGTCATTATTCAGAGTTAAAGTCCGTCTTGTTGGTTTTACCTCAATAAGTTGAAGTCCGACTCCTCATTCGTGATCCTGTAAAGTTCAGCCAACAACTTCTTTTTTTTTTCTTTTTTTTTTTACAGTGCAGAGGCATTGAGAAGTTTCACCATCGCTTTCTGCCTTAGCCAAGGGAAAACGTTGATTTTTGGGGTTTTTCCCGCTGAAGTCTGAACGTACGGTTTCTCATTCTGTTATCACCTGATGCGTTTCACCCCGGGGGGGAAGTTATGACCTCCATTTATGTTTTTCCCCCAAGTTTTGTCTCTTTACTTTTTTTTTTTTTAAGAATTTGTTTCCTCTCTTCTGTCTCTTGCTGATCCCATTCTCTCTCTCTCGCTCTCTCTCGCTCTCTCTCGCTCTCTCTCTCTCTCTCGCCTTGTTAGAATAATACTGTGCTCTTTGCATGACTGTTATAAGCTCTGTATACAAAGACGACGATGTTAAGTGCCACACAATCCGGGGAAGAGGTGCCCAGGCGCTCGCCGTGTTCTACCTTACATGGTCTTTGTGTGTGTGTGTGTGTGTGTACACACACACACACACACACAGAGATCATGTCTCTGAACACAAGGTGCTTTTTGTCCCGTTCTTCTTCTTCTTCTCCCCCTCCAAACCCTTCGGCGCCTCTCGCTGGCGGCGTTTCTTTCCCCCGAACTCCGTCGTCGTTCCTCTCTGCAGGTTTGGCTTCTTCGTCGCTTTCGGCCAAACTCTCGTCCGCTCGTGAAGACGTCTCGTTGTGGTCGCCAATAGGAGAATAACCATATATCCGTACGTGTAAAACAAAAAACAAAACAAACAAACAAACAAAAAAAAAAAACTACGTTGGGATCCAGGAAAAGCAGTTATGAAGAAGTCCTGAAATGTAGAAGATCATGTTTTTTGTGTTTTCTTTTTCTATTTGCTTTAAATTGCACATTTTAATGCTGATAAGAGTTTGTAGTGTCGGAACCAACAGACCACTGCAAGTAAAAGAAACAAACAAAAAAAAAAAAAAAGTCAGAACTGCAGCAGAAGTCAAGACCATGTTTCCATTTCTTGTTCATAACTGCTGATTAAAGACTGTTGAATCTGAAGCTTTTATTTTTGGTTTGGGGGGGGGGGGTCAAATGAAACAGAAGCCCCGAGGCTTCGATGAAGCCAGCGCCTCACTTTGCGAGTCGCACTGCAGTCGTTTGACTTCGTTTACAAGTTGGCCTCCAATCTATCTGGTTCTACGGTCCAACGGGCCGTCGCCTGGGCTGCGTTTCTGCCGGTTCAGATGAAAAGCTGCGTTCTGGTCTCCGGCGACTAAAGTTTCTCCCAGCAGACCGACGTCGGGCCAAGTCCACGCCCTCCTGAAATCAGAACTCGGGCCTGCAACCTTTTTGTTTTTTTCGACTCCGTTCCGACGGCGAGGCGCTCCGACGGCGAGGCGCTCCGCTCCGGTGGGAATCGGTGTCGGACGGAGCCAAAGAACCAGTTTTACTCCGTTCGTAGCTTGAGTAAACCTCGGTGTGAAACCGGGAGTCGGGGCCGAGAGAGAAAACCGAAGCCCTGCTGAAGCTCAGACAAGCCATAATCGGTCGGTCGGTCGGTCGGTCGGTCGGCGCATCGTGCCTCTGACCACGCCCAACTGTGATGTCACGGCGTCGTGTGGCGAACACCTCGGCATCACCGCAGCCACGTGGACGAGTCCAACCAGCGCGCATCGGCCCGAAACGAGACTCGACATTATCACGCTGATTTTAGACGACTTTATTTCTTTTTTCTTTTTTTTTTTTCATCTCTAATTTTCTGAAGTTCTTGGGACAGAAAACCAGTTTGTCGTTGCTCATTAGCAGATTCATCAGAGACGTTTTCAGCTCTCGTACTTCAGTGTTCAGTAGATCCCATCGGCACGCCAAGGCCAAATACTCACATGTAAAATTAGACAAAAATATTTATTTAATTAAAATTGAATTTAAAATGAAATGTTAGCTGGTATCATCATTACTCCTTCCCACAATAGAAAAGGGACCTACTGGGGAAAGAATATTGGAGTTTTGGGATTTTTGTATTTGTGTTTTTGGGAAAAATCCAGGAGGAGTTTTAGCAAATCCTTGTTAGAACTGGAAGTATTGAAGTAACCTTGGGCTGATGGCTCCTGGCTCATTTCCCAGCTTTGGTTCTGTTGGCGGTCACGTGACCACGACGGCGACCGCACGGAGGTCAAACCCTCCAGAAGTCGAAATTTTGAGATAAATTGTAAATATGACTGAGAATATTATGGATTTTTATTCTTCGCGTTTCACATTTTCATTCGTACTCCACATTTTTTCAGCTTTCGAGACTCGAGTCTCAAATCCTTGATGTTAAGTCGAAACATTTTTGGATTTAATTTTGTTTTCGGGATTTTAGTTGGTTATTTTTCCCCCCCACATTTGGTCTGCACTTTCCAAATGTACATCTCTTTCTTCAAAGTTTGTCGTAATGATCGGAAATACTTTCATATCACTTTGTCTTTTCATTTCACCACCCCAACATTCGTGTTTCTCAAAGTTCCCTTAACAAATTTGCTGTCAGTTTTTTTTAACATTTTACGCGCCGTTTTCTTTACCCCCCCACTCTTAACACATCTTATGAATTTGAACGTTTTCTTTCTTGTTCTCGACCTTATCTCAAAATTTCAACTTAAATCTCCACCTTTCTCCTTACCACGCTTCCTCCGTGTCCGTTTTTCCTCGATCGGCTGAAACGTGAAACTCCTTGTGTTGTTTACATTCAGAGATTTAACTCGAGACATTTCAGAAGAAGCCCGTTAATGAGGTCGGTGGGTTGGTGTTTGTGTCACACCAGGATTAAATGCACTTGCTTCTACAGTCGTTGGGATGGGACTTGTAATCCGAGGTGCCTGCCGGGACTTGACTTGCCTCCTGTTGATAGTCTCTTTTTTTGGGGGGTGGGTGGGGGGGTTAAAGTCCAAACATTACGGGGCTTTGGAAAACCTTACTGGGATTCGTTGTATTTAAAGAAAAAAAAAACATCAAAAAAACAAAACAAACCAAGCTTCTGCAGAGTTCTTTGTGCAACCTGTCTGTTTGTGCCTTTTTTGATAGTCTTGATATCCAAGATTTGATGTGCAGCTTTCGTTTAGTCGGGAATCCGTTGTAATCGCACTATAACGCTCTTAAGAATCGAACACAATCAAGTTTGGGGGGGTGGGGGTGGGTGGGGGTGGTCGGAGGACGGCGGGCGGGTATCCTTATCTTTCGATTATGTAAATTTTAAAGAGATTTGTTGCCACATTTGTGTGATTTGTGACTGTATTGAAAAGATGAAAAGCAAACTTTTATATTTTATGCGTTACTTTTCTTTTTTTTTTTTTTTTTTTTCTCCCCTTGAGCCTTTTATTCTTTTTCTCTTTGGATGTTTTTGTGCAGGTATTTTTATTGTAAGATGAATGTTATGTTTCTATCAGACACTAATCTTGTTTGAGTTGTCTCCAGTGGAAATACTTCACTCTGTATGTTTTTGATCAGTATAAACCTTTAATTGTGTAGTTAACATTTCAGTAAGAGGAAGAAGAAATTACAAAAAAAAAAAAAAAGATCCTTGGTTGTATTTTAATGGTTTCCGTTTGACCTGCCATAAAAGGAGTTTGAAATGATCGGTCAGTTCGACTGCGGTCGTGTGAAGGATTTGACTTGAACGAAGCATTTGTTATTATTAAAGACTGACTGCTACGAAGAAAAATCTGTTGCTGGTTTTTGTCGTTTTTGAGATTCTGCCATGACATTTAAATAGACGTTCATTAAAACCCTGTACCTTCATCCAAGTGTGTCGGGAGTCTTGTGTAAAGCCAAAGTTTGATTCAGACGGTGCGCTGCTGCCAGTGTCTATGATTATGTAGAGCTTTGATAAAACAAGCGGTTGAAAGGAACTCTGTTGGTAGTTATTGTGGAAAATTATCCGATTCAATAAAGATTCTATATGAGGGACTCGAAATGATGTAGTACATATGCCAGGCCAATAGGGGGTGGTGTAACGCTGCCACACATATGCTCCATAACCGGAGAAAAACTCCTGGTATTCCATAAACCCGAGGTCTCTCCTTTCCAACAGGTCTCTGAGGTGGTTTGGGGCCAAAAGATGATCAGAATCCGCCGACGGATTTTGGTGTAAAAATGTGGATGTAAATTTGTTAAATCGTCTCGGTCGTTCGCCGGGACCCGTTAGGATGACGCACAGTATCGGAGTTCCCGATACCAGCGGTGGTTTGACTCGGTATCGGATCAGAAAGGAGATCAGTGGTGTGGCACATAAGAAGAGATTCCCTCCACAGCTTCAGGGAACCAGACTGCAAATAAGTCAAACCCCCTTTGAAAACAACGTCTCACCTCTTCAAATTTAAAACATTTTGTAAAATCTGATGAACGGTGAGACTGAATTCTGTCTCTGTCCTCGCCTCTTCTTTTTGAGTCTATTTGCCTGTTTTTATCAACCTTATCAGCCTTTCACATTTTATTCTCTCTTCCTTCGCCTTTTTCTCGTTTCTTTTCCATTTAACTGTCGTAGATATGAACATATATGTGCAACAAATATAAATTATGTAAAGGGACTAATGTCATATAGGAGCCTCAGCATCTGTGTTGTTTGTGGCCAATTTACAAAGACTCATTCTTTATAACTGGTGAGTCATGTTTCGACCCTGATCTGCAAAGAATATATACATTCAGACAAACGGAAGGTATTTAAGTACAATTAGAGAGTATATGACTGCAAGTATAAAGTCTGTGATGACATGCCACGTATATGTATAAAATACTTTATATAAATGAATATTTCTGCAAAGCAAAATGCGTTTTTGTTGGTAAATCAGTTAATACTTTGTTATATTTCCATTTCCAGACAAACTCGGCTAGAAAAACCTCTATGGAGAAGCAAACGCTGCGCGGTCCACATTCACGATTGTCCACGTGACGGCCGGTCCTCGTGGCTCGTTGGTCTAGGGGTATGATTCTCGCTTAGGGTGCGAGAGGTCCCGGGTTCAAATCCCGGACGAGCCCTCACTTTAGCAACATCTTAACAGTAATTACAGCTTAGATGAAACATTAATTTAAATTCATTAACAAATATTTCATTGAAAGAGTGATATCTTGGCATCTCAGTCATTTTTTAAATTTAATCAGAAAAAAGTAATTTTCATCAAATGGAACTAAATGATGCTGAATATCCATTATAGAATTTTAAAAACAGGAAATACACTATAAATCTCTTCTGTTCTGAGCTTTTGTCATAGATGTACACTTCATTTTTCACAGTTTTGTTCTTTAAATCTAAACTACATCTTCAGAATGTGGACTTTATTCTCATAATTTCAGCTCAATTGACAAAACGCCTACGCTCCGTTCTCTACATGTGAATAAATGGAAACTTTATTCTCAAACTTTGAGTGTCGAAAACATTTTGCTTAGTTGTACATAGACTGCAGATAAACAATGTAAAAAGAGAAAAGAATGAATGTCTTCATCATCATCGAACAAGGTGATTGACAAAAGTGAATCAGCTTCCACTGAACTGTGCAAAACAGAAAGATTAACATTTACATGAACTAAAAATGGTTTATGAGTGGTTGAAAATACATTTAACTATATAATAAATAAAAAGCATCTCTGTAACACCAATGACTAAAATAAAAAAAATAAGCATGTACACATGAGATAAAACATCCCAGAAGTATTTTTCTCATTCAATTATTTAGTGAAGAAAGTACAAAATTTCCGACGATAAAATTTCAGACATAAAGTCGAGGTATATTTTTACTGAACAACATTTTTTGATGTACAGATAGTTCATTTTTTATTTTTTTTTTCAATTTGACAGTAACGTTGAATGATGGTAAAGTGAGGGCTCGTCCGGGATTTCAACCCGGGACCTCTCGCACCCTAAGCGAGAATCATACCCCTAGACCAACGAGCCACGTCACGCACCTGACACACCACTGCTTCTGAACACAGATCGTGAAACCAGGTTTACGAAAGAGTTTTAGATCCACTGAAGAAAAAAAAATAAAAATTAGAAGCCAAAAAAATAATAATTCAGAAAAAGTCACAAATCAAAGTCGAGATTATCTTTTCACAGGTTAAATTTTTATTTTTTTAAATCTTCATGCACTCCAGAAAATATCGAAAATCAAAGTCGAGATTTTTTTTTCACGGTGGAAAAAAATAATTTTTTTTTTAAAAGTCCGTCCATCCACATGCCAGCGCGCGTGACTGCTTCTACAAAATGCATCACAGTTTACTGAAGTGGTGAAAAGACGCTTCAGGACAGAATTTAGCTCCTAAACACAGTCAGTTATCATCAGCATCAGGACGATAAGAGACAGAGCAGCCTGCTGACTGGTTCTGTAGAGGAAGTTCGTCGAGTACGAAGGACAAAGACACGGATCCCGGGCTGCTTATTTAAATGTCTTCTTATTAATCAAGGAAATCCTGTGTAAAATCACGTGTCCATAAGCAGTAAGCAACCCGATATAGTCACAATTAAGTGATTTAATGTGATTTTACATCTACGGGCAAATGATGAGGGATGGATAGACGTCTGTCCGTGAAAAATAAAAAATCTTGAGTTTGATTTTCAACTTTTTCTGAAGCACACTAAGGTTTTTGGGGGGGTTTTTTTTAGCCTCCGAATTTATTTTCTTTCCTTCAGTGGCCCTAAAACTCTTCCGTAGAAAAGAGATTCATAGTCAAATAAATTGTGTTTCCTGTTTTAAAATACCGCAAATTGATATTTAGCATCGTCCAGTCGCACCAGTTGATGATGAGCCTGTTTGTGACTCAAACAAACAAGACGATGATGGAATAAAGTTTCTCTTTCTAAGGATGTTTCTTAATACTTATTGAGGTCACTGTCAAGTTAAATTGCTAAAGTGAGGGCTCGTCCGGGATTTGAACCCGGGACCTCTCGCACCCTAAGCGAGAATCATACCCCTAGACCAACGCACTTTGTGAACGCGGATCGTGAACGCGCACGGCTTCACTTCGGTGAACTTTCAAGCAGGTAAATCTGGAAATGATAAATGAACTTAAATCTCTCGTTTATCGGCAGAAACACATTTTAATTGGCATATTTGTACTTAAAAACTTTTATAAATTAGTTTATATTCGAGTCATGTCATTCTGTGATTAAAATATGACCCAAAAAAAGAAGAAGCAACAACGATAGCACATTTTATTGTACAATAAGTACAGCATCTCTTCACTCCCTTAATGGTCATTCACAATCATGGCGGAAGGATTTTCCTGCGGCATGCAACGGATGTGACGAGGAGGAAGAGACGAGGAAAGCAAGTTTCTCCAGAACTTTTCTGGAAGGACGGGAACAAACAAGCAAAAAGGAAACGGAGTGGGGGGGAATCCTCAACACGCTCATCAAACTACCTGTTGAACCAAAACGACGTCCAGAGAAGACAAAAGGACAAAAAGGAGGACAGACATCCTCGGAGCGTCTGAGAGTGACGTCACATTTTCAAACAAAGTTGTAATAATGAGAATGAATTAGACATTTTTGTGAAAACTTGTTATTTTTGAGAGAGAAATTTTAAGAATTGAGGAATTGAAATACTCAGTTTGGGTAGAAACGTTTAGGAATAAAGTTGACATTTGATTAAGAAGGTCATAGTATGGAGAACAGCCCTGAGAACAGCCCCAGGGTGAGGATAAAGTCCGGATTTTCCAGCTGTAACAGCGAGTGAACAGTGGAGATCAGTTTGACAACAACGTCAAAATATTTGGAGTAAAATTTTTTTAAGAAACAGATTAACACTTTCGGAGTATTCTTTATATGGACATGTAGGAGACAAATGTTTTCAACTGAATCTTTGAGTACAAAGTCATACGTTTGGTAATTGAGTGGAAATTTTGCTGGAAAAAAAGCCATAATTTCAGGAATAACGCACTAATGTTGGGAACAAAGTGAAAGAGTTTAAGAATTGGTGAGAACAAATTAAATATTTTCAAGAAAAAGTCAGAATTTTGAGTCTGAATGTTTAAAAATGAGGAAAAATGTGGACTTTAAATCAGCAAATTCAGTAAAAAGGTCCAGATTTTGAGAAAAAACCTCAAAGGTCCCATATTATGCAAATTGACTTTCTGATGGTTTTCCAACAGTAACATGAATTCCCATAGCGTGTACGAGGCTCCAGAAGTGAGAAAGTCTGTCATCTCCCTCGCATGCTCGACTCCACTTTTTAGTGAATACATGCGCTCGTACAGGCCAATCAGAGATTGGCCCTTCATGACATCACGCAGGGAAATAACCACTCCCTCTGGTATCCGAGCTCTGCCTTACTGAATAAATATATAATATGTCTATACTGAACAAATTCAGTATATGTGTATATAATGTATTTCATAAAATAGTGAGTAAATTCAGTATATTATGAAAACCCTTGACAGTTAGCCTTACAGTTAGCAGGAGCAGGAACACATACGACCAAACTAAGTCACACCCAGACACAATATTTTTTACTCACCATCTTCAGGAGCCTCCTTCTGGTTCAGATTCTGGTTCAACCTGGTTGAACAACATTATTTAAACAAGCCACAGCCATATATCTACCTGAAACATTAATGCATGGTACCGGTGTTCCAGATTAACTGGTTTCCCTGTTATATGGTGACTGACTTCCTTTGTCGTCCATCGTTGCTGCTGGAAACATCATATTTTAAAGTGAAACCATTGGAAATGCTGTGAATCGCCTTTTGTCAGGACGGCTACGGATTTCAACGTCTGTTATCAGCAACAACAAGGGACGCTAAAGGGTCACCAGTTAACAGGGAAACCACTTAATCCGAAACACTGGACAGGCTCAGTAGAGCTCACTAGAAGGACTTTTAGACCGGCCGAAATTCACGATTCGGGGAAACACACTCTGAATATAATGTTGCTGGACCTCTGACACCGATGTGAAGCTGTTGAAAAACTGTGTAACATGGAACCGTTAACATACAACATCTCAAGCGGTGAAATCCCTGAAGGGTTTTTGTGTATCGTCCACTGGCGCACACCAACTCCAGAACTGCTATCTACAGAACCTCTACAACTAAACCGCCGTTGGTTGAAGGATGAGTTTTGTCTGCCGACATCATCCGGCCCGAACAGGAAGTCAACACGTCCCCGCTCCAGTCCGGGAAACACTGATTGGTTCTGCACAAAGTGCCGAGTCATAAATATTTGCTGAGGTCGTCGATTTGTTGTTTCACACACACAAAAGAAGACGTCACATTTTCACTGCTTCACAGACGAATGTTTCCACTGTTCCACGTCGTAACGAGACGCACACACACACACAGTACCGGAGGGCTTCGGAGCGCCGCGGAGTCCTGCCCGGCTGCCCCACCGTCCACAAGGACGGACTGTTTCTTAGTCTCAAGGAACCTTTTCTACGACGCGACGCCGTCGAATCCCACTCCGAAGAGTCTTTCCTGAGTTTGCAACCGACTCGCGTACCTTTTTTAAGTGACACAGAGCTGGGGGAGAAGCAGGAAGTGGACCTTATGCTTCTGTCTGGATCCATCCCACCGAGTGTCTCACCAAATGGCCCATTTGGGGGGACACGTCTGACGCCGCGGAGGCGTCCTTGAGACTGAAAAACACCTTTAAAAACTACTGTAACACCTTGATGCTTGTTCCCACAATCCACCGCTGAAAACAGGAAGCGTTGAGGTCAGTATAATAAAAAAAAAGAAAAAAAAAGCTACTAGCGGGTCAACGGGGCCGAGAGTTGATTCCCAGAAGAGAAAGGACCGTTAACTGTCTCTACAGACGCTACCTGGAGAGAAGAAGAAGAAGAAGAAGAGAGACTTTAATCAAACAGTTAGTGAGTCATTCGTACTCATAACAAACGTTTAAACATCACTGTCGTTATACTTTCATGCATCCAGTTGACCTTTGGCTAAGCCCCGCCCCTAAACGGCAAACAAACCAATAGGATTCGACGACCAAGTAGGAGTCAGTCGATGCACAACAGGAACCAATGAAGTGTGTGTGTGTGTGTGTGTGTGTGTGTGTGTGTGTGTGTGTGTGTGTGTGTGTGTGTGTGTGTGTGTGTGTGTGTGTGTGTGTGTACTCACTGAGGATGCTGCGTTTACACAGCGGGCAGGTGTGTTGCAGCAGCAGCCAGGGGTCCACACAGTCCTGGTGGTACTCGTGGAGACACGGCAACACGCGCAGACACTTTAAAAAAAACAAAAAAACACACAAACACACCAAAAAAATTTACATTTTCAAAAGTAGTTTTATCTCCAGGCGGAAAAGATAAAATTGCTTAATAAATCACAAGAAAAAAATTTGAAAAAAAATTGCTGATCATTCTTATGAAACTTCACAAAACAAGGTTAATATAGTAAATAGTAAATAGTTTCAGTTTATATAACATAATTTCATCAGCAGTTTTATTCTCTTTTTAGAGTTTTTTTTTAAAAGATTAAACATGTTTTACTGCTTCAGACAAATTTTATCTGTTGGAAAGAAGCGTAAATGTCTTTTTGTTCAGCTTTGTAGACCCCCCATGTATAGAGGACCACGGCAAACACTTGGAGCGACCTCTAGTGGGGAAGAGTGAGAATAGCAGCCAGGAATATGAATATAAAAATATATTTTTTTTAAAGTTTGGGGGGGTTAAAAAAAACCTACTACATATAATTATTAAAACTGCTTTTTAAAAAAACATTCTTCATTATATATTGT
Organism: Lipophrys pholis; assembly: GCF_963383615.2. Taxonomy (NCBI): domain Eukaryota; kingdom Metazoa; phylum Chordata; class Actinopteri; order Blenniiformes; family Blenniidae; genus Lipophrys; species Lipophrys pholis. The sequence continues at coordinate 6,299,764 of NC_137638.1, forward strand.
AACATTATGAGGAGTAAATTAAAGTAACCAGTGAAAGCTGTTTGTGTGGAAAAGTGAAGAAACCATCCAGGAGGCGGTTTTAAATTCTAAATAATCTATGTTGCATTCCTCATGTTGGCAGCAGCATGTAAACCTTCTGTTGAGCTGCTGTTACGGCGCTTTGAGGCGTGAGCGACGTTCTTCTCGTCACACCGAGGCCAAAAACAGAAAACGTTCACGGCGTCTTGCCGTTTACATGCAAACATTCTCCTGGGACTTCCGGTTGGACTCCCAGCGGCAAGTCCAACCGGGTCGTCTGTCCACTGGAACCTTCCTGTACCCTCATTTGAACGTTTGCGGCGTTTTGTTCCCTGCCGCATGTGTTTTCGGCGCTACTGACGTTTCAGTGTAAACCGACATCATTTTCAAAACGTCGCTGTGTGAACGTGAAACTTCTCTGAAAACAAAAACGATTAAAAAAAAGAAGAAAAACAGTAATAAAGGTGGATGAGGCAGATGGTTGACGGGTTTCAGCAAAGTGAATTTAGTCTGCATCATTTTTCTTTTCTATAGTAAAATTCATCACTTACATGAATCTGAAGTGGATTTAAAGTCTGTGGTTCCCCAGCATGTTTACACTCGCAGCCTCGTTGAGCTCCGGTTGTTTTCTCTCGAGCTCTTTATTGATCATTTTGTCTTTTTAAAACAAAATACGCAGCGTTTAAGACTTGATGTTTCTTTGTCGCTCGCTTCGCAGCACCGTCGGTTAACCCTTCTCTGCAGTGACTGCGGTTTTATTTTGAAGGCGAACCCACGATGAGAGCAGACTGTAGCCGAGGGCGCGCTCACCTGGTTGTGGTTGAACGGCTCCAGACACACGGCGCAGTTGTCGGCCTCCGCCGGCTGCGCGGCGTCGCACCAGGGTTTGGGCTGACGGTACGTCCGGATCTTCAGGGAGGACATCGTCTTCAGGACGTCCTGTTTAGGGAGGAGCTGAGAGAACGGCACAACGTCAGGCTGTGTTGGGATGGCCGAGGCTCAGTCTGATGGAAAACGCAGCCACAACTTTGTTTCGACCAGGAATGTAACTCTACTAATACCTGCTGCAATTAAGAGTCAAACATTATAACTTGTTTTATTATTTCATCTCCATCAATGTTTACATTAAGTTCCTACAGGAAGTCTTTCAATAAAAGAAATGGTGGTTTTAAAATTCACTTTTTTTATAATCTTCTGTTAAAAAATTACAAGAAATAAATCTGGTTTCTTAAGTCAACACATTTTCCAGAATGAGCATCCTGGACTTTTTCATACCTATTTTTTTTATTCTTTTAAGAAAGAAAGATAAATCACTGTAACCAACAATTTCTGTGTAAAAGTTTGAAGTTTGTACTTTTTTTAGTTTTAAAGTTTTATTGTGTCAACCAGTATGAAACTGTCACATATTCTAGATTGATTATAGAATATAAACATAAAATAGGCTCTTGATTATCGATCATTCTCATGAAAAGAAGTTAATTCAAGGTTGAGGTACTTAAAAAAAAAAAAATTTTCATTGTGCCTAAAATCAGATTAAATATGATTTTAATTCTGTCTTAAAACACATTTCTATCTGGAATTTTAAAAACAGGCTTTAGATTTAGGTTCATTGCATTTGATTGTTCCAGTTTTATTGTTTTCTATATATATTAGTTGATTTTATTACAGTTTTTGACCATATCTTAGTGTGTAGATGGACATTAGTCTGCTCTACAAATAAAATTGGATTGGAAACTATTTTCCAGGATGTGCTTTTATTTTCTCGTACAAAAATGAAGAGAGAATGTGAACCTGTTGATATTTGCAGGTTATTATATTTCCATTCCTCTAAACTAAAGTGACTACGACACCTCTGCTATGAAATCCGAGAGATTAAAGTGAATGAGGAACCATACGGCCGGGGAACAGAGCTGGAGTACCTCCAGGTTGTCGTTGAGCTGCCGGTCGTGGTACTGCCAGCGAGCCTGAACGATGACGCCCGTGCAGAGGATGAGCGCCACCAGGAGGACGGTGTCCCACAGCTGCTGCAGGTACTTCTGGAACAGAGAGGAGCAGCGCAGGTCAGGTACCCGGAGAGCAGTGCTAGAAACTTCTGGAGACTTTTTGGGGGTGAAGTATGGTACGTAGAACGATGGACTGGATATGTGTTCTCCACACCGACACACAAGACATTGACATGAGTGGACGTATGGACTCAAGGCCTTCAGTCCTCGCGTCACTGAAGCCGAGTTGTTCCAGTTTTGTCTTTCCGTTCCCACCTGGACCTGCGAGTTGCTCTCCCCGGTGCAGATGACCCCCTGCCACTCTCCGTACCGGCCGCCTCTCGATCGCCCGCAGCTGGACCAGAGCGTGAGCGTGGCTCCCTGCCCGAACAACACAGCAGCATGCTCAGCCTGTCACCTGCTCAGGCGCCAGCGGGGGGCGCTAACAACCGAGAAACACACAGTGGGCTCAGCTCACCAGGTCGTCATGCAGGATGGTCCGGTATGTGATTCTGGCGGTCGCCTGCAGGCCCCTGCCAAGAGGTCAGAGGTCGGTAAGTACCAGGAGTAAAGCACCGCCGCTACTGGGAACCACGACGTTAGAATTGTCAACAAGTTAATCGCTCTGTCGTAGATTTTGGACTGAAGTAATGATGTTCTACTGAAATCTCTGGACCGGATTGTCTCACCTTCATCTCAGACGGAGTCCATACTTTAACAAAAGCACTAAACATGATACCTAACATGCACTTTTGGTAGCTTGAGGCCCTGTTTGCACGACGTTTCAAGTGAAAACGAATCGTTTTTATGCATTTTCGTTTCAGAAAAGTTGCACGTTTACACCGCAAAATTTGGAAAACACTGAAACTATGTAGTGTTCATGTCGGGCCACTAGTTGGTGCTGTTGGTTGTTTAATAAAACAAAGCAGTATAAATACACACGGGCATTCGTATGGACAGACGATAAAGTTGGACTGTTATCACGGTGACTCTCAACCACACTGCCTGCCCCCCCCCCCCCCCAAAAAAAGGGGAGCACTTTCAAAAAGTTGTGTTTCCACTGACTACTGGCGATGTTCAGTTGAAAACGTTGCGTAAACAGGGCCTGAATCATTTTCTAGTGCTTTTGCCAGAAATAAATAAATAAATAAAATAATAGTGCGCAAAACAACAAGCAAACCAAACCCCGCATTAGAGCTGCAAGACATAAAACATATTTTATGTGTAAATATTGAGCAATATCAACACGCTGATTCAAAATGACAGAGTTAAAAATACTAAAGAATCACGTGATTCAGTCACAAAAATTGTGCAATTAATGAATCAATAGATCTGACTCAGTTGATCGGCCTAAGAATTTTATAAATGGAGGTCGCTGAGCAAGCAAAAAGATGTCACAAGCAAAAACAATCAATAAAATATGACCAAATAATCAAGAAACTGCTTAAAAAAAAGAAGAAAAAAAACAAGACTTTTAATAGTACAAAAATGCAAATACATGTTTCATAAAAAAGTGAAAGTATTTAATTAACAAAGGAAATGTGAGCTCAACATGGAGCTCCCAGCTGCTATAAATAAACCCACACTGAACACCCGAGTGCTGCCAGTGGCGCACACGGGATTATTAATCTGACTTCATCCTCCTCCACCAGCTGGATGTCTGCGAATGAGAGTCCCAGTACCTGAGCAACGCTCCAATCAGCTTGGTGACGTTTTCTGATGTCTGGATCACAATGATGGGTTTGGACAGAACCTGAGACAAATCCATCTGCAGCAAGAGAAAAGGGGGGATTATTTCAGGTTATGTAATCCAATAGAAACCTTGCTGACAGTCGTCATCACCTAATGGAGTAGATTCTTATAGCCACATGAAATATTTCCTTTTTTTTTTTTTTTTAAAGAGAATTACTCATTTTCAAAATTTGATTATTGAACATTAGAGAAAGGGTATAGGATTAAATAAATTTGACTTCTTTCTATCCTTTTTCATTACACACACACACACACACACACACACACACACACACACACACACACACACACACACACACACACACACACACACGCGCGTATAAAACATATATACATATATAAACATGTACATAGAAAAAATAAAAAAAGTTTAAAAACAATGAAAGATACTAAATTGTGGATAGAAAAATTTCTAAACAAATGTAAAACTTTCAAAAAAGTTACTAAAAAACCCAAACAAACAAACATACTATATATATATATATATATATACACACACACAAATACAAATATAATTTATTTTTTGCATGTATCTCTCTTTGTATATGTTTTGACACGTCTGGAACAATTTAATAATTAAATAAATTAATACAAATATCTGTAGAAAAAGTCTGTATTTAATTAGACTTATTTTATAACCAAAAAGCAGTTTAACACTTTAACTTCTATATGTTTTTCACTGATAAATATGAAGTTTAAAAAAAACAAAAAGTACTATTAGTACATTTTTAAGTAAATTCGGTTCAACGTTATTGGAAGTCGGTCCAGAGAAATAAAATGTGTGTTTCATATGTTTGTGACATTGCATTAAATCGGGGAGGACGATGAAAGACTAAAAAAGTCTCATCAGAGATCAAGCACATATGCAAGAGTTCAAAAAAGGTCTGACTGGCTTCTACAGGGGTGAAAATAAAGAGTGATATGTGGGTTTTTTCAGAGTCTGGATGTTTACCTCACTGACGGTGTTTTGGTTGAGCGCCAGAATGATCAGCGCCGAAGCTCCGAGGACCAAGGCTCGCTTCATCTGAAACACAGAACGCCTGGGATTTAGATGAACATGGGGAAGTGGATGCTAAAGACTCTAAATACTCCTTTCTCTCACTTTATTGACCATGGTGTCAGCAAAGGACTCCTGGTTTCCCGTGGAGGCTTTGCTGTCGTCCATCTCCACGGGCACCACGCCGATCCACGGCTCCTGGTTCTTGTTGCTCTCCTCATCGTTTCCTCTGATGGCCTGCGTCTCCTCGTCGCGGACCTGAGGCCACAGAACGGTGGAACAGCGTCGTGATTCACGCTGCAGCACCAACCAGGCGTCACTTCTGTCCTACTTCTGAAGAAGCAGCGTCGACTGTGTGAAATAGATCAGGCAAGTTTCCGGGTCTCCATATTGGATTTGAAATGTGATAGGGAAATGTGACTTTTTATAGAGAAGGGAGTGGTGCGAGACACGGTCTGATATCGAGGATGTGAACTGGATCCTGCCTCTCCACAACAGAGCAAACCTCACTAAAGTGCGTGCAAAGGTGCTTTTTGGAGTCATATATACACCCTGGGGATGTTTGCTGGTGGGAATATGTGATTCTCAATGAAGACGTTGCACTTTTTATTGTTCTGCTCGCACTATGGGTGTGTTCGCCATGACAACTTCCAGATCAGCTATTTTCTTTTCCAATTTTCCTCCCCTCTTGTTAAGAATGACAATTGTTTTTCAATAAACGTCTGGCTTCTTTTACGTAAAATGCCTACTTGTGGGGAACGTTATTGCACTTTAATACACAATGAAGAGGTCAACTGTGGAACAAATGAAGGCTTCCTTTAGGAAATTAATATTTTACTACTATCAGCTCTCTGCTGTCACTTCAAATCAATGAGGACCTGACCAGGGCCCACAGTGACTCCAGGATGAGGTACGACTGACCAGATTTGCCCCAGATTGAAGCAGAAAAAACAAAAAAAATCCTGATGTTTCCTACGGCTGCAGGTAGTAGTAGTAAGCACTATTGTCTTAATTCAAAAATATCCATTATTTGAGTCAAGAAATAGGGGGGCTTTCTCCAGGGAGTTTGCATGGGCTCCCTGTAGGTTTTCTCTGCTTAAACAGTCTAAAAACATATATTAGAGGCTGATCTTTGACTAAATTGCAGGTGTGAATGTGTGAAACTGTCGAACTAAAAAGAGGTTCATCATATTTCCCTGCATCCTGTCATAAGCCCGAACTTGTTGCCTCATAAGCTCAGCCTTTCCACCCTGTGTGGCCGGACTCACCAGGACCAGGTCCCCCTCCAGCTCCTCCGCCGCCTCGTCCCGGTGCTCGGAGCCCCCGTCGGGCTCCACCACCTCCCCCTGGAGCAGGGCGCTGACACCGGGCCGCTGCTCCAGCAGCACCTCCACCAGGGCGACCTGCTCCGCGGCGACACGCAGCCCCGGCCACCGCAGCAGCAGCAGCAGGAGGAGGAGCGGCAAAGGCACGCACAGACAGCCGCAGCGAGCAGCAGCCATGGCACGAATAAATAAATACAAGATAAAAGTTAGAATAAATAAAGAAGACACTTCAGCATTGGGCCATTGTTTTAGGAAGGAAGGACGTTAGCAGCTCCAGCTGGCAGAAGAATGTAAACAAGCACGCCCACTTCCGGTACGAAACCGGAAGAGAGAGACGATAATCGTCTTGTCATGAACTGACGTGCAGTTTCTCGACACGCCGGGACAGTAGTTTTGTTGAAAAACCACATTTGCCAGGCTACAAATTTAACACAATGATTTTATGTATTAGGCAATTTCTGATGAAAAAAGTAAATTTGCTGTCAATTTCGGGACTGCTGAGTTGTCACAATCAGAGATAAATACAACACCAAGAGAAATCCCGCCGCTCTCGTTTGCTTCGTCTTTATGAAAAAAAACGTACATTTAAAAAACCGCAAAATTTGCGTGTAACATATAGCCAGTTAATTTTCTTTTATTGGAACTCGGAGTAATTCAACAACCCTCCCATATTTTGATTGAGAAATGTAACAGAGAAGAAACATTATGACAGAATATCCTAATATTAACTGCAAGATATTCTGAGATGGTCCACTATCACTGTGACGTAGAATGACTGTATGATGATAAGGAATTTTGGAGGTAATCCAACTATAAATCAGGAGATATCATAGTGAGTGTTTGGTCATATTCTGACTTTCAATTGGCTTTTATTTTGAAATGACACATCAGACTTGGCTGGCATTTTGTGAGCGACAACATAAAGTAGTCTACCTTAAATCTGCCATGGAATGGTTTTATGATAACAGAGAATGTCCTTATAATCTCAGTCTGACGTTAGATGGAAAGGAGTACAGATGTTCATATTCAGACGGCCTTTATTTTGATATGCCATATCAGAATGGGCTGGTACTTGATGAGTGACATCCTGAGGTGACAGTCTGACATGGAATGTGTTTATGATAACAGGGAATTTCCTTTTGACATTAGTCTGAAATTAGAGGGAAAGAATCCTTTCTGTGCTTTTTCAGAGGGGTATTATTTTGATATGTCACATCCTCAACTGGTCTACTATAATATGTCAATCTGAAGTGAAATTGGTTTATGGCAACAGAGGGATTTAATTTGATATTAATCTGGATTTTGCTACGCTATGCTGTTTTGTTGGGTTTTTAATTCGAAAGACTTCATCAGAATGGGAAGACGTTTATTGTATTATAGTAACACGAATAAACGGCTGACTGAAACTGAAGTTTTTTGTTTATTTGCTTCTGCGGACATTACGTTTTTATTATTGTTTGATTCCTTATGGTTATTTATGTATTGTAATAATGCACTCACGTATTCGCTTTGTTGCTGCCTATTATTATTAGCAGTATTATTAATTTGCGTTTTATTAACTTACTGACAGATCGTATGAACTGGAACGTCACTTTTATTTTGAAATCAGTTTGCGTGTGCTCTTACGGTATTACATGTTGTATGGGCGCACCGCTAAACGGAGCGGCCGCTGGCTTGACTGTGTTTTCCGGCGGAGGTATTGACGGATCGGGGTGAAGCGAGCCTGTCAATGCTGCGTCCTTTTGCGCGTGTGTGTATAAGGAGTGGCGTCGCTGTTTACAATTGTTTTTCTTGTTTTGTAAGCAGCTGACAGTGGAGGAAGGGAGGACTATTAATCCGACAGTAGTGAGCATCACAGGGCGGCGCCAGAGACGCGGAGCCGCCCGGTGGTCGTAGCGCGGTGCGTCTCGTGCGCGTCTCTCAGTGCGTCTCAGTGCGCAGCCGCTTATTATAAAGCTCCGGCGGAGCAGCGACTACGTCTCGACTTCAACGGCTTCATATCGCAGCCATGAGTGGACGTGTGGGAGACCTGAGCCCCAAACAGGCGGAAGCTCTGGAGCAGGTAAAACCTCCAGCGTGTGTTTTCCACTGTGCCGCAGTGTGTGTGTGTGTGTGTGTGTGTGTGTGCGTGTGTTTATGTGAGTGTGCGCGCGCTTTATCTATCTCAAACAGTTCCTGTTTGTGCTGCAGACTCGAAACGCTCCAATAATATCTGCAAAACGCATATAGATGAGTGAAATTAGGATCGGGTCACTGTTTGTTATGATTTTAATAAAATAAATTGCGCAGAAGGTCGGATTAATAATTATGTAACGTGAAATAGTTTCCATTCTTAATTCCAGAAAAGTTGTGAAAAAGAAATAAAACAAAACATACAGTCTTGACATATCAAGTGTTCACACCTCCATGTTCAATGGATTGTGTTTTTATTTTTTAAATTAACATCGAACCAGTTACCAAAAATAGTTGGGACAGTAATGATGTAATGCTGAAAAAATATAATGCAAGTCGTTTCAGGTGTCAGTTTCAGGGACCGACAATGGTTTTTACTCTCAAAGTTAAAGCCTGTAACCAACACCCAGCAACAAAAGTCATTCATTGTTTATGGATCAGCCGCTGAAATGGTATCTTCTACATGGACAATAAAGGGATTTCAAAATAAGTCTAGTAAGTGGGTGCCACTTTTGTAGTGACTTTATAATACTGATATCTTTCTTTACCAAGTGAACTCCTAGCTGGCACCACCAATAAGCTGGATCCATTCTGAGTGGTATTACCAAGGCAGACAATATCGGATCTTATTATTTACCTCTGCTATAAACACCACTGTTCATCCTCTGAATACATCTCAGCCTCAGACATGATCTTAACAGCATGTAGGGGATTAATGCAGTCGTGTTAAGAAGTAGTTACACCACCCAGGGGGGGAATAGATCTTAAATAATGTCATGAAAACTTAAATTTTATCTAGTAATTACAATATCAACATTTAACATGTGAATTGATAAAAAAAATATATTGTGGTATTGAGAGTATTTATAATTTGGTATCAATTTGCATATCACAAGTTTAAATCCTTTACTTTCAGGTGACCATTTCTGCTTTACTTGCTTTTTAAAAGATATTCATTCGATGTGTTTTTATCTTCTGGTGAAGTAGATTTGGACATTCTTTACGGTTGGAGATGCCTTTTTAGAATGAACGAATGAATCTTTATACGAACATAACAAAAACGAAACATTTCGCTGAATAAAATATAAACAAGAGAAACAACAAAATCCAGTTAATAGTACATTTTTCTAGCGAAAAGGAGGTAAACAAAATGGTGTTCCAGCTTCCTTCTACAGTAGCAAAACATGGATTTGAGGTTAGTTGGCGACTCTAAACGGACCTGTGTGTGTTTGTCCTGTGATCGACTGGTAAATTTGTCCATTATGTACTTTTTATTCACACTGTCATCGTCCTCGTTTTATAAAACATTGTAGAAGATGCTTAAGTTACAAGCTAAAATGATGGAAAATTGCAAAATAGTCAGTTTCAGACTTGAAATGTTGTGTAATGCTGAATAAACACCCAAATAAGGCATCTCACAGCTAATAATGCCCATAAGTCACATGATTGGCTCTCAAAAGAGCATCCCGGGGAGGATGAGTCTTTCTGAAACGTCAGGATAACGAGAGCTGAAATAAGACTAATATTTCAGCCCAAAAAAAGAAGAAGGATCAGTATCTAGTATCAGTTGATAGTTATCATCAATGCATCAGGCAGCACTTTGCTAATAGACGTGACGGTGTGGAGGAAATCGTTTAACTCTTCAGAAAAACAACGTCCTGAACTCAGTTCATTGATTCGTCCACTGGCACTCAGCCAGCGAAAGAAAAGCCAAACAAGAACATTTAACAGAAATCCCACTCACTTCTCCGCGTCGGAGTTCATCCAAGGTGTCTTGAGGTGAAGCAAATCTGTGTGTTGAGGTCTGACGAATTAATGGACGTCATTCCTGTTGCATCCTTCGTGCTCAGAACAAGAGTTTGTTACCAGGACACAGCTCATAAGACGGAACCTGTGAATATATGGAGGTTATGGATACCGTGAGCCCTGCGACTCTGGACAGGTTCAAACGCTATAGAAGATGGATGGATGGATGGATGGATGGATGGATGGATGGATGGATGGATACCACGGGGGAATAGTTACAGGGTTTCTAGCCACATGTCACGGAATCTCTTTATTTTGTCACCATAAAGATGCTAAACCACAATAACTTGTGAGCAAATGGTATCAAACTATCATCCAGTCCCGTTTTTATTACAATATCACAGAAATCCACCCGTTTCCATCTTTTATATAGTATATTTTTTTGTCCAGACACCAGATAGTCCAGAAAACGGTTAGACGAAAGGAACTAGAGAAAGAATATAACTCATATTTTGAAGTTTGAATGCGTTAAGACTTTATATGTGGGAACAGACCATCATTGAAATGTCCTGATCAACCTCTGGCAGCTCTTATTTTTTTTTTATTAAAAAGATTCTAAAAACACAGTTTTCTTTTGTCATTTCCAGATTTAAAAAAATACTTTATTTTTGTTATTTTAAAAATTTTAAATTATTTATTTTCATTATCATTGTATACCATTGTTTTAATTCATTAAAAATATTTAGTAAGTTATATTATTATTATTAATAATAATAAAATGTGTATATATATAGTCATGGTTTAGAATGTGAAATATATTAATTTATTTATTAAATCCTTTGTTTTTGTTTGTTTTTGTCTTCAATGTCTTTCCAATCTAACCTAAAAGGAGGACGTAATGCTGTTATACTTAAAACAAACAAACATTTTGGAAAACATAGCCCAACATAACATTCCATTCTTTTTTGGGATTGTTGTTGTAAACAAATTTAGACTATCATCCAAACAAAACTAGAAATCTCAATTTATCTTAAAATGTGGGAAGATTTAGATTTTTTTCCACATTCTCTAATTTTTTTTTTTTTTATGAGAAAAGCAATGAATGAATCAATGTAATAAATAATCTGAAAAATATTTTGGAGCCGAGGTCACATGTTTCAGCAGCAAAAACTTGTCAAACGTAACGATTAAAAATTAAAAGTGTGAAAAGGAGAATAGTGAACAGAGTCAAGCGCTGTGTTTCCCAGAGCTGTTTTCCACCTCCAGGCTCTCCACTGTGACCGTGATAATTCAGTTTCTGATTTTCTGAAAGTCACGCAGCTCTTCTTCTCTTCTCCCTTTGACTGTAGTTCCGAGCGAGGATACAAGATGTCCTTTCCCAACTTCCTGCCCAGCACGACCACTTCCTGTTACGATGGCTCCGAGGTGAGTTGAAACCTGCCGGCCTTTACTTATTTCTCTCCAAGCGCTCGCATGTGTTCAATAAATCTGCCGTCGCACTCGTGCAAGAAGCAGAAGCTGCAGTGGTTTCTTACGTGAGGGAAGTTGGCTCAACACAGGCAGTTGAGAAAGAAGCTCAAACTGCTGTCGAGACCAGGAAACGAGGGTGAACGAGGGTGAACCCAGCGTCAGCTGAACCCAGACCCACAACCTCAGGGCTGTTTCTAACTTTTCGGAGAAACTGATTTCCAGAGTCTGGTTTTCTTCGATTAGCTTTGGGTTGTGTGCTCGGGAAATGGGAAGCGCTGATTAGAATCGTGCCTCGTTCTGATTGGCCCTGCAGCAGAGTCTCGCACTCTGCGCATCGAGCTAATCCAGAGGTAATCGCATTAAAGGTGCACTACGATGGCAACAGCCCGTCTGCTGTTGTGTTCCTTCCCTCCAGGGTTAAATTTGGCTCTTTTCTTTTTGCACCGTCGGAGTAGCTTTGGGGGGGGGGGACTTTGTTCTACATAACGAGGCCTTACTAAACGGCCATGGCGCCTGTGAAACGCCGGCTTTGCCTCTCAGAACGTTGAGTGTCACGGCACCAAATGTTGATAATGAAGCTCTGTCTCGGCCATGTGTGCTCTGAAGGACTCAAGTTATGTCACTCAAAGTATGAATGTACAGACGATTTCCATTCACTCGGTGTGAATAGGCTCCGTATAACCGCGCTGTACAATTAGCACTAATGATTGACCTGAATTTATTTTAGTTTTGAACACATAAACAAGCAGAACGCAAGGAACAATGTGTTCCGTCAGGGGGTGTTGGTCAAATTTCTATTCATAGAAACCGAGATGGGTGTTCTTCTGGGAGTTGGTGTGGTGGGGGCTCGAGCTTCTTTAATCAATATCACCTTCAGAGTGTTAAACATGCGCTTGGTTTTGTGCTGTGCAGCTAAAGCTGATGTCATATAGAATTTTCCAATGCGGGTGGGGGGGGGGGTCACTTTTCCTTGGGGGTCACTTCTTTCTGACACTGGTGCCAATTGGGCATGTTGGTCCACTACAACGTCTTTATTAATGTTTAAATGGTTCTGTTCTCTGTACATGTGTGTGTGGTTTCAATATAAAAACAACAGCGCCAACTCGTGGCCTAGTGTGCTAATTACATTCAGGGTGAACAAAGGTTTTCAAAATGTCAAACTTTTTGTAAACAAAAACGCTAAATCCGTGCATTGAAACATTGAAACGTTGTCATGTAAACGGGGCCTTAAACTCCAGAGGAACTTATACTAGGTTTAATGACCCGGATAATATGTAGTGTCTGACATCTCATTTTTAGTTTTGAGTCTTTTGTCTGTAATTTGCAAACAGAACTACTTTTTCAGTACTTGTCGGTGGTCTCTCTTGCAACAACTGTGGGATTACTATTAAGAATGGGATATATCACAATAATCCATCCATCTTGGAAATCTTTTTCTTTTCTGTCATTGTATTTTAGGGATGTTTTGAGTACATCACAATTTCTTAAAAACTTTCAAAAACTGAGCAAAAATGAGAGAGAGAGAGAGAGAGAGAGAGAGAGAGAGAGAGAGAGAGAGAGAGAGAGAGAGAGAGAGAGAGAGAGAGAGAGAGAGAGAGAGAGAGAGACCCTCACTCACAACTAAGAGCAGGTTATTACCAAGTTATTAATGAATAACCTCACATTTCTGGACTGTGGGAGGAAACCCACACACAACCTCTACACAGGACCTGTTCACTGTGAGGCGAGAGCGTTAACCAGTTTGTGGCCCAAAATCTCAATTATAATAATATTAGTAATTATATTTCTAAGTGGAATAACAGATGATAAGAGGCTCTTGGCTTGATGCCGGTATTGGAGCATGTTGTAGTCAGCATTTTGCATCACATTACAGAAATATAAATATTTGTCGGCTTCCTCGTTTCATTGAAACTATCATGTGCCGTGGTCAGGAGACGAGTGTCTTTGGAAAGTCTTGATCACTCGCATGCGTTTCGATTTCTGCTTTTGATATTGCAATAACACGCCCGTTTAACGTTTTTCAGGTTTTAATACAAGTGACTCAGCTAAAGTGCAGTCAGGGTGATTATTAGGCGGCTTTGTCCCTCAGTGCAGTGCCTCTTCTAAACAAACATGGAGATACGTGAAGCCAGTTTCAGCTAATGGGATGTGTGGGCTCTCCACCAGCCATGAGCTTAATCATAAGCCTTCTGATAGCTGACGATACTTATTATGAATGATATCTCCATGTCAGGAAGTGGCAGGAGGTGCAGCAGCCACACTCACTATCCTCTTATGGGGTTATTCCAGGACAAAAGCCAATCCCAGCATGCTCTGTCGGGCTTTAGAGTTTTGATCAAACATCTAAAATTGCACATAAATGATTAAGGATTTGCTGTCCAATTGATTTTCTTTGTTAAACTCTTGTAATATCTTGAATTTTCCATTAATATGGTTCCATAAATAATATGTTACCTTCATCATTTTGTAAGTTTGGGTCACTCCTTTACACTGAGGTCTTAGTTAATGTGTCAGATTAGAGCATTCACTACAGTGCTGGACTAAGTTGTTAGTACAGCTGGTATTGCTGGTGTGTCAGTGGCAGAGCTAATCCCCTTAGCAGGAGTATTAGACTGTTAATTCTGTTCACCTTCAGTCATTCTGACACAATGCTGGGATACAGGATGCCTCACTTCCTTGTATTTTAGCTTTTTTGGGGTCAAATCTTTGTGTCATTATGTCTTAAATGCATGAAAGCCCTGGTTAAAAAAAGTGCTGCTTAAAGGGAAACTATTAATAATATCTGTTGAGTTCTTCTTACATTCTAAAACTTCCTCTTATTGGAGGAGAATCTTTTTGACTTCCTGTCACTTTAATACAGGCGTTAAAATAAAAGCACAATACTGAAATCTGCGCTCAGGAATCAGCGATGCAGCAGTGAAAGATACCTACCTTACAGCTGGCCAAGGCCTCAGCATCAAATCCAAACTGTCAGTGTGAAGATGTGAAAACGTTGCAGGCTGCAGGAAAAAGTGTGATCTGAAAAGTGACAGGCTTTCTCTACTCATCAGCAACAAGAAGAAAAAAAAATCCTGTAACAGAGATAATTACAGGGTTTTCTACAGATGTAGAGGGTCAGAAATATACAAAGTTGAGAGTCATTTGTTGCTTGATTGGATGCAAAGAGAAAATGAAAGCTGCATGTGGAAGATACTTTCAAATCGAGCTGCATGTGTCACCTTAACTAGGAAAGAGTCCGACATCAATCCCAGAACGCCGACTTAAAACTGGCTGGCCAGTTTACAAGAATCCTGTCAGTCAATAGTGACGAGCTCGTTGACATGAAGCACCAATGATGCTGGTAATTTCACACCAGCATCATTGTCTCATTGCCTGAAGTTGATGGTCTCAGTTCGAAATCGGTGACGTGCCTTGTTTCCGTAGTGCAGCTCATGCGGTTTCCGTGGAAAAGGACGTTTCCGTAATGTTGCCGTGGAAACGTGAAACTTTTCTGAAACGAAAACGCAAAAACGATGTCCTGTAAACGGGGCCTGGAATAGATTACATTTCTCGCTCTTCTTTTCCTCAGTTGTGACTTTTGTTTAAACAAAGATGAATAAATGAGATCTGCTCTTTTTTGAATAATTAATTATTTCCTTTTTTTTTTTTCTCCAGCGCGGAACTTCAACGTCCAGAAGGCCGAGGCCATGCTGCGAAAGGTGAGTGGAGGCACCGCCCTGTGAGACATTGTCATATAGGCTGATTGTTTAGCACTCTTTGTAGAAATAAAGCCCAGTACAAACATTCTGAACCAAAGTACAACCTTCTTCAGTGGATGACTGATAAACCGGTGGAGGCTCCGGCACAAGGAGTGCTCCACATTAGAGAGGAGCCGTGTCGACAAACTGAGTCATCGCAGCAGCCTGCACTGATAAGATGATTAGATGTAGATTAAGAGGATTAAATAAGTACTTTGGATAAGAGAATACGATTGAGTTACCTAACTGCAAGTTGATTGTCGTCCACTCGGGGGCGGAAGAATCAAAATCTCAAATTAGAATTACTTCCCTTCCTCATAAGAAACCCCCCCCCCCCCCCAAAAAAAAACAAATACCCCTGTATGTCACCAGTGTTATTTGGAGGCTGTGGGTCAGGGACGGGGGTCACCGGTCCAGGTAGTGCTCAACCCTGCTGGAGGTGATTCCATACTTTCTGGTTTGGAATTAACTTTTCACAGCTCTTGTGAACCTTGATCAGTTGTTGTTTTCTCTGGTTTGGCTTTTTGTGACCTGTTCCAGGGAATTCCAAACAATTGGACCGACTATCCAATGTTCATGCGATGAACTAACTGATAATTAATACTTTAGACAAGACGTCGCCAAAGTTTTAAGGCCCCGTTTACTCGACGTTTTCAAGGAAAAACCAAAAACTTTCTTTGTGTTTTGGGTGTCTGTTTACACGACAACTGAAAACTCAACTTTTCCAAAATGCCCCAACTCCATCTCCATGTAAACGGGGGGAAATGTAACTTTTCTGAAACGCAGCGAGTAGATGGAGTGTCATGACTCCCAGTCCATATTCTCCTGATACTTGAAAGTTTTATACTTGACAGTCACCATAATAGCAAATACAACTTTGTTGTTTGTCCATACGAATGTCCTTGTTTTCACCACTGTTAATGTTTATAGCCTCTTGTTCTCTGCTTGCATGTGTGTGTAGTTTCATTACAAAAACAACCAATATCACCAACTAGTTGACCGACACGAAAACAACATCGTTTTCAGAGTTTCCACCATTTCTTTGTAAACAGACGTCCTTTTCAAAACGTTGCAGTGTAAACGCAAAACTTTTCTGAAACCAAAAAAAAAAAAATGCATTTTCGTGTAAACGGGGCCTAAAACACGCAGGACAGAGAATCTCCTGCAGCAGACTGAATATTTGTTCCTTCAGACACTGGGAGATGTTTGTGGTACAAACAGTTAATCTGAAGGGGACACGCCCGGCAAACTGGAAGCATTAAATTGGTAGGATTAGTATAAATACTGTGAGACCTTTGAGGATGTGCTGGAACTTGATCATTAAGATCTTTGTGTGTGAAGGGAGGATCTTTTTAACATTTACAGGAAGCCAATGAAGAAAATCTGGGATTTCGTCATTGGCTGGGAGTCGGTTCCTGTCAGCACTCCTACACTGAGCATTTTTAAATCCACTGGAAACTTTCCCTAAGTTACTGAGACATCAAGACTATAGAAAATCAGTTCAGTCTATAAACATGCTTATATTTTCCAGGGACACTCTGAGTGACACCTTGAGCCAAAGTTTAACTTTACTGCACAGGTGGAAGGAGGCAGTCCAGAGTTCATGAGCACCTTCAAGCACTTCCTCCCTCTGTGGTCGGACTGTTTGTGGTCGCGGTCATGTATTTGCATGCATGTGTGCACTAAAGTTGTGTGCACAACAGCACAGCAGTGACCGTCTTGCCTGCTGAAATGCCATTTTGTGCCTAGAACCTCCTGAGCCAGTCAAATCACTGCCTGAGTTTTACAATTTAAAGGTTAAGCCTATCAGAAAGATCAAACTGATAGTGAACGTGATCTTCTCTTGCAGCATTTGGAGTTCAGGAAACACGTGAAAGTGGACACAATCATCACTGAGTGGCGTCCACCAGAGGTAAAGTCATTAATCGTATTCTTCTGTGGCCACAGTTCACCTCCTCGGATGAAAATATTATACTGGGGAAAAAATATTTTTGACTTCAATACGAGATATATTTGTGTAAAGATAAAAACTTCACTTTATTCTTAATGTCACAGATTCAGTTAAGTTAAGCTTCCCGGTGTAAGAAGGCAGGACTTCTCAAATACATGTAACGTCAGTTGTTTTCTTCACAAGCTCTCCGGCGCACCTATTCATATATCAATGAAAACTGTTTGCAGGTGATAGAGAAGTACCTGTCAGGAGGCATGTGTGGCTACGACCGCGAGGGCAGTCCTGTCTGGTACGACGTGATCGGACCCGTCGACCCCAAGGGGCTCTTCCTGTCCGCCTCCAAGCAGGACTTCATCAAGTCCAAGATCAGAGACTGTGAGATGCTGCAGCAGGAATGTTACCTGCAGTCCGAGAGAGTAAGAGCGTCTGGAGCAGACCTGTTGTACTTCAAAAGGGCGTTCAGAGTCATTTATTCATTCATGATAATTAAAAACAATGAACAGAATGTGAGAAAAGGCAGACTTTTTCTTGGGGAACCGGTAGATTGAGAGGACCTTTACCGTGATTGTGCTCAGACTGTGCAGATTCAGATTGTGGGGTTCAAACCGGAGTACCGAGCAAAGACGGATACAGCGAGAGAGGTCACAAAGAAATCTTTAGCTTTGCCTTCCAACTCAAATCCTGAAGATAATCAAACACAGAGAGAGCCGATATATCCTCAGGGATACTGGGTTTATGTTAAAAAAATAAGGCAAGAACACATAAAAAAAAGTAGATGCGTTTCTGTTAGAGGGGTTGATCTTCTGAACAACCTGGACGATAATTGAAGAAAATAAAACATAAAAAATGGAATATGCTTAAACAATTTAAAGGCAGTTTAAGCTCATCATTTTTCAAAAATATCAAGTTCAGGAAGGATGAGATGAAAAGTAACTGCTCTCTTAGAGGACAGTTTAGGTTTGGTTTATCAGGAATGGAAAAGAAAATGCAAGTTTTTGTTTCCGTTACTTCAATTGCAGTAGATTTCCATATATTTTGTACAGGGTTAGGCAAAATAAGTTTAACTTCAGCATAAACCCCTTGGTCTCTCTCTGTTTTTCTTCTTCTTTGGTGTTTCATATTTTGTTGTTGCATTGTGTATTGTGTTGACCCAATTAACTATTACTATTACTACTAGTACTACTACTACTACTACTACTTGAACCTGTGCTTTTTGACTGTGAGGTGACAGTTGTAAACCATTGCACCAACCCGTGACGCTCAGGGAGAGGAAGTGAGGGTGTAGAACGATGGAGGCCCAACACAGTTCACCATGTGTGGAGGATCACAGGAGGAGATTTTAAATGTGCAGTCTGATTGCAAACCAGTATAAGTTGTGATTCCTTTCTTTCAGCTGGGGAGGAACGTGGAGTCAATTACTATGATCTACGACGTGGAAGGTCTCGGTCTGAAACACTTATGGAAGCCTGCTATAGAAACATACGGGGAGGTACAGTCTCACCCACACATAACCTGAAAACATCAACCTCCCACTACCGAACGGTGACGTAGACGAAATGTTTATTTTCTTGCCTTATGTGTGGTTTTCTTACATTAGATCCTCCAGATGTTTGAAGATAACTACCCAGAAGGGCTCAAGAGACTGTTTGTTATTAAAGGTAAAATCCTCAAAATATATATATAAAAAAAAAAAAAATACAAAATGGGATGAAAAGGCTCTCATGTTGAATGATTTTCCTGCAGCTCCCAAACTTTTCCCCGTGGCCTTCAACCTGGTGAAGCACTTCCTGAGCGAGAACACGCGACAGAAAATCCTCATCCTCGGAGGTAAGACGCTTCAACATCCAGCTTCCAGTTCGTGAGCCAATAAACACTCACTGTTCATTGTTCTGTCTCCACAGCGAACTGGCAGGAGGTGTTACTGAAGTACATCGACGAGGAGGAGCTGCCCATGATGTACGGCGGGAAGCTGACGGATCCTGACGGAGACCCTCGCTGTCGGACCAGGGTGAGTCGTAGACACAGAGTCCTGCTGGATCTTCCCCTGTTGGTTTTTGCAAAAGTTGGCTGATGAGTTGGAGAAGATGAGTTTCCATTCAGTAGTTTGGGCTTATAGCCTCAAACTTGAAGATGAGTTCCTCAAAACGTGGACTTATGAAATTCATGAGGACAGATGTTATTACACATATTTCTTCTCGAGTCAATTTGATTTAGATATCCAGTAACGTTTCTATATCAGGGGTGTTAAACACATACTCGGCCACAATTTCATCCTGAGTGGGCTTTTGTAAAAAAAAGTGCAATAATAAACTTTAATGTGAGTATATGTGATGAAAAACTACTCAAAATGACTACAGTCTCAACATTAAGCCAATTTTATTGAAACCTTCTGATGCAAAATACAGTGAAATATCTATAAAGCTTCTCCTTTTGCTCACAATTTGGTTGGTGGTTTAGGCACATTGGAGTCTGTTGTGGGCTTTATGTACGACACCCCTGCTCTATAGAGTCATTCTGCAGCTGTCATAACAGTTACAATCATAGTTTTGCCTTTTTTCTAAAAGTTATATTAAATTAAACACTTTAATTATATTTCATTCTACATTTCAACAAGCCCTCCCTCCCCCAGATTTTCCCAAAGCTCTCTACCGCCCTCCAGGGGAGCGGAGGTCAACCACCTCACCTTTTATAAACACGGCTTATAAAAGGCACAATGTGTTTCAGGTTTCTGAAGCGGAGGAGTCACTGCAGTGTCCAGTCTGTCCTCAGACCTTTAAAGTTTGGGTCGTTTTGCTGGTTAGTTTTCACCCTGCGCTTTAACGACTGCATTTATATTTATAGCTCCGGTTACTAGCGTTGGTAGTTTGCTGCTGCTGCTTATCTTGTTAAACTGAGGACAGTGGAGACACTGTAGTGATTCACAACACCTTGTTGTATAAAGTTGTTTGAGTAATGATACATAGATATTCGGGTAATTTCATGCAAATATTCTGATTACACCAATTTCTTTTTCAATTTATTTGAGAAAAGGTAGTTTAAATTCAGAGGTGGCAGGTTTTTATGTGGTGAAATGAGTCTGAATCCAACTACAGCCTGTACAATTAAAGGAAAAGCAGGATAACTACAACTATAATTTCAAAGGAGTTTGGACGATGTGTAAAATGTTGGTGAAAAAAGCTGCAATGATTAATCAGAATTTTTAAAAAAAGTGGTAAAACAGGTGAATACCACGAGAGTTCACTCAGTTTCTCGGATGTTAACATCTGCAGACGTTCACTATTCTGTAATGTAAACTTTCCCATTTCATAAATTCCATAATTTCAGCAAAGATTTCTTGATGCTTAAAATCAGTCGCGGACATAATTTTGTCCACTTCTGTGCATGACTGATGACGTGCAGTAAGTTTCATGGCAGATGAGTCACATTTACAATTTTATTGCCTCAATAAAATACTGTAAATGTGCTTTTTAATTGCCAGCTTGCTCACTGACTTCCATATAACAGACTTTTATGAAGACAAATAAGTAAAGTTCATATTGGATGAAGAAGAATTTGTGTTGGCTCAGAGAAACGGCCATGTGTGCTGCACTTTTAGTGTCATTCTACTGTGGCTTTGCTCTGTGTTTTATGTCCATTTAGTCTTTTGAAAGTCACTGAAGACGAGTCTTCAGTTTTCAAAATACATTTCATTAATTATATTGAAAGGGCAGTTTTAAAAATCCAGGTTACATGATAGGCTCTTTATAAAGTAGTACATTTCTGAATTTTAATATTTCTTTCAATGGCATGAATATTTTATTTTTATAGTCACTAAAAACAAATGAATTCATTTGGACTCTGTGTGGTCAGCACTTCCCTCTGTAGTGAGGCAGAGGTACCGTCTAAACCACTTTCTGCTTGCGCTGCGCCGTTTAGTCAGACCAGGAGGACTCAGTATTTTATAAACACTCGTAAAATACATGAATTTTCTCATCTAAAGTGAGAACTTATAATAACAGCTGTGAGAAAGTGAGATGACAATATCTCTGAATGATTGAAAATTACATTCAAAGCACAGGGTATTTAAAAAGTAGTAATTTAGTTTGACCATTATTCTGTGTGCCTGCCTCTTTAAGAGGCAAGGAACAACAATTCGTATCCGTTTTTTTTTAACATTTTGTTTTCCGGACGTATTTTAACTGGACGTAACTGGACCTGTTGGGAGCACATACACAAAAATCCCGTTAAGCCGGGCTTAAAATTTGGGAATAGAGTGTCGAGACTTTTGTTAATGACGGCACAACTAAATTATTCCACTGAGATGAATCATCCGACATTTATCTTGAAAAGCACAAATAAGCAAAATAATCTATTTGTTTGTGTCTCACCGCTCTTCCTTCATGTTGACACATCGTCCCAACCCTGTTTTGTGAACTGTGGTTGTGCAGAGTGTGAATGCAGACGTAGTGGCCAGTTAGTTGCTGTTAGTTTCTTTGCTTTGCTTGGATTGAAAACACTCATAGAGGAGCTCATCTGCACTGGGAATGCTGCGTCCTCGCCGTGTGAGCGATCCCGTTACACATGAACGAGCCTGGACCCGATCGCTGCAGGTCAATGACGGAGCAAGGGCGACTCTGCTCCGGCTTTCCGACGCTGCATCAGTCAATATACTGCTGAAATTCATCGAGTCGCCACGCAACCACTATTCTGGGAAATTCAGTGACGTGAAACGTAGAAGGAAGTAATATAGAACCTTTTCCTGCATTTTGCAGGGAAAAAAACCCAAACATAAAACAGCCAGAAGTTGAATGCAAACATTAACAAATGTCAGTTATTTTTATTTATTTGATGTTTGAATGAGGCAGCCTCATGAATATGTTTGTGATTCACCATTAATAGAAATATATTTTAAGAGCTGATTTCAGGTTTAGTGACGCTTAAAATTAGAGATGCACAAAATCGTTTAATCATGTAATATTTAATAATGTTGAATATTGTGACGCGTACGTAGATGACGTTAGTGTTTTTGTGACTGGACGCTGTTTTTAAGAAAATACTACAAAATCTTCCATAACATGAATATATATATCTACAATTTCTTGTTATTTTTTTGGGTAAGTTTTGTGCTTCTGACTCAATCAGGGCTGTCAATAAATTACATTTTAAATGAGTTATTCACACACAAATCTTGTGAATTAAGTAAATTTCAATATGCTTTTCTTTCATGTTTAAAACTGTGTCATTTTGAGTGCACAGTGGAGAAACATCGTTTTTCATCGGCCAGTCGGTCTTTTCCCATTATACATCTTGAAAATAGTAATTATTTAATATATTATGCAGCCATAATTTAAAATTCTATGTCAGAGGCTAAAAAAATATGAAGATTCTTCACACCAGCCACTATTACATCCTCCTGTCTCACTGAGAAATTGCCAATTTTAAACAATTTTAACAATATTCTCACGTTTGAGTCGGAGCAAAGCAGCTGTGTCAAAAGTTACAGCGTGAAATGTGTGTAGAAACACAATTTCTAGCAATTTTGTCAATTTATTTGTAATGAAGCCAATAAATTGAAGCCGTACTCATTCACCGACAACAGAAACTATGCAGCAGTGTCACTTACAGCTGTCGTTTCTTTTCTTTACCGTTTACATTTAAAATGCACATTATTGGCTGCTATAAGGTGAAAAGTTCTTCCAAGATGAAAATTTGAAAAATATCACATCTGATTTTTAGTCGCAGCCTTAAGAGAGAAAACAGAATTCTCTTAAATCAAATACTAAGATAATAAACTTTTAACCATTTGTTGATTTTAAATGGACTTAAATAATCCCTCAGACGTTGTGAAGATGATCTATGAAGAGGTGAAAAACCTCTTTTCCACTGGATGTTGGTCGAGGGAACCAGCAACACGTTGACCACTGAACCCCAAAATCTTCATCCCTGCTGCTGCATCCCTCCATAGTTTCTTTCATAGCAGCTTTAGTTTCAGACAACGGCAGCTTCAGTAGTCGCTCATGTGCCGACGGTTCAGTAGTTTAGAAAACTGACCTGTGCTTGTCACTGTTTCTATAGATTAATAATTGGGCCGAGGACAAATGAGGATCAGGACGAGAGAAATTCTTTTTTTGTCTGCGTTCAAGATCCAAGAAATTGAGACGTTCAACCCCAAAGTGTTTCTTTTCTTCCTGGAGCTGTGTCTGCAGTTAGCGAGCCGTGTGGTCTTTGACTTTGTATTGGATTGTTTTGGTTTCGAGTTCAAGGTCGGGGGTCTGCAACATGTGGCTCTTTGGCTTCCCTGAAGGCGTTTACAGAATTACGGGTCAATTAACATGTTTATCTTCTAATTATTTTACTTACTCAGCTGACTGTTTATCAAAATGACTCAATCTCCTGGTTAAAAATGGCGAAAGGAAGTGTTAAGATTAGTAAAAAAAATGCTAAAATGGAAAAAAATACCTGAAAAAAAGGTGCTAAAACTAAATGAAATGGTTAAAAATAGGTTGATAGTAGTTTTAAACACCATCTCATGAAATCCTGTTTCATGTCACCTTATAATCTGTATTATGTGCTCATTTGTTGACCTTTTTTCACTTTATATTTACATATTTTTTTACAATTCCTCCACTTTTTATATCGATGCACAAAGCGAGCAGCTCAACGTGGCAATAAGCTTTTCTAACTTCTAAATGAAACTGTACAACTAAACAAAGGAAGTCAAAACAACAGAAATGTCTGAAATATATAAAATAACCAAAGAAGAAGAAACAAAAATAAAATGGCTAAAACGGGTTAAATCCCTGAAAACATCTTGAAAGAAAATGTAATTTGTTGATATTTTATTGGGAGGGGAGTCGTCATAAAATCAATTGACTTGCTAAAGGTTGCAGACCCCCGGTCTGGATCAGATTAATGTGATTCTGTCACTGTGAGACGTTTACTCAGCATTAGAATAAAAATCCAGCTCAGTCGGTTATGGACGGCGTTTTTAGGACTTAAGTTGAAAGTTTTTCTGTTTTCTGACATGTTTTGGTTTGCTGGATGTTCTTATTAAATGTGATGAAAAACTTCAGTCAATCAAACTTTAGTCATATTTTGTTTTTAAAAATACAACAGAAACACAAAGTGGTTCATACAGTAGCATTTCAACACAAACGCATGCATGGACACACACACGAAGAAGGACTCTGCTCAGTGTGAAATAAATATAAACTGAAGAAACACTAAAATAAGCTTAAAATACAAAGAAAACAATAAAGAAGTGATTTTAAAACAATTAATAAATTATAAATAAAAGGCTTTCAACTAGACAATTATTATTATTATTATTATTAATTAGTTTCTTTTAAGAGCCCAGTCATTTATAATTCTTTATGCTTCTAAAATTGAGCCGGTCTCATCAGAGGGCTCTCAGATGAAAGTAGTGGGTTTCTTTTTTTAAAGAGACAAATCTGAAGCAAATTAAAAATAGTTAGGGAATTTTTCACTGAAATGTGCGTTAGAAAACAAATTGTTCAATTACAAACATAAATTCAAACCTAAAACCAAAGTTCATGTTAAAGAAGGTTCATAAATTGCTCCTTGTTCATAATCCAGTATTGATATTGTACTATAGTCTGAGTGTTAACGTTTCCATGAATGATGCCATTCTGTGGGACAATTTCTTCAAGGATTGTACATCGATACGTCGTAGGACCAAACAACACAGTTTCGCCTGCATATTTATCAGACATGTGAATAAGGATGTTTTTGAGCTGTAAATCATTTTTTTGGTTTAGTTTAGTTCAGTTTCTATTTCATTCACTGACAAAATAATAAAAAAACTAAAGTTTTCAAACTTCTGAATGAAAGAGAGCAGAAAGAAGAATACATTTGTTTACAGTAAACATTAAAAGCAAACAGAATGACTATAAAGTGAGAGGCCTGCACAACCACTATAAACTATTTCATTTCTTTGTATTTAAATAATATATGTAAGTTATATATATTAAAAAATGAGCACAAGTCGCCTTTAAGAATATATAACAAGGCTTTAATAACATCTAAGCTCAGGTTTACTAGTTTAAAATGAGTAGTATTACATATTGTATTGTGTAAGTATTCAATTAGAGCATTGAGTTTATACAACAGGAAACGCCGCCCTCTGCTGGTGTGATCTTGTACTGCACTGATTTCATTTTATCGGAATAAACTTAAGTTTCCCTCTAGTATTGATTAAATTAGAATGATTATTTCTATTGTATATCTCCATATTCTAAACACTGATGTGGAACAGTTTGAAGCTTTTCTTTCTTGTTTTAAGAGGAAAAATGACAGACCGCACAGTAAGTGACTCTCCCTTCACCTCCTCAGTGTTTTTCCTCTCAAAGTGTCCCGTCATGTTGTGACCGTCTCTGTCTCCGTCACAGATCAACCACGTGGGCCCGGTTCCCCCCTCCTACTACGTGCGGGACCATGTGAACGTGGACTATGAGCAGTGTTTGACTGTCAGCAGAGGTTCCTCGCAGCAGCTGGACTTTGAGATCCTGTTTCCGGGCTGCGTCCTGAGGTCAGCGCTTCAGATCGCACGCCGAGCGGCGGTTTACAGCAGGCGCCTGCAACCTTTGTGACCACAAGAACCAATGTCGTGATTTCCCATCAAATCAGATTTATCTGGAGCCGCAAAACATGTTTAACCTGTAAAATGAGGCGAGCACAGCTTCTAAAAGTTCCATATAAACAGTAGTTTTGAAACAAAAACATTATCTTGTGTTGCATTTATGAAGTGTAGGAAAGTGAACATTTCTTTACATTTCCAGCTGTTTTTTTTACCCGACTTTAGTGGTTTTATCCTTCATTTGTAGTATTTTCCAGACAATGTACACACATTAGATTAGATTAGAAAAGAATCGAATAGAACAGCAAATTACTTTGTTAATCACAGAAGGAAAATCAACTCAGCACTGAATCCAAACAATAAATAGAAAGAAAGTTCAATATCAAATAAGACAGGATAAAAATTATATTTGTTATTTTGAATGTTAATATGTACAAAGGGTAACGGTGACTATTAGAATCACAGAACAAATGTTATTCACAGGGAGATATAGAGACTTATGGCGGCAGGAAGGAAGGAAGGAAGGAAGGAAGGGAGGAAGGGAGGGAGGAAGGGCATTTTAATCATTTCATCTCTTTTCCAAGCAGTTTTGCTTGCTTGTCTTTAATTTATAAGTTTTTATGACCTATTTCTTGTGGTTTGAGCGATTTTTCTCATTTTAGTTATTGTGTCGTTTTTAAAATGTCATTTTGAGAATTAATAAAACAAAAATAAGATAAAAATGTTGATTTATGTGTAAATTTCTGAAAGCTTTCTGGAGCCACTACAGAGGAGCTGCAGGTTACAGACCTGCTGGTCTAGAGTCACTAATTAACCTGTTCTTGTCTTTGTTGTTCAAACCTTCTTGTTCAGATTCCAAATAAGCGACACGCTAAAACATCCCAAAGTCCATTAACACAAGTTTTTTCTTTAGTTATATAACTGAAATCTCATTAAAAAACACTTTTTTTTTTATCTAATTTGCTCCTTAATCTTTTATTGAACTTATCCAACATTCAAGCCCGACTTTGTGACTTTCTAGAGTCGGTTTTAAAACATGTTATTCATCCACTCAGATCCTGTGTGTAGTAATATCATTTTGACAAAACACACATCAGGTATGAGATC